>NC_051162.1:95069947-95399436 GCF_013339745.2 Dermacentor silvarum
GTCTTTCAGCTGCAAACCAATTGTGGAAGGCTGCTATGTATGTGATCTGACTGATTATGAATGATTGTATGAGCCGTATGATACTTTCTTCCTTCATACCCTGGTGCTTGTTAGTAATTCGTTTGATTAATCTCATGGTGTTCGTTACCTTTGTGTCTAACTTCCTTATGGTTTCCCCGTTTGTACCTTTGTTCTCGATTATTAGACCCAGTACCTTGAGCTGATTTACTATTGGAATATTCCGCCCGTTCTTGGTGTGTAGCTTGATTTCAATGTGAGATAATTTTTTGTTTTGCGTCTACTTGAACATGGAAACGGAAACGGAAGTTTGCCTCGTGGTAAAGCCTCTGTCTGACAGCGCTTACCTCGCCAAAGCTGCTTGTCCATTGTCGCCTCAATTTGCGTTGACTCGAGATTCGCCTTGCTGCGCTACCATTTGGACGTTACATGTTTGTTCTCAGTCTCTGGCGAAACGCACTGATGTTCTAGTGAACCCTTGGCGAGCAGCTCTGCATTTTTCCAAAGTTTGCAGGGTTTCCAAGCTATGTTGACATCAGTACGCTTTGCCAAAGTTTCTAAAGACGCATTCCTCGAAACTCGGTGCCAGACAGCAAAATTTCTGCTTAAGGGATATTACCTACTTCATTACTGCTCATCTTCAGTTCCCCAATTAGGACACGTGCGCTAAATTGATTGACTACAGAGTTAATTATTTAAAGTTCGTTAATTAGATGACATCACTCTGCAATCAGTCTCGCAAGTAGTGTCCGCCTCTTCAAGTAATCCAGCTGATGTGACGTAATCGCGCTAATAACCGCAGGCGAGTTTTAATCAGTATGTTTCCATTTAAGTATCACCTGGTTGTAGCGTGTGAATTTTATACAGCACCGCTTTAATATACGTACGTTACCTATATAGTTATACATTACCAGGTTACACATAACCACGTAACAAATGTCCAATACCTGTTAATATTAGTGTATATTACGCCGTTTATATCCTTCTGTTGGAGCATATAAATATAAATTTATCCCCTTACCGCTATTCTTTACTCCTATCATGTAATGTATGTGTATATTAACTGTTAATAAAAATATGTTTTGCTTTTCATACCCGTCAGGTAGAGAATACATATACTGCTGCAACGAGTTACGAAGAAAATTCTAGAAAATTAAGAAACAAGAGGGCGCCGCATGGACGCAGCTTCAAGAACACAGCTTCAGTTATAGGATTGCACGGGCACGCCTTCGGAGAACGGTGAAAATACACATGTTCAAAGAAATTAGATTACTACGATTTCACCATCGTAATTTGTAAGGCGATGGATTATAAACGCGCCATAACTATATGCACGCACGCAAATACGTATTGCCTTGATGCGTTTCGAAAGCTATGCCTGCCTCGAATTAGAAGGATAAAGTGTAATAAACAACTTCGCAAATAAGTGTTTGAAGCCGAGCCGCATGCACGAAGCTTGGACGAATCCATGCACACACACGCACACAAAGTATACTTGTCATTCTCGTAGTAAATGATGACGATGATCTCTATTGGCATCCCCTTTGGGACGGGGCGGTGACAAATAGTCACCTAGCCTGCTTGACTTAATCAGCTATGCTTTACATGCTTTTCATTCTAGCATCTTTGTATAGATCTCCTTAATCTTTTTTGTCTTCCTCAAAACTTCTCTGTCTATTTGTACCGCTCGTTACATATATGCATCTAACGGATCCGGTCGCTTCAATCACTTCCCTGATTTTTTCCATTAATAGTCCACTTTACGAGAACTATACAGGGTGTTTCAGCGAACACTTTCAAGAATGTCTAAAGGTTGCCCGTGGCAGATAGCACAAATCTAGTTCATGAGCTGCGTGGTCTACTCGAAGAGGCGGACATTACTTGCACAGAAAAATTGAAATACATAATCGACTAATAAAAAAATCACTAACGGAAGTTTTCACCTAATTACTATATGGCCCATATTGCAATTTACAAATTCTAGCCGTGGAGTTCGCGAGGCGGATCCACTTGGAAAGAATGCTGAGGATGACACCAGTTTCGAGATGCTAATTCCCGAACTTTGCGGACAAATGCATTGGCTTTCCTGTTACTTTTGTGCTCCAATTCATAAAACGTCGAGTAACTGGCACGCCAGTAACTGGAAGCTCTGGAATCACGTGCGGATGTTTGCGTTCCTCTCACTTTCCGACCGCTGGACACACGAGGTTACGAGGTAACTGCGATTCACGAGACCAGATACGATCCGTTCCATTGTGCATATCCTGATTAGGGTCGTTGGGAGTTGCGGTCACGGGGCAGTGTGAGAAGCGACTGATAAGATAGGACACGTCGAATTCTTTCTTTTTGGGGTCATCTTTGCCGACACCACGTCGTGTTGGTGTATCACCGCGCACCATTTGAATAATCGCCATTATTGTTTGGGGCCGCGACGCGCGCTGCTCCCGATGCGCTTTCGCCCTCTCCCTCCCCATCCCCGGACGCGCTATGCCGCTGTTTTTTCGGCACCTCTGAAATTAAGGTAAAATTTGAGTGAGCGGGTAAGTGGGTTACTAAAAAAATACTAAGGAATACTAAGAATGCTAATAATGATGAATAATATATAATAAAAAATGAATAAATAATATATAATAAAAATAATGAATAAATAATATATAATAAAAATAATAAGTAATAATAAACAATACTAAGAAATAAAAGGAATATTCAAAAAATAAAAATCTTGTAAACCTAGTTATCACGAGTGAAAGGTCTGTTTGGCTTGCCTTTGCAAAGACTATGCAAACAGTGTTTCATTAATGCACGCTTCCGTGCTTGGTAATTGCTTGTCAATAACGTGCTAATCTGGCCCCCCTTTGCTCCGCTGTTTCAGCAGCCAACTTTACCTTTGCTTGAGATTTCGGAGCCTGCCGTCTAGCTATATCTACTGGATGATTGGATTAAGCCTGTCGCTTGCACTGAGGCGCACGCACAGACGGCCGATCCGGTGCGCCATTCATGGCTCGACTGAGCGAGCAAGCGCCGGCGAAGCAGCCGTTAAACGCTCGCTATAGTCACGCGGTATACCGCAGCGGCGAGGCTCCGAGCGAGCGCAGCTGCGACGCATCTCCGCAGCGGATCACGTGGCGTGACGTCACACTTGCCACACTTGCGCTCCGGCGGCTCGAGGTCATCGCGACGCGATGAACGACCTTGCGAGACTGGCGTAGTAGAGCTGTCGCTCTAATAATTAGGCTTAACATCCCGAAGCACGTACAGTGGCGTCGCAGTGGAAGGCTCCCAAATTAAATTTGACCACGAAGACCACGAAGGATTTGACCAAAAGCACGGTACACGAGCGTTTTTGCATTTCGTCCCCCATCGAAATGCGGCCGCCTCTGGCGGGAGTCCAGCCCCCGACTTCGAGCTCGGGAGAGCAGCGCCATAGCCACTGCGCTTAAATTTACACCCTTGAGGGTGTAGATCTGCCATAAATGTTCAGTAAGGGTGTAGATCTGTCATAAAGGTGTAAGCAAGGGTGTATATCTGTCATAAAGGTGTAAGCAAGGGTGTATATCTGTCATAAAGGTATAAGTAAGGGTGTAGATCTGTAACTCACACCCCTAAAGCTTTCACGGGTGTAAGGAAGTGAGTTATAGAACGATTTGGGGGGGGGGCACCCTTAGGGGTGTAAATTAGTGAGCTACCGCGGCCGCTGTAAAGGAGCATTTTTTGCTCCTTTACGTATAGCTGTCCAAGAAACTGACCTCGAGAGGCCTGGAAATAATTAATTACAGCACGTACGATGCGATTCGTCCAAAAAACGCGCGTGAAACGCAACGCGGCTTCGGACGGGAAAAGGGTGACGCGAGATTCACGTTACCGCGATAGCGGAGGTGACACGGTCACGTGGTGTGTCACAAACTCTGGAGTGTGCGAGTCGACCCGGTGTGGTAGTTTGAATGCCATACAACGATTGGTGTCGAACTGTGCGCGTTTCCTGCGTAAACGCAGCGGAACCCGTTCTCCCCTTTTGTCCCGCCAAAATGCTGTGTGTACTAAGCTTTCGGCAATATGGTCATAGCAATTAAAGTCGTTAAATACTTTAAATGCATTAAATTTTAAAGTGTTGAATATGACCAGAGTATTGAAGGACTCTGGTCATATTGTTGTGTGCTCTTCTATGGTGTCTGATATACTGAGAGACCGCCACGGTTGGTTTTGGGTGATGCGAATAACCTCATCATCCACGTCAGAAGCCTCACTGCCCTTGGCGAGCGATTTGGTCGCAATAAAAGGTGACGTAATAAATAATGTGTAGCACACTCGAGAAACTTAGGCTATTTAGCGTAATTTACTACGTCTACAGCTATCAAATAAATAAAAACGAGACAAGAAAATTTCGTTTGATATTGCCTTAACGTTTCAATTTGTGGATATCCGCAGCCAAGATAGACAAAAACCTTCCTTGCGCTTGTGCTCGAACGATGGCGCTTATCCGTATGCGAGAGATTGCCCTAAAAGCAGGCGGTTTGTGAATATCTCCAATCCAAATTAAAACTGGGAGTATTGAAGTATGGATGCACTGTCGCGCTCGGTATGAGCTACAGCACGAAAGCGTGTGGCAAAGCGTGGTCGCGCGTTGTAGCTCATGCGTATCGCGATAGTACCTAGTTGCTATCGCGAAACAATCAAAATAAATTGCAGACATCAGAAGAACCTTCACGGAATGAGGAAATCTTGAAAATTATACCAAAAGTAACCTTACACTTTTGCACTAAATTGATTGATTATGCAGCTAGATGTTCTCTTTAATGTCGTTCACCTCTGCACAATAACGTACAGAGATTGCACAAGCCCACAAATTTAACCGTAAACGCGAAAATGTATTTGGACAATTGCGAACAATACAGGGGTTTGCAGGTAGATTGGGTGTTAGAGCCGACTTGCGCTCAATCCACGGCACCTTCCGCCAACGCCACCTAGATTCTTCCGCACGCCCTTCCGCACACGTGTGGCCCTAGAAAAAGCGTGAGTCGACCCCAAAATTGGTTGACTGTGGTTGTACAAAGAATGTCGTCGAAGCCAACGGTTCGTCAATGCGATTAGTGTTCGCGAGGGCAGCGATTGTTTTCTTCGGCAGCGTTTACGCGCGCGTATAGCTTGATCCCTCGAATGAGCTATAGAGCGCTATAGACGGCGGTAGAGACGTGGGCCAAACACGCAGACAAACACGGGCACCAACTGCGCCAACTGATCTTCATTCGAAGGTACACATATTCACGCATCCTTCTTGTTTGGCGAACGTATAATCACCGTGACGCGAAAGAGCAAAAGAAATTGAAGACGGGTATAGATGCATGTACCGATTGAACCGAGAGAGCCATCTAAGAACGATCAATTCCTTTTCTTGAAGAGGCCCCTAAGCATCGTCAGTGCTTTCGCTGTGTGGGACCAAACTAGCCCAATTCAAGACACCGCTTGAGGGAGTTACGCGTGCGCAAACGCTGAATAGGGACTTTAGTAAACGCTGCTTAGGAAGACATGTTGCTGCATCGACGAAAACAAAGGCCGCTTGTCTAAATGTTGGTCATAACTTCATTCCTTGTTGAACCAATCTTTCTGCGAACCTGTCCTAACTAAAAATAATTTTTTTTTTAATGTGGGCAGCTTGCACTAGGGGTGCAAGGCTGGAGTAAACAGCGGAGCTGGTGATCGACCTAGCATTTTCCAGGTTTTACTAGGCTTGGCTAAGTTTTGCTAGGAAATGCTAAGTGCTGCTAGGCACGGTATTCCGAATCGGCTCGCCGCCGACGCGCAGATTCTCGCTTGGCCGCGCGACGCGCTTCAAGATGAGCGGCTTTGGGTGTCCGGATTTTCTTTGGTGGTTCCATGTCAAGGCTACACGTACTCGCCACAGAGTCAACGAGAGTTCTGCCGCCGTCGCGGCGGCTCCGAGCTTTTATTTCCCGGTGGCGTCACGACTAAGCTCCGCCTCCACACTTGCCGGGCACGGCTAGACAAAGCCCACACAGCCCGCGAACCGTGTTGACGCGCAGTGACGTCACGATTTTTTGGCTCCGCCTACCCGGCGGAGCAAGGAGATTTTGGCGGGAGCAGTTGTTCTGGTGAGATCACGTGATCCCTCGGTGGGCGCGCGGTGTCGGTGTGGCTAAGCGAAGTATGTGCGAGGTAGCTGGGAAAGGCGGCGTGAAGAGCTTGGCGAAGCGATGGCATGCCTAGGCGGAGCGGGGGAGCAGCTATGCCAGGTGGTTGCTAGGCAACGCGCGGTGACGTCATCGCCAGGCGCAGTTTCTGGTCTCTGCTACGCGGCGCGACGAAGATCTTAAACAGCTCCGCTGTTAAAAATAAAACCTTAAATATAGGCGCAAACATATGTCGAGACAATCAATGACGTAATGGCGATCTGATGCGGGAATGTCAACGCTGCGTCGACGCTGCTCTTTGCATTTTGTGTTTTCTGACTTACCAAGATTTTACAACGAAAATAGTGTCTTTTTTATTATCGTGGAAGGGCAATGTCCTAATACAATCGAAATTATATTACTATTTAGTGTCCCTTTAAGTAAAATTCAATCTTTTTTGGGGGGTAAACAAAGAGAAAAAGCAAACAATTAAGGTCGCACAAGGTTAAGTACTAAACCACTTCAGCATTTGCTGTTTGTGCAAGGTCTTATTGTCTTCGTAAGCAGAAGCATGCGATTAAATTAGTGCGCATTATCCAGAAAACGATGTCGATACGATGTACGGCACGTCTGCGATACGATTGTCGGCAAGACAGCGGTCGAGTGGGGCGAATTGTTAATCGATGCGGTCGCAACAATGGGAACACCGCCTTTATCGAAAAAACCTTCGCCTGCATTGTATCTTTCTTTCTTACGCTTATCGAATGAACGGCTTTATTTTGGGCTTCTCGGTGTTCTCCATTGACCTCTGTCAAATTGCGGGTCCTTGCAGTGGTTATATTTGACCTCTCTTGAGTCGTCGGTCACCTGTTCCTCTTCCTTCTCAAGGCTATCCCAATGAAGCATCAATCAATTACAGACATTTAATTTGTTTAGGTGTCTCCTGCTTTACACATTTTCTCCTTAAACCGCTCTCTGCACTTCGGTGCCCTTGCAAGGACAGTTATACTTACTCATTGACTCATGTCCACAGTGTGTTTGCGTGCGTGTGTTTGCGTGTGTTTGCGTGCGTGTGTGTGTGCGTGTGTGTGCGCGCGTGTGCGTGCATGTGTGTGCGTGCATGCGTGTGCGTGTGTGCGCGCGTGTGTGTGTGTGCTTGCTTGCTCGCTCGCTCGCTCGCTCGCTCTCGCATATTCGCGCATGCATAACGCGGCTGTTCACTGGGTGACTTGTGATATAGAACAGGGCGATGGCGCGATGAAGCGTTATCGAATCGTGCAACTTTGCAAGTGATGCTCTGCTGTAGAGAGTTCCACGTTCGTAACTGTTGGCGAATGAAAGCTTCACACTTCGACAACGCTTCATTGTGCCATCGTCGTGTTGCATGCATACATACAAAATACATACATGCATGCATACATGCATGCATACATACATGCATGCATACATACATGCATGCATACATGCATACATGCATACATGCATACATGCATACATGCATACATACATACATGCATACATGCATACATACATGCATACATACATGCATGCATTGCGTACGTTCGTATACGTACCATCGACCAAAAAAGTTTCCGAACCACGGGATCTCAGAAAACGCTAAGTATCCTAGCAGCCTTTAAAAGCAGCCGGTAAAACCGTACATCACATTGTTGTTCGCATATATACCAGTAAAGGCTGGAAATGGGAATACCATGCAGGGGGGCTGCGTTTTGAGGCTGCGGAGATATTCAGCTTTTTGTCAGATCCCTTGGTCCGTAATCTTTCTTGGTCGGTACTACGTACGTACATACGAACAACATGCATACAATGTACCCATGTGTGTATGTTCGAACACCGGGAGACTATAAGATGAATGTATAACCACTGGGTGCGGGCTATTCCATCTGCCTGCAGTTGTTGTTTCTGAACCATAGGAGGATGTGGGAAATGTCAAAAAAGCGATTCTTGTTGTCATGGATACCGTGCTATACCGCACGAATTCGAATCTCCAACCTCATTCTTCCTCGCAGGCCACCGAGAAAGGCGCCACCCCCACGGAGTATGGCCTCATCTTCTCGTCCTTCTACTTAACCATCTTCCTCATCGCACCCGTCTACGGAAAACTGGTGAGTGCACGATTCACTCACCGCGTGTGCAGTGGATCGCAAATGTTTACGGGACGCGAGTTCAACGACATGTGTGGATGTCTGCTCCTTTTAACGGAGCAGACATCTGCCAGAGCTGACATCTGCAGACAAAGGAGTGGCCTGGTGCAACCATATTTAGGTTTGAGTATGCATTCGTGACAGCCGTGTCCGGAACTTTCACAGCAATTACTAATATTGCATTTCATTCGGCAAATATTCGTTGCCAAAATGCATCAACTGAGTGTTACTGATTGTCTATCATCGCGGAACTTCTGGTAAATCACTAGCCAACAACTGCAAAGCTATACTCTCGAACACGTCAGTAATATCGGCACCCTTAGACAGGACGTACACTAATCTCAATTTGTACGCAAATCGCAACTCGTACAAATCGAGTGCTGCTCGGGAATAATATAGCCCTGTAGTTCGGTCAAGCAATTGTCGCCCGCGGAATATGCGGTTAGGCGGAATGCATACTCGTGTCATCTGCAGCACAGTGTTGCGATCGGTCTGAAGTTCGGCGTCGCAAGTCCGGGCAACGCTGCAGCTCGCTGTATTTTGTCGAGCTAAGCACCCTTCTTGAATGAACGTCATTGTGTGCACCCATGCCCACTATGTTGAGGATGCACTGGCGCTTCCGGTACGTCAGGCCCCGGCCACAGCTCGCACCCACGGCCACACCCTGAGATGACCCGGCTGTACAGCGACGGACCACAAAAGAAATGTTGGCTCTCCCGTAATCGAGAGTAGATGTAAGCTTGAAATGGCTACCGGCAGAGCAGATTGGTTGGAGATGATACTAGCCACTATCTTCAAATGGGTGTAGTGCGTGTTCGCAACTGCAAACCCCACCACACCACGCCATACTGGGCACTGGTTCATATGGATGCTATAGTTTCCTGTCACAGAACCTCATTGCAAATCTCGTCTCGGCCAAACAGCCATCCGCGGCGCGCCGGACGCTGCCGGCTTGATCACGCTGCAGCGTGGTGCCATCTCTCGAGCTGGCGCAAAGCCTGTGCCGCGGAACTCACGAACCGCTGGCGTTGAAAAGAGCACAGGCAACCCTGTCTCAGCGCCAAAAGATGACAATCATGTCTATGGTGCCCTGTATCTGCCTTTTGAACGTCGCTATTGGAAATTCCTAACAAACATTAAGAAGAACTCGGAAGCAATATTTTTGTAGCTTGTTTAGGCAGTAATTAGCGTATGTAATGCTGTCCTGTACAAAGGGTTGGGCTCCAGAGACCGCAGTTTCTTAACTTTTGACTGGTTGTCCGGATGATCTCGTTTTGTTCTCGCAGCGATGCCCGGATAACGGCTCTGGCTTCTGGCTGAAAGTCAGTTGAAGGTCGCCACAAACGGGAGCTAAACGCATTTCATGCTTAAAAAGGAGACCTCCCAAGGAATTCTCCGCCAATTGCCTGAAGATGTTATAAAAGGCCGGCCATGGCTCCACTGTTGCCAGACCCTCTCGGGAATCTGATGAAGTCACTCACTACCTTGCACAAAACATGTAAATTACATTTCTTCTCGTTTTCATCATCGCGATGCCCTCCTTCGTCGTCGTCGTCGTCGTCTCCTGATTCCTGCGGTGAAGGCTCACCTTTCTCAGACATGATCGTATCAACGCGTTCAAGAATTCGCTTGACGTAAAACCGAACGAAGCGGCGGGCTGGGACGGACCATGCCATCTTATAGAAGTACCTCTTTCTTCGCAGATAGCCTGGGTGAGACCGAACATAATGCTGAACGGAGGGTTCAGCCTTACCTGCCTCTGCGTCGTACTCTTCGGGTGAGTACGCTACGCTTCTGAGCACTCGCTATGAACGGACGCAAAAACGCAACAATATAAGTTCATTCGGTTTGACTAAATATTGAAGCTTGCCGCTGCCATCGCGGTCGTAATGTTAATGCGTGATTCGACAAAACCTTAAGGCCACAATTTTCAGTGTGTGAAGTATAGTTATTCCGTAGAAGGCATCGCAGATAAAAGAAAAACCCTCCATTCCACCCTGTGGAGTGTGCCGGCTTGGTCACACAGCGTGGTGCCATCTCTCGAGCTGGCGCAAAACCTGCGCCGCGGAACTCACGGACCGCTGGCGTTGAAAAGCAACAGCGAAGCTGTTGCCGACGTTAGAGAAGCACTGTCATCACCAGCGAGATACGTCACGCGAGCACGCACGCATGCGGAAGTGCAGCATACATCCTCATTCTTCAAAGCCGTCTGCCAAGCGCAAGGGACTTACAGAAGTAATTGAATTTTCTCAAAGTAATAAATTGCGTCAGACAATGTGTAAAGTACGTACGACTTACGCAGGAACTGCAGACATGATCGCTTCGGATTCTAATTCGAACATACGAGAAAAACGCAATTCCGTTGCGAGGAAACTAAGACACAGCCCTTTTCGAGCTGCCGTTTGAGGTCTGTATGAGTGGCCGCGGCCGCGACCGCTAGGTGGCGGTACTGATTTTGGTTGAGCACAGAATGAGCCCACGAACTATCGCGACCAACTGGAGGCTAACAGCTTCGCTTTAAGACAATCGCGCTGCGAGACGCGCGGATCGAGTGATACTTGCGTTACCGCACTATACTCGCGACTGCGTCCGCAGTGTTGGCTGCAGATTACGAAAAAAGGAGTAGCGAGCGTCGTCACCGGTGTTAAACGAACGTTCCACTTTCAGGTTCATCAACCATGCCCCAGCCGGCAAGACGTTCGTGGGGCTGGCGTTCCTCATCCGCATCCTCGAGGGACTGGGCGCGGCCGCCTACATCACGGCCAGCGCCACCATCATCATGTCCGAGTTCCCGGGCCGCATTGGCACCGTCCTGGTAAGCGGAAGCGTCACGTGTCGTTTGAACGTGCTTAGACGGCGCGCTCGCGCCCCCTAGTATCTTCTGTATTCCTTGACAACTATTTTTACTGATCTCGTGGTAATATTGTTTAAACCGGAATCATCGGTGATTTTTTTTTTTTCATTTCCGGAATTCTAGCGCCGGTAGGTCAGCTTGACGTCACGAATTTCAAACTATTTTTTCTTGTATATTAAGGCTTGTGTGACTAAGTAAAAGTTACCGAAACTTGCTTAATTTGGTATTTCGGTAGTTTAGAACACAGTACGTGTAGTCCATCTTTACGGGTAACAAAATTATCTATGCAACGGCAGGCGCCGTTAATATCCGTGACGTCAAGGCGCGTCCGCTGCGGGAACGTGACAACGTTCAACTGCCTGTTATAAGTGCGAAGCACTTTCGGGACCGGGGCTGTCGGCGTCTAACGTGAAGTCATGTCGTGGTGACGCACAAAAGCAAGATCTGCCCAAAACTCGCGTCTCGTTCACTTGGTATATACCAAAATTGGCATGGAAGGGTACGAATGTATGACTAACATGACTGAGAGGTCATGACATCAATAACATCTCATGCTCGTCAGTTACGTCACGATTAACGACAATAAAACACGTGTGGCTCCACACCCGCATTGGATATGCGGGTATATGAGCCAGGGATATGCGGTAATTAGTAGAAACTCGTGAAAATCGCTTCTGAAACGCCAGTCTGGTGCCAGCGCAGCGCAAGATAGGGCGCCACCACCCCACAAGCGCTCGTTTCTTCCTCACTTGTGCACGAATAGCACAAGAATAACATAAGAGAAACACCGGCGCATCACTGCTTCGCACTTCCCCAGGTTTCACGTTAGTGGAGCTGCATTAGAGCTGGATTTGAACTACACAAGCGCAGAATTTGAATCCAGCACTTAATGTCGCTCCAATCCTGCTTAAATCCTGCGCTTGTGTAGTTCAAACTACAGTTCCTAGAATCCTAGACACTGTAGTTCAAACCAACGGTGGTTTAACATAAGGGAAACTCCGGTGCATTACTGCTTCGCACTTCCCCAGGTTTCACGTTAGTGGAGCTGCATTAGAGCTGGATTTGAACTACACAAGCGCAGAATTTGAATCCAGCACTTAATGTCGCTCCAATCCTGCTTAAATCCTGCGCTTGTGTAGTTCAAACTACAGTTCCTAGAATCCTAGACACTGTAGTTCAAACCAACGGTGGTTTAACATAAGGGAAACTCCGGTGCATTACTGCTTCGCACTTCCCCAGGTTTCACGTTAGTGGAGCTGCATTAGCGATGGATTTGAACTACACAAGCGCAGAATTTGAGCAGGATTGGAGTTCCATTAGGCGCAGGATTTGAGCGGGGTTTTAACTACACAAGCGCAGGATTTTTTTGGCGTGACGTTCAAGCACATATTTTGAAGGGTTACCGAATCTCGATGTGCATGCAGTTAATTACCTCGTCCTACGAACGAGTTGGAGATGGAACTGTCGACGAGAGTGGCAGTATCGGTCTATTGGCTGGTCATCTACAGTCGGTGACAACCTAAGAATTGCAGACAAGCTGCACCCACATAAAACACCGTACAACTGCACTTTATCCCTGAAAGAGAGCCGACCCACCACGGGCCTATTCACAATTATTTGCAAATTATGCACAAACAATTAGGTCCGCTTATTTCCCTGTCGTCATACGATAGTGCTTTTTTGAAAGCTTTTTTTTTCGTACAGTAATGTCTGTGTCACTGGTTTCAGGCTGAAACTTGAATGTCTGGGGCAAATTTTATGGGCGATCCTGATGTCAGTGCTCAGCCAAAGCCTTTAATTTAGCTTGAAACAGCGAGCTTTTATTTTCCAATTAGTCCAGCATTTACAAATGCCACTAAGCTGTGAGTGGACTCCATATTTCAGAGGTGAATGGCAGGTGAGCAGTGTTTCTGTGGTTGAGCTTGTACCTAATTCCGAGGTTGTCACCGAATATAATTCCTTGTAGCGAAGACTTCCACAAAGACACTGAAATAGGAGGCACGCGAGAACGGTAAAGTTACGTGTATTGTCTACTTTGTCATCTACGTTCGTGTCGTTGGGGCTGCGCTGCAACAAATTAGAAGCAGAGCAGTCGTATCGCTGATTTGAAAAAAAAATGCGGCTACATTGTTGAATTTATCTGAACGTTATCCTTGCTTATCAGGGGTTGTTGAGCTCCGTTTGGAATTCGCGATCTCGTCGTCACTTTCGCTGGGTTTCCGGATAACACTGGCACTCGGTGCGCGCGATGTGTTTGCTTAGATAAGAATGTGCGAATATTCTAAATTCCCAACGCGAATCGTAGACTCTTCGTCGCGTCTTCGAATCATGCTTGAGTCTTGAATTTGATGTTCGGAAGTTCCGAATATTCGCTTATGGTTGAGTATACGGAAGCCGATGGTCTACTGTTTGACAAAAACTCGTCAGGCGATATGAGTATAAGATTACTACAAAAACAAGCACTATTATCTCATGTTCAAAGTAATAAACATATAATAATTGGGATTTCGGGGCCGCTACGGGTCTCTTGTTCCGACTGGGTGGCGTGAAAGCAGAATGAACCTTATCTTAGACGAGCTCGTAGAGGCCAATTACAGTAGTACCAACGCGAGCCATAAAATTAGAGCTGTCGAAGTGGATGAGAAAAATGATATGTTACGGAAACTATAGAGTGGGTTCAGACCATGCAGGCAGACGCTTGGATGATGCCATCCTTTTACTAACGCAGTGCAGATATATTTCAAAAGCTCAGAATAGACATTCATGGATAGCATTTCTAGATAATAAAGGAGCTTACGACAATGTAGACGACAATGTGGCATACGCTCAGGCATGAGGGCTTAAATGATTTCGTAGAGCTGCCGAAGGAGATATATAAGGGCAACCGAGTACAAATCGTATTGGAAGGCCGGAAATGCAAATAACTAGCGGAAATTCACTGAGAACTGACGCAAGGATTCCCTCTGTCTCCATTATTGTTCACGCTTTATGTTAAGAGCATAGAAAGACGACTGGAAAACAGGGATTCAGGGTTTGATTTATCTTACATCCGTAATGGACAAAAGGTGCAACAGAGCGCCCCTGTGCTCATGTATGCGTACGACATAGTGCTACAAGCGGAGAATGCAAGGGAAATTTACGGAGACTTGCGAATATATATGGGCAATACAGCGACAAATCTAGACCCTAAATTTAGCGCGAAGAAATCGGGAGCTCTGATATTTAATGAAGAGACGAGTAATGACGTGGTATCAACTCAACAGCAAGTCACACCCATGCGGAAGCAATATAAATACATGGCTGTATACATGAACGAAGGAAACACCTGCTCACACATCCACAAGATAATCAGAGGGTGAATTGGAACAAAATTCGGTTATGAAATATAGGGGCACGTTTGGGCTACAACAAGTTTGCGAAAGCAAGGGGAATGCGGGAGATGGCGATTCAAGACGATGAGTAACACAAGAACAAGGTGAGAGCAGGAGCCAACGTTTCGACAAGTGGACTTGTCTTCTCCAAGGCGCGAGGAATTTCACAAGTGTGCGAGGAAGTGTGCGAGGAATTTGGAAAGGAACATTGTTGCCAGCGCCAACGTTCGCAACTGCCATTTCGTGGGAATCCAATCGGAGATCTTGTCGGGGTGGAAAGTTAACCAAAGATCGGTCAGCCGGTTGGCTTTGGGAGCCCATGGAAAAAACCGCAGACGAGACAGTGCAGGGTGGCATAGGTTGGGCCTGTTTGGAAGTCACAGAGCGCAGAGAACAATAGTTTTGAAGAAAGACTAAGGAACTTAATTGGACGAAAATAAATGGGCGGCTAAAGTGCACAAATATTTGTACCTCAAAGCGTGGACACAGAGTGAAGGAAGATGTCAACAAAGTTGCTAACCAAGTACAGGGTAATTGAAATTGTAGACAGACAACCAGGAGTCGATCGTCAACAAGAAGTGAGAGAAACAGAGGCGGTAAATTGGATGCAAAGGAGGGCACCAAATAAAGACGACGAAGATTTACAAGAATGGCAAGAAAAGAATTGGATAAGAAAATCTGTACGGTAACACAAAGTGCAGTGCCTCGCCATTTGAGGCCCGAGCTGGATGAGACATATGTGTGCTGCTGCGGAAATCCGGAGAGATCTCGGCCCATCCCAATGGACTGCGAAGGCATTCACCCAGCGAGACCCGTAGCAAACGTTCACCTTCCAGAAAAGCTGGGATTTAAAGTGGATGGAAGCGTTAACCGGTCAGCTTTCGAGATAAGCAGGAGACGATTAAAGTACTGGTGGAAACAAATCAGGGAAACGATTGATGGAGCCGGGGCCGTTACACGCATATGTACAGTATTCAGAATATAGAGATATACGTTTCAATGAAGATAGAAACGATCAATGGGAGGGAACAAAAAAAAAAACTACACTGCAATAGATGCATGTAATACTAGATTAGCTTGAGCAGCCTAAGTGATTTGTCGCCGCCCTGTTTCGATGGGAATGCCAATAGACATCATAATCATCATAACTTATTTTTCTCTTCTGGTTTGCCAATTAAGCCTCTCTAATCACGTTACATGTGTGTGTGTGTGTGTGTGTTTTTTTTTTTTTTGCTATCGTGGAAGGGTGATTTACCAATACAGCTCGAATTATTTTTCTCGTCAGTGTTCCTATGAAACTTTGAAACTCTGCTTTACAAACACGCACGCACGCCACCTGGTATATCGGGACGAAATGCAAGAATGCCCGTGTCCCGTGCGTTGGGGGTGCGTTAAAGATCCCCTGGTGGTCGAAGCTTATCGGGAGTTCCCTCGCTACGGTGTGCCTCATAATCAAATCGTGGTCGTGGCACGTAAAACCCCAAAATTCAATGCAATTCACCTGATGTATCGTTTGCATGGTGGGACTTCATTTCTGAATCAGTCAGGGTTCGTTCAAGATTCTAAAAATGAAATATTCTTTATTCGATTCGAAATTTGAATTCAGTTAATTTCCTTTTATTCCGATAGCAATTATATGGACACTCCAGGCGCATTTCTACCGTCGCCGTCGCGTGACGTTCCGTATAAGGACCAAGGGCGACGAAATCGTCGCCGCGCGCCGTATGCTGTATGTGCGAGTGAAAGCGTGCGAGGGTGAGCCGGCGATCACGGCCACACCGTGATCACGGCTCAATCCCGCGCACGCAAGAGAGGAGAGCTGGAAGGAAGCGCGCCGTCTTCCGTCGCGCGCAGCGCTCCGGGAGAGGGTAAGGAGGGGGAGTGCGTTCTACTCCGGGCGGCCGCGCCCGTCGGCCCGGGCCGCTGTATCTTGAAAGCCGTCTGCGACGGGGGTGTACACAGTCCACCGTGCGCTGTGTTTTCGCGGCTTAGTTCGCGTTGATGCGGGACACAGCTCGAAGGTCAATTCGCTCGCTGCTGCTGCCGCGTTTCCTCCCTCCAGCGGTTTGACAGCGAGTTTGCGCGGTCATCGAGTGACTTGGATTCATGTTTGCTTGTGCGCGTGTGACACATGCTTGGTAGTCTTGTTGGTATGCCTACGTTTACAAGTTTATGTGGCGGATAAAACTAATACGGCTACTAATTTGAAACGATGCTTCGCCTTCCGGGAGAAACTGCGATTTTTTTTTCGTATATTCGTATTTGATTCAAAAACTATGCCGTTCTGACATCTCCACGTCCCCCCGTAGCGAAGACCGTTTGGAGAGCGCGGCCCAACGCGCGATAGAATGCTAGCGCTTCCTTCGAACAAAGGAATAAACGACCCAGCGAGCAAGCATGTAAGTGTGTGGCGAAGCAAACAAACCGCGATGTTTGAGGCAAACACGAGCTCAAGGGAGCGCACTCGTGATTATCGCTTTGTGCCGCTTCGTTTTTTGCGAGCTCCGCGTTGGCATCTTGCTGGAGTAGTACGTGTGCGTGTGCACCTCGACCTCAGGCTTCGAGTGCAGCGTTTACACTGACCCTCAGCTTTACTGTGTCATTGCCCTTTTACAGTGAAAGCTGTGTATGGCTAGGCGAAACGAAAAACCGTTCGTCCCATGTTTCTCTAAACGTCTCCATTGGCTGCGCCGTCAGTTACGTCGTTCTCTACGTCGCACCCAAGCGCGCGCGCCATTGGCAGCGCCGTTAGTGACGTCGTTCTGTGCGTCGTACCTGCTCTAGCCCGCAACGCCGGCTCCTCGGCTCGCCGTTGTCGCATGCGTTCGATATCTCGAGTTAGCTCGGCGTGGTGGTTAGCAGCATCTGCCCGCCATTGGCGCTTGCGTTCCACTAGAAACACAAACCTGTAACCAATAATTGAGAAACGCTTCAATACAGCGTCGGGATTAACCCACTGCTAAACACCGGGGCCGCACGTTTCAGCTTCGCTGGTTAACCATCTGTACGGAGTGCTTGGGCGGTGTTTTTTTTTTCCTCCCAACTGAAAAGGGTTCCGTATTCAATTCTACGAGTTATAGAGCAATTTACACCCTTATTCGCTTTTAAGGTTTTAAATTGTTCTATACCGAAGGCCATCACACCCATTTTGAGTGTAAAAGTGCGTGTTATAGAACAGTTTACACCCTTACTCGCTTTTAAGGGTGTGAATTATTCTGTAAGTAACGCCGTGACACCCACTTTGGGTATAAAATTGCGAGTTATAGAAAAGTTTGCACCCTTATTCGCTTGTAAGGGTGTGGATCGTCATATAGCTAACGCTAGTACACTCTTTTTTGGGTATAAGGGTGGGAACTACAGATCGATTTACACCCTTATTCGCTTTAAGTGTGTTAAATTGCTCCACAGTGTAGTTACCTCGCGCACCGTGTTTGTGTGCGCTTTCAAGAATCCCAAGCGGCCGAAATATACTCCAAAGCCTCCCCAGTATGCAGCGTCCCTCGTCCACATGGTATTTAAATGGGCGTGTTGGTTCATATCGACTGTATTACTATACTCGCTGCCAACGTCATATGGGGGCCAAGGGCACTTCAAGCTGTGTTTATGAAGCTGTTACCCCCCGCTTTCTGCGTTTGTACTGAATGGCGACAAATAAAAGAAGAAGAAAAAGAAAACAAACAAACTATGGGAGGGAATCACAAGGCAGACAAGAACGACGGGACGCTCTTTCTTGTTTTGTGGCTTCTAACTTGTTTTGGAGGACTTGAAGGATTATAGTTGAAGTAATGAATACCGTTACACATGATCTCAAGTTTATACAAAACTCGCACTACAACGGCATTTATCGACTGGTTCAACCAGTACAACGTTGCGCGTGAACGATATAGAAAGGAGAGAAGCGGTGTTCTCATTTTTCTTTCTGTCGTCCCTGTGTAACGCCGTGCTGGCCGAACCAGTCTCCCGTTCCTCTATCACGCCATGGAACTTGGCCTGGATCATATGATACAAGTCAATGCCAGGTCGGCAGCTGTGACAGACAGTTCAAAAGGCACGTTTATATACATGCCATCTACTCCTTCTCTTCCAGTCGTCCTTGAAGACCGCCTTCAGCGTGGGCGTCATCATCGGGCCTACCATCGGTGGCTTCCTTTACGACGTGAGTTGCTTTTCTTTCTGATTTCGCACAGCGTTAGGTGATCACACAATCTGATCATCTGCCAAACCGGATTGCATTCCCCTTCCCTTTGGGACCCATTTTGTAACTCTATAATAGACCGCCGGTTATCCGCTGTAAGCATTACATCATATCTGACCACCTCCACGCCCTCCTCTTTAAAATGCACGAGAACGGAGAAATCGTCTCGCTTGTCAACCACTGCACCGAATCTGATGACATTTGTTGCATTTAAAGGAAATAAATTATGGTACATTCGGACTCGTCGCTTTCGAGCGTTTTAGAGTGCTTTCGAGCGCATACGAGTGCTTTAGAGCGTTCTCGCGGTTTGGTTTACGTTCGGCTCGTCGCAATCTGTGGCTGCTCAGAACACATTACAGACTGGTTCGTTCAGAGCGACGCGTGCTCCAGCTCTGAGTGCTAGGAGGCACTCTCTGCTTTTAAGCTGTGAGCGCGACTAAGATGCGACAGAAACTCGATCACGTGACTGCTCCGATTGCTCTGGGAGCAGCTTAAACGTTCGTCTGCGGGGCAGGTTTTTTTCTCTGTATCCAATCTCGATATGGATGTGCATAACTGGTAACCGAGTCGGCCGCCGTTTGCAATAGGAACCAGTCGAATGTGCCGTTAGAACCTACGGACTGTCTGGAGCACATCTTTATTTCTGCCACAAAAAAATAAAACATAGTGTCGCAATTCTTTAGACTATACACCTATTGAGACACCGATAGCGGACAAAAATGATACATTATACACCGCTCTCGCTTGTATCACTAATCTACGAGTGGGATTTTCGCAAAGTCCTCGTAAACAACGTAAGAATTTCGCGTAAGCTCTCAGTTCACATATCAAAATTGTCCGCGTCAAGTATTCCAACGGGCGCAGTTTACACAACTGGAATATGTATCTGTTCTTCGTGCAGAGTTACGGATTTGTTAACTTCGCTCTTCAATTCTTTTTTCTTGTGCTTACAAATTTTCGTCGATTTCTGTAAAAACTGCGAGGCCCTAATCAAAATTCTCCTTCCAAACACGGCATGGTTGAGCCTTTTCTCTCAAATGCAGCGAGTTTCCTTCAAATTGGTTTCAACGGTCGTCTGATTAGAGCAGTACTGCGTTTTACACGCATTTTAATAAGCAAATTGGAGTACGTCTCCAGATAAATCTCCCTATTAATATCAACTACGTTAATTTCTCTGATTAATATTGACCTTACCCTATAGGTTCATTATTTAGCCAATTGAAAATTGCCTTCATTATGCCGTCCACCGTCGCTAACAGTGCATAGCTAAAAAATATAACCATCTATTTTCTCCACTTCGCCGTCTAAACAAATGTTTTTTTTTTTTTTTTTTTTTTAAGGGTGATGTGAAGGATATAAAACCGGTCTTGTTATTTACCGCCCTGCGCGGTAGTCCAGTGGCTATGCATGCCGTTGCGCTGCATCGTAAAATAATTTATAGACACCCCTAAAAGTGAAAAAAAGGGTGTAAATTTGTTTGTGTGGGGTATAGACACATTTACACTCTTTTTCACTTTTAGGGGTGTAAATTACTTTACACTGAGTTAGATCGAGGTCGCAGGTTCGGCCCCAGTCGCGACGGCCGCATTACATTGAGGACGACATGCAAAAAAAAAACAAAAAAAAAAAAACAAGCTCATGTACTTAGATTTAGGAGCACGTCAAGGAACCACCTCCCCATGGTCAAAATTAATTCGGAGTCCCCACTATACGGCGTGCCTCATATAACCAGATCGTTTTTTTTTTGCGCGTACGAGCCCCAGAATTTAATTGATCTTTGTTATTTTCTAGATTGGCGGTTACACGACACCCTTCGTCGTCTGCGGCAGCATCGGGTTCGTCTGCAATTTGGTCACGTACCTCGTCATCCCCAATATAGGTGAGTATTTACCCAACCAGAGTAAATTTTGACGTTGATTCATATGTATAGTCAAGAATATATAAGCTCTACCTTGGAGGCATACCATTTTTTTTTTTTACAATTCAAATGCACGGCAAACGCAGAGATATGCTCTCACTGGACAACTCGCTAAAACGATTTTGAATGAAATTTGGTGTACTTAAAGAAGAAATAAATTGTAACAGCTTTATAGGCAGCATAATTTCGATTTAGGGCTACGAGTTTCTTACAAAAATTACCAAAGATTATTAGGCCATCAAAAGAGATCAGCGCAAAGTTTCGGAATCCCCTGACTCTGCACCAAAAACAGACTTCGCGGTAGTGTAAATTGCATTTGTTAAAAGCATCTGAAGCGAGCAAGTGTGATGTATGTAAGTCTACATTCTTTGAATCAGCCCGGAAAACGACGGCAACACACACAAAAAAAAGAGAGGAATACAGGACGAGCGCTGTCTAACAACCCAAGTTTGTTAAGAAAAAAAAAACGCAAAAAAAAGGAACTCAAGACTAAACTTACAGAAGCCTAATTCGCATGCAGAAGATGTGCCACGATTGCGTCATCGCAGCCGTCTATCTCTTTGCTAGATTGTGAAGGCGCAAATGCTTGGGGATTTATTCCACGTGACCTAATGACATGCGCACGCACATGGTGTCTTCCCTTTTCTAGCTTTTTTTTTTTTTTTTAACGGAACAGCGCGTCATCAGATAGGCGTAGCAGAGTGTATAGTGCTCGTTGGAAGAGCCAAGTACAATACTGCAGCACGCGCATCGTTTTGAAGAAATGCAAACGAGGTGAGAGTGAGGAAATAATAAAATTGCTTTAGCCTAAGTCGAGACAGCAAATCCGTAGGCCTGTCCATGGCGAGACGTGCTTATTTAGCGACCGGTCAACTGTTGCGCGTAAGTGATCTCCATGTGGTCACTCAGGAACGGGTTCGTGTGCACAGCAACCTCGGCCTGTAGACCAAGAGCTGTTCTTGTTGATTATAGTATTCGAATGCAACGAACATTCGACAGCTTCGAACAGGGAATTGTCGAATCGCGTACGAATCGAAGAGCTGCGAATATTCGAGTGGTATTCGAAGTTAGAAATATTCGTACACCTTTACTTAGGAGTGTTTCCCAATACTTTCGTACTTTATTAATAATAAACTTATTTCAATCAGCGTCCTTGGGGAGGTCGGGGAAAAAAAGCTGACTTTAACAGGCCGACTAAAGCACCATGGTTCCCAAAAGAAATACAGCGTGTCACAAAGACAATAAACAACGACAACAGACAACATCGTACGCATCACCCTAGCGTTCAGGAAAACAAGTTGTACTTTCTCAGGTCATCCTTTTAAGTTGAATAACAGTGCCGCGGGGGAACTTTCTACAACTTCGAAAATGTGTGTCAGTATATATAGTCCGGTGAATCTGATAAAGGGCACTTTTATCACGATTGCCGCGATAAGTGTGTAGTAAATGCGCTTTCCACTGTTTCGCCTCGTTTCTTCGTGTTTTTCCGTCCGGCGATGCGATGCTTGCTTTTGGCACGTGCTGTGCCTATTCGCCGCAGCGTTATCGGGATCGGTGGCTAGGGAAAACTGCCGCGACCACTGCTTTCGCCACAGCTAGATAATGCAGTATACCTATTTGCTGTCGATTGCAACTTGCATGTCGTCCTATTTTCTCTCTCTCTCCAAAATGCGTTGCCACAGCGGGTCGACGGCTGTATTGGGCTCTGCGCGGGCCTGCAGCGTTGACCGCATCTTTGCCGTCTACGGAGAACTGGGCCCGTTTTCACAAAAAAACTTCTTACGGCAGAATTATTCGTAAGAGAAAATCTCATCCAATCCTCATCCAATCCTCATGGGGGGGTATCGGTGCAGAACGCGCAGCCGACGCACTAATAAGGGAGCGACGTCCGGAGCGGGCGTCGCGCGATTAGCCGAGACGCACGCTCTACAAAATTGTGTCGCTAAACAGGCAAAAAACACTGGAGGACGCTTAAATTTCGCCTTTACGAGTGGAACGCGATGGCGTTATCGGGCCCTGTTCGCATCGCATTTTTCTTTGAGTAGACTTCACTGCAACACACAACGTGGGAAAGCCAGCTTACCAACACCAAGCTTACACCGATCCCCTTAAAGTCCGCTTCACTTTTAAACACAAATGCATTGCTGGGAGGACAGGGGGGCAATATAAGCCGTGTTATATCTTCACTTCACTTCACTTCACTTTATTACCTTAAAGACCCCATTGGAGGGGTATTACATAAGGGGTGGTTAAAAATAATGTGGTTGATCCCTCTTATATAGGAATCGGTATAGAACACGAAAGTGAAACGTGTCTTCACAGAAGTAGTGTAATGTTTATTGCACATTGATATATAATGTCTATTGGTGTTTTGTGGCTAAAGCGCCCTTAGGCGTTGATGCACCCACGCTGACGCCTGGTGGCACGTCTCCTCCATTACGACTACCAACGTCGATGACCATGAGCAACCGTCGTGCATATGGAAGCTGCACTACGCTGCACACGCTAGCACAACGCGAAAGACGAAGCACGTAACTGACACACTAATACAACGCGCAAGACAAAGCACGTAACTGAATCGTCACCGAGTCAAATCAGCGCGTACAGCGCGTCGTAATTGCAGCCTCCGCGATCAACTTCAGAAACATTTTCAGAGCTAATTGCGGAGGCCACGCTCCGCTGTGCTGAGTACGGTGAACGCCACCTAGGTGGCGTTGGTAGTGCTTCTTGATGCCAGCGTCCCTTCGAATGCTGGCATCGAGGCGTCGTAGTGCTGAGACCACCGAAGCGTTCACTGTCGGTGCGCGTTAGTGTCATAATGCAGTACTTCTCTTTTCTGCTCGTAGGCGGCGGCACCGCCCCGAGCAAGAGCGCGGGTACACGGAGGAGTGTTAGATATATAAGGCGCGTCTGTGTAGCTCTCTGCAAATGCGTTTGTGGCGCAATGGGTTAAACGCTCGGCGATCTATCGTCGCGGACCGAGAGGTCGTGGGTTCGATTTCCAAATTTTGCATGTTTGTGGAACTTTTTCTTCTGGTTTCTTTCTTTGTATTATGTTCTATGACGTATACGGAAATACGTCAGTGAAGTCTTGGTGGACCCCGGCATAAAACATTTTCGTGTTAATATATATAAACATTAGAAACAGGCGTTCATTTTGAGATATGGGTGACAACAGCTTCGGTAAAGGCAGATGGGCTTGTGATGGCTGCGATGGCGTGTGGAAGGCCGTTTCAGTCCCTTGATGCTCGAATAAAAAATGATGCTTGAAAAGTGGTGGTCCGGGCACGTGCGCTTGCAACTTGAAGCGGATGACCGGTGCGATGAGATATGTATGAAGGGGGCGTGATGTATGGTGGGTGATTTAGGGAGCTGTAAAAAAAATGAACGGAAGAGAGAGAGAGCGGCAACCTGTCGACGGAAAGAAAGCGTTTCCAAAGCCAGATTCCTATTTCATCGATGAAATGCTGATATCGTACGAATATGAAGAATTAATAAACCTAGTAGCACGATTTTGTTCAGCCTCGAGTGCATTTATGATATAAATCTGATGCGGGTTCCAGATGGGAGATGCATACTCAAGTTTCGATCTTACAAATGATTTATAGGCCAACGCTTTTACTTGTTGCGAGGTATGACGTAAATGTCGCCTAAGAAATCCCAGTGATCTATTGGCTGATGAGATGATGTTGGTAGTGTGCAAGCGCCAGGACAGATCACAAGATAGAGTGACACCAAGATATTTGAATGATTGGACTGATTCTATTGGAACATCAGCAATGGAATAGGTAAATGTGAGGGGGTTACGACAGCGAGTGAAAGACGCGAGTTTACATTTGTTAGGATTTAGGTTCATTAGCCAGCGATTACACCATTCTTGTACATTATTGAGATCGTTCTGGATGAATGTGTGGTCAAATGTGATGGTAACTTTGCGGTAGATTACACAATCATCTGCAAACATACGAATGTTACATGATACCTGCGTTGGTAGATCATTAATGTAAATTAGAAAAAGAAGCGGTCCTAAGACGGATCCCTGCGGGACGCCTGATGTTACGCGGAGTCTGCTAGAAGAATGGTTATTAACGAAAACAAACTGAGAGCGGTTAGTTAGGAATGCTTCTATCCACTTTAGTACGTCTGGGTGTAAATTTAACTGAGATAATTTTAGAAGCAAACGTTTATGAGGAACTGTGTCAAATGCTTTTGCAAAATCTAGGAATATGGCATCAGTCTGAAGGTTACTGTCAAGGTTAGCATGCAGGTCGTGAAGGAAAATGGCCAACTGCGTTTCGCAAGGATAGCCTTTTCGAAATCCGTGCTGACAAGGGTGAAAAAAAACAGATTGAGTCTAAGAAGTTAATGATATGCGAGTATATGACGTGTTCCATGATTTTGCAGGGGACACTAGTTAATGATATCGGACGATAATTTAATGGAGTTTCCCTATTGCCCGATTTGAAGACTGGAACGACCTTGCCCACTTTCCAGTCGGATGGTAAGGTGCCTGTAGAGAGTGACTGCGAAAACAACGAAGTTAGGTACGCAGCAGATACATATTTAATATTTTTTAAGAGTTTGGAATTAATATCATCTACACCTGCTGACGATGAAAGTTTGACGTTATCAATGATCGAGGTGACTCCGTCTGCCGAGAATATAATTGGTGGCATACACGCAGATACGTTAGTAGATGTGGGAAGATCTGGAGTTGAAGTCTCGTTAGTAAATACAGAGAAAAAGGCTGCATTAAAAATGTCAGCACACTCGCTGTCGCTGACCACTTCGCCATGTGCATTTAACACGCTGATCATGCGCGCCTCCCGAGGGTTTATTATTTGCCAAAATTGACGAGGGCTGTTTGTAAGCATTTTAGGCAGTTCATCGTGGAAAAAGGAGAATTTAGCGTTCCGTATAGCCCTCAGATAATCGTCTTCGGCCACAAAATATTTCTCCCAAGCAGAGGGGTGTCCGTTTAGTTTGGCTGAGCGGAAGAGACGTTTCTTTTTGTTTTCAAGTCGCTTAAGTGTTTCAGTGAACCATGGCTTGTTCCGGTTTCCGCGGAACGTTATTCTCGGTATGAACTTGTCAACGAGATCACCTAGCTTGTCTTTAAATTTTAACCAGTTTTCATAGTAGAGCGCGTAGAACATAAGCTCACGAACATAGGAAGAAATGCGCTCAGATCACTATTAATGGCATCATAATTACCTTTATTGTACAGGCGGATTGTTTTGCTGACTAAATCGCGTCTTACGGGTTGGAACGAAAACGTGGCGTGAATTACTTTGTGGTCGCTGGCTTCAGGTAGATATGCTATTGATAAGCTTTCCGGATTGCTGGTTAGAATGAGATCTAAGATGCTAGAAGTGCTCAGTGCAACGCGTGTAGGTTCTGATACAAGTTGAGTTAAATTGAAATTAAGGCAGAAATCCACAAAATCTCTGGCAGGCTCACTGCCCATAGTTATGGGGACGTCATTGCTCCAGTCTATTTGAGGAAAATTAAAATCACCAAAAATGAGGACTTCTGCTTGTGGGTGTTGATTAGTAAGGTCACTCAAACTGTTATTAAGTTTAAATGTGAAATCTGAAATATTATTTGGAGGCCTGTAGCAAACACCTAGAATGATTGTATGGGGGGAAGCGTGAATAATTAGCCATAATACTTCAAAATGAGAAGCGATGTTTTTGGCTACGGAGCACGATAACTGCTGGTGCACAACAATCAGTATCCCCCCCCCCCCCCCCCCCCCCCGCCCCGCATGCCTTTGCGATCCTTTCGATAGACATGAAATTCCGGTAGGTCGGCTAGTACTTCTGTATCTGTTATATCTTCTGTTAGCCACGTTTCGGTTATCACCATTATATTACTGTTGGAGGATAAAACAAGGTTGGAAAAAGCGTCACGTTTTGGAAGGAAACTGCGTGCGTTCGTAAAGATTACAGACAATGATATGTTAGATTTGGGCTTAGCAGCACAACGGACATTTTTACGACGGGGAAATTGCTATATTATTTCTTTGACAGATTGTGTTTGCTCGTCGTAGACGTAGCGCTTATGGCCCATATGCAGTGTTTTGAATCGCAGAGTGAAAGGTAATGAATTGCTTTTAGTGAAAGTAACGAGATGCCTGCGAGCGTTTTGTACGGAACGAGAGAAATCCTCTCCAACGCTGAAGCTGGTTCCTTTGAACTTGCGGCCGTTAGAAAGAACCAATTCTTTTGTTTTATGAAAGGTGAATTTCGCTATGATAGGACGGTGGCGGTTAGTACCTGTGCGATGACCGAGACGATGTGCGCGCTCAATTTCTTTCGGCTCGATACAAATATTCAAATGATCGTGGCAGTGCTTGATGATAAGTTGCTCGGTCTGGGCAAACGTCTCTGATCCAGTTGATTCAGGGAGGCCATAAAAAATAAGATTATTGCGTCGTGACTGGTTCTCGGCGTCATCAATACGCGTTTCAAGTCGGTGTACCACGGTGGCCACTTGAGCGGTACACGTTTTCACGGTTTCGAAGTCAGAGCGTAGGGAGACAAGATTTTGATAATACCCCTCTAGATCAGTCATGCGCCTGCCCAGATCAGCAATAGCTTTGTCCGTCGACAATAAGTGAGTTTTCAGGTCTTGAACCTGACTGATTAATTGCGACTGTCCAGCAGACAAGTTCTTCAATTCAGCTAGTAAAGCATCGGATTCCGGGCCCGGGTTGCTTTCGACATCACCCGACATCATCAACAAAGCACGAATTACATGAGAACACTCAAGAGCGACAAGAAGGCAGCAGTGCGGGCTCGGCAGCTGAAGCAGGAAACGATTGCTAGACTTCTTAGAAAAAAGACTGTAAGCTGTACTAACCTGCATGACAAGAGTGAAAGGATTAGCGGTCTGCGTCTGTGCACAGCCGCCGAGCCCACAAGGCGCCCCCGGTATTGCCTGCTCTTTTATAGTTGACGGGAGAGTTGATGTTGATGACGACAGGTTTGTCCACGCTGCATCGAGCACTACCGCATTCGGTAGCGGTGTCATCGAAAACGCAGATCTGCCGCTCCCGACGTGCCGCTCCCGACGGGGCCTGAAGGCCTGAAGGGCCTTCACATCAAAATGTGAAGGCCTTAGGACCTCTTTTATTATTTTATTAATTGTTTGCTGTTGCCCCGAGGCGCGCGCTTGTCCAAAACGCATTAGGCGTTCGACCTAACGTAACCTGCCGAGGAGGCGAGCGCCATCTGTATGGTGTTTTTGCAAGTAATCTACCCGGGCGCGCAGCTGTTGTATGGTAGAAATGCTGGAAAGGGGGGTTTATGTTTCAATTTCCGCGTAAGAGAAGTATGTTTTCCTCGTATATTGAAATTACAATCCGACGCTATCCCGTCTGCAGTTTGTGGTCAAGTCGTACTTTACGATTTTTCTGATGCATTTTGCTCTTAAAAATTCAATTAGTTCACTAACGCCTCTGCGCCATGCGTAGGGCCTGCGTGGTCGGGCTGATTCGGGATGATTTTTTGTGCCGCGGACGCCGACGCCGAATTTTCTGCGACACAATTAGGAGAGAGCCTCGCACAACAAGACTGAAGCCAATGCATATTGGACCGACACATGATCGTCATGTCAAAGCGTGCAGCCCGCTTTAATGCTCCCGCTCTGCACGCAAAGCTATGGCAGCGCAGACGACCGCGTCGGTTGAAAATCACCGGGAACCAAACATTCTCAGCCAATAAGCTTCTCCTAAGAGGTCACGTGTTGGGTCGATACTGCGAGGGAAAAAGCGAGGAGAATGAGGAGAGTTCGCTTGCCAAGGCCGACTGCGTGATGTATCGCCCTCCGCGGTGACGGTCGGCTGCTGGTCTTCGCTATAAGGTGTCTGTCACACCCCTTCGTTGTATTGGGTGTTAAGTGAAGGCGCTAATTAATTTTCGTGGCAGAGGACAAGCACGACAGCAGCCCGTCGGATCTGCGCAAGTTCTGGAGTGGTCCCTTGATCTACATGTACGCGGTGGCCATCTTCGGAAGCTACGTCTGCGTCGGCTTCAACCAGGCGACGCTTGAACCTCATCTGAGACGCGTACGTACCCGCCTAACGCATTCGCAATGTTATCGTCCTTAACTTAACTTAACCGGCTTGATGGACATTATCTTCCAACGTGCTCAATATTCGGTTTAGTTGGAGGTCACGTGATCAAATGCACGCATGGGGAGAAGAGCACGCGTCTTCTCATCTAGCCCTGCCGCAGCTGCAAATTACTGCGTGCGGTTGACGCTTACGCGGCCCGCGTGCCGTATCCAATTGTTGGTAATCATGGTAATCATTTTGCGGTCAAAACTCTTGCGTGCGACTCACGCATTAAAGAAACAAAAAAGTGCTCCATTAAGCTTGCTACTATAGAAAATCGTGTTTTCTTTTTTTCAGTTCAACCTGTCCACCACGATCCTGGGGCTGGTCTTTATGATCCCCGGCATCTGCAATGGTTTGATGACTCCCGTCTGGGGCTGGTTGTGCGATAAGAAGGTATAGGATGCATAACGTAGGAGTCGTGGATCTAACGCAGATGTTACACAGCTCACGCCTGAAAAACTTTTGGACCCTTCCTTCCCACCGGCAGGTGAACACTAAGCTGCTGACAGCTATCGCCGCCTACTTCACCCTGCTGTACCTGTTGTTGGTCGGCCCGGTGCCCTTTTTTCCGTTCGGCACGTGAGTCTACATGCATTTACTTCTCTGCTTGCGTGTATGGACGATTATGGACGAGACTCAGCATACAGACACCATATCAGTTGGGATTGACAAAAGCAATTTTTCCATACTGTATACGTATTAAACCGTGTCTGCTTGTATCTACACAAGTAGAAACAAACATTCTTCAATGAATGATGCCGACGTCTGCTTGGCCGTATACGCCTATAGTTTGCTACTCCAGATGACGATGACAGCATGTGAGATTATGTGTTCATACACGGTACAGGCGCTCACAGTTCACACAAGCACGCACAGCAACAACTAACTGAAGTGTATGGGCGAGGGCAGCGTGTATTTCACTCATTTCTATCATACAATAAAATGTCGGTTATCCAAAGAGAAAATTAGTGCGAAATGTTTTCCTCCCATGTAAATTTAAGGCTGAAATCGTGGTGCCAATCACGTTGGTTCAGAAGCCGCGTCGCTGTCGCGTATTTGATATGTTTTTTGTAGATAAGATGTCCTGGAAGCCTTTCAGGTGGAGTGGGTCTGTCTGCTTTCGGGTGCAACTTCGCTATTCGTCGTTCATTAACAATTAGCTAGCTTCGAGCGGGCGTAGTAAAATTTCAGTGACGTAGCTACTCCTTTTATTGCGATAGCAATTATATGGACACTCAAAAGCAGATTTCTGCCGTCGGCGTCGCCGTCGCCGTCGGCGTCGCCGTCGCCGTCGCCGTCGCCGTCGCCGTCGCCGTGAGGTTACGTATGACGTCATTTGGAGATGAAATCGTCGCCGCGCGCCGAACGCTGTATGTGCGAGTGAAAGGGCGCGAGGGGCGCGTCTTTCACGGGGAGTGAACGCACGGCGGAGAACAAACGCGCGTTCTGCGCCGTGCTCGCTTAAGGGCTGCAGAAGTAGGCGTCTCTTTTCTCCTTTACAATCACCATATGAGCAAACGCGCCTTCTTCGGACGCGCGAGAGGCCGTGGGGGAGGGGGAGGGAAGGGAGGCGACGTTTAGCTGCGGCACCAAGTGCCTATTTATATCAGAGGCTCCAGCAACAGTCACCAACGCCGCACGCATTTTGAGCTAACGCGGGCAAAACGCCGATGGCGTCGACAACAGTTCTTTTTCGCCCTTCACAAGCGAACTACGTGTATGATGGTAGTGCAGTGGAGTGAAAATTGTTATGATTGTTTATCGACAAAGAACGACTTCACTGCACTCGAAAAGAAAAAGCGCACTCAAAATCACGCAGACCGAACTCAATGTTGGAATCTAAATGACCCGGTGCTTGCTTGAATCAGAGAGCGAAGTATATCATCAGCAATTTCGATGACATAGTAAAAGCAGCGGAAGAATTCTGTACTGACCTGTACAGTGCCCAGAGCAGCCAAGCTACTTTCATTTGAAGTAGTGATGAACAGGATACGGAGGCTCCTTCTATAACTAGCGATGAAGTTAGAAATGCCTTGCAAGACATGACTAGGGGAAAAGCTGCTGGAGAAGATGGAATACCAGTCGATTTAATCAAAGATGGAGGAGATGTCATGCTAGAAAAGCTTGCGGTTTTTTTTTATTGCGATAGCAATTATATGGACACTCAAAAGCAGATTTCTGCCGTCGGCGTCGCCGTCGCCGTCGCCGTCGCCGTGAGGTTCCGTATGACGTCATTTGGAGATGAATCGTCGCCGCGCGCCGCCGAACGCTGTATGTGCGAGTGAAAGGGCGCGAGGGACGCGCGCTTTCACAGGGAGTGAACGCACGGCGGAGAACAAACGCGCGTTCTGCGCCGTGCTCGCTTAAGGGCTGCAGAAGTAGGCGTCTCTTTTCTCCTTTACAATGACCATATGTAGAGCATGTAGAGCAACGCGCCTTCTCAGACGCGCGAGAGTCCGTGGGGGAGGGAAGGGAGCCGACGTTTAGCTGCGGCACCAAGTGGCTATTTATATCAGAGGCTCCAGCAACAGTTACCAACGCCGCACGCATTTTGAGCTAACGCGGGCAAAACGCCGATGGCGTCGACAACAGTATACTAATCCACACGAAAGGAGACCTTAACGAATTGAAGAATTATAGACCCATAGCTTGCGTCAGTATTGTATAAAATATTCACCGAGGTAATTTCCAATAGAGTCGGGGCAACGCTTAACTTCAGTCAATCAAGAAAACAGACTGGCTTCAGGAAGGGATATTCTACGATATACCATATCCAATGTCATCAGTCAGGTAATCGAGAAATCTGCGCAGTACAATCAACCTCTCTAAATGGCTTCCATACATTATGAAAAGGCATTTGATTCAGTAGAGATGCCAGCAGTCATAGAGGCATTGCGTAATCAAGGAGTACGGGAGGCGTACGTGAATATCTTTGCAAATATCTACAAGGATTACGCAGCTACCTTAGTTCTCCACAAGAAAGGTCGAAAGTTACCTATCAAGAAAGGGGTCAGGCAAGGAGACACAATCTCTCCAATGCTATTCACTGCATGCTTAGAAGTATTCAAGCTCTTAGACTGGGAAGGCTTAGGAGTGGGGATCAACGGCGAATATCTCAGCAACCTTCGGTTTGCAGATGACATTGTCCTATTCAGCAACAATGGGGACGAATTACAACAAATGATTGAGGACCTTAATGGAGAAAGTATAAGAATTGGGTTGAAGATGAATATGCAGAAGACAAAGATAGTGTTCAATATCCTGACAAAGGAACAAGAATTCAGGATCGCCAGTAAGCCTCTAGAGTCTGTAAAGGAGTACGTTTATGTAGGTCAATTACTCACAGGGGACCCTGATCACGAGAAGGAAAATTACAGAAGAATAAAATTGAGTTGGAGTGCAGACGGCAGGCATTGCCAAATCCTGACTGGTACCTTAGCACTGTCGTTGAAAAGAAAAGTGTACAATCGTTGCATACTACCGGTAATAACATATGGGGCTAGAAACTAGGAGGTTAACAAAGAAGCTCGAAAACAAGTTAAGGACCGCACAAAGAGCGATGGAACGAAAAATGTTAGGCCTAACGTTAAGAGACAGGAAGAGAGCGGTGTGGACCAGAGAGCAAACGGGGATAGCCGATATTCTAGTTGACATTAAGAGGGAAAAATGGAGCTGGGCAGGCCATGTAATGCGTAGGATGGATAACTGGTCGACCATTAGGCTTACAGAATGGATACGAATAAAATGGAAGTGCAGTCGAGGACAGCAGAAAACTAGGTGAAGTGATGAAGTTAGGAAATTTGCAGGCGCAAGTTGGAATCAGCTAGCGCAAGACATGGGTAATTGGAGATCGCAGGGAGAGGCCTCCGTCCTGCAGAGGACATAATACAGGCTGATGATGATATAGCAGTAGTAGCAGTAGGACACGCGCACGTCGTTGTCGTCTGCTCTCTTTGTCACCGGGGCGAAGGAGACGTGTATGATGCTTGTACTGACGTCATGTAGGGGATGCGATAGGATAGCTTGTTCTTGACCTGTTTGGTATATATACTTCCTGTGATACATAATCGCCGGTGAAGGGACGAATGCGCGAACAGTGTGATTGTTTTATTTCCCGTGTGCGTTTTTGTGCCCACCCTTTTGTAGCGACAGTTACGTCTCACGCGTGATGTGATGTATGACGGCCCATATTTTAATACATTTGAGGCTTCTGTGCACTTTTGTGTCAGATTTGCGCCTCTATACGTACCCACTGTCGCATAGCACAATGGGCCAAAAAGAAAGTAGCCGAAATATAAGAAATTTAAAAATGAAAGTCTGAATATAGAGCGCTGTTAGGTTGAAAGATCTGTGGGCTATCGCGATACTCATGAGCCGACTTTACGTAGACAGGTTTTATGTCGTGATTTATTTATTCTTCGATTAGGCAAAACCGAGGTGCGCCCACGCACTAGCCCTACTTTCGGCCATTCTGGCGAGAAACTTGCGTGTACTTGTAACGTGGCCCGGGGTTTTGCTATTCCAACACGACCCAAATACTAAAAAAACACTGCTTTAAAATTCGTGACGCTGCAGTGATTAAACCTCGCTCTGGTTTCGCCGTGGATCTCAAAAGAGGAAGATATCGGCCGAATCATTTTGTCCGGTAATAACCAGCCCTTCTCAGCCGAGCGAATGAGGATGGAGCTTTGGAAAAGTATGCAGAAACTCCACTGGAGTTGTCTAAGTATGCCTAAGCATAGCCCCAAATTTCAGTTGGCCCACCCCTACTATAGGCTTCCGGTGTAGTTTCTATGGAGCCTTTTGTATACCTTTGGGTATGCACATAAATCTGACCTTATGGTATTCTCCCTGATCAGTTTCTTTTTCTTTGAATTGTTCCTTATCGATCATGACACAACTAATAATGTACATTTATATTATTATAACGGTTAAATGTCTTACCCTCGCAAATTACGCATTTTTGTGCAGATACAAGGCATTGCACTTTTTGCGTGGCAGACTGATTTTTCTGGGGTACTCTCCAAAGAATGCTTACGCATTAACAATAGTTTATGCTATAGTAAGGTTAACATTCAATGTGCCTTTATATCTCGGGAATGGTTAGGCTGCCACCAGACGGTCCATTAAAGTATAACCTGAAACCTCGTCCCACTTTAAAGGAGTTTAACTGAGCTGAAAAAAAAATTCCTGGTATATATTTTGTAAACGCGCTGTAATGTCTTTCTAGTTTCCGCATTTAATAGTAGTATTTACTGGTACGCCTACTGCGATACATTTGCTGGTGTAGTGGTGTGTTTCGATCCTTGTACATTTTCTAGTTTGTCTTAAAAAAGTTTCATCGTTCTAAAAAATTGTAGGTTGTTCTTGAAACGATCGCGTAGCTGTGCATGGCATAATTTAATTATCTATCGCACGTTTGTTATTATTAAAATGAATTTATCAAGTACATTTCCTAACATTTCCAACTCTTAGACGATGTAATTGCTGTTTGCTTTTTGATCTGCTGCATGTTCCCGTAAGGTCATTGCAATATTTCCTGCGTCGTCATTCACTGCCTGTAGTGGAGATTGCAGTTCTCGAAAAGCGGTCCATTGATTACGCTTTTACCCATAATGCCTTTATTGCGAAGCTTTTATTGCGAAGGAATTAAATGGCTCATGAGGCGGAAAATCCGGCGTTGGCGTGACCACGATGGTCCAAAGTCCTAAACGTCCAAGCGAGCCAACTAGGCAGTTGATGGCGTCAATTAAGCCAAGGTAATGAAAGCAAAGTTAATTACGGCATGTTTAATTAAGACTCTCGAACCCACAATCGTTGGTGTTAAGACACATTTAATTAAGATAGTTAATTAAGGCACTCGAACCCATTACCTTCTGTGGGAGCCGCACCCACCACCTTTGGTGTTACTTAAGGTGATGTTAATTAAGGCACAGTTGATTACGGAATAGTTAATTAAGTCATAGTTAATTAAGGCACTCGAACACACGACCCTTGGTGGGAGTCCAACCCACGACCTTTGGTCTAATTAAGGCGAAGTTAACCAATGCGCGGTTAATTAGGGTATACTTAAGGCACTCGAGCCCACGCCATTTGGTGTTAATTAAGGCGAAGATAATTAAGGCACAGTTAACCTAGATAGAGTTAATTAAGGCACTCGAACCCTCGACCTTTGGTGGTCGCGATGCTTCCGCGTTCGTCCGCGTAGGGATAACTAAGTGCCCCTTGAATTTTTTTGAGAAAAATATGGAATTGAACTGTTCACCAGGTCGCCATGCGAATTCGCAGGAAGCTGTGGTTGGTCCTGCTGTCCATGGCCTTCTTTGGCGTCGGAATCGGCGGGGCGTACATCTGTGCATTCATGGCGACACTGGAGTATACGCTGTGAGTCACTCCGCTCACCGCGGCTGGAGAGCTGCAGTTGTCGCAAGGTGTGCATCGCGCTGCTACAGTCGAATCCGGATACATCGTATCTGAAGGGCATCACAAAACAAAAGAAAGGTTCGATTTATAGGTAATTCGACAGACAAAATAAAAACTTCATACAGAAATTTTCAAGAGGATTTTACAGCTGTTCCACATACACAAGTTCGATATATCCGGGGTTCGATATATCCGGGTTCGACTGTACAAGCACGAGGTCGCGGAATCGAACGGCGGCCGCATTTCGATGGAACCGGAATGCAAAAAAAAAGCTTGGTGCACCGTCGTGCACCAAGAACCCCCGGTGGGCAAAATTAATCCGGATCCACCCCCCCCCCCCCCCCCCCCCCCGCTGCGGCGTGCTTCGTAACCGAATCGTAGGTTTGGCGCGTAACACCCTAAAATTTCATTTATTTCTTTTATGCAGTGTGCGTTTAAACTTCACACGGCAGATACACTGGCTTCAATAATTAGACATCGTGGCGGAATTTACAGGGTGTTCATTTTTAAGTTTACGGGATTTTTAGAAATCGCCTGTGGCAGCTAGGTAGCATAATTCTAATCATTGAGCTGGGTTATTCGATCAGGCGGATCATTAGGAGCACGAGGAATCGAAACACACATTCAACTAATTAACAAAAATTCACAAATTAACTTCTTAGTTAATTATTTTACGACACATTGCAATTTACGCATTGTAAGCAAGCTTGTCAGGCGTATCCACTTGGGATGAATTTCCAGAGTGACACCAGTTTGGAGATATGCGCCATCAAACTCGCCGTAAAAATGCGCTGTTCCACTTACTTTTTTACCAAAATGCAGTTTTATACATTGAAGCACAAAAGTAACTGGAACGCCCATGCATTTCTTCCCGCACTTCGAGAAATAATATCTCGAAACTGGTGTCATTATGGAAATTCATTTCAAGTGGACGCGTCTTGCAAACTCACCGGCTACAATTCGTAAATTGCAATATGTGCCGTAAATTAATTAACTAAGAAGTTCATTAGTCAGTTTTTTTATCAGTTGAATATGTGTTTCGATTTCGCGTGCTAGTAATGTCCGGCTCTTCGAATAACCCAGCTCAACGATAAGAATTATCCTACCTGCCACAGGCAATTTTTAAAAATTTCGTAAAGCTTAAAGTTTGAACACCCAGCATAGTACGGAATGTTATTCGAAAAGTATAACGGTTGTGTGGCAACTCTAATGGTCGGGAGCAATCCTGCTTCACCGTCTGGTCATTCGGCCGCTTGTGCGATGTGCCAGCCTGATTTATACAGGGTGAACCAACCATCATGCACCAAGATTTAAAAACTATGCAAATGCCACGTAGCTGGACAGTATTAAGGTAATGTTGTTTGCCGTCGCTTGGAGATACTCAGATTGTTTTTACGTTCCCCCTAATTACGTGAGTAGTCCTAATTAATTAATCAACTTCTCAACATTATAATTAGATGAAAAATGTCAATGTAGAAATTGTAGAGCAACATACGTACAGCATATGAAGCTCCCAAATAAACAGACCTGGAAGCAAAGTCCAGAGAATATGCTGCCGAGGGTGTTGCTCGGATATATGTCAGGTTAGGTTCCCGATAAGTCCAGCAGTAGATGTTGTTTTTAATATTAATCGTGGGTATGGTGATGTGCACGGACGTCCTCAGTACGCCCCATAAAAAGTTCAGACGTTCGAATATTTCCGGGATGTTCTGTGTTGTCTGGAAAAGCTTAAGTATAACTCCGGTAAAATAATGCGCAACGTCAGTCTTCAAGCAAGCGTTTGTATTTTGACCTTACCATGCACCACATTGCGTTTGGGTACATCATGAAAAACAAATGATTGCGCAGAAACCACAACCAAGATTGTCATTGTAATCTAATAGCCGAACGCTTGTATAGAAAAGTATTCGCTTTATTACAGGGATAACGTGCTTGACGGCGTATATTGGTTGTAGTGAGGGTATTTAGGTAGCGTTAATTTGTTCTTTCACTGCGTAATTTTTTAATGAACAGAGCCATTAACAGCACATCTGTAGCTGCAGTATCGGTGGCTCTACGGGGGCGTGCATCTATCGCTAAAAATATTCGAAAAAAGATTTTGCGCTCACCGTTCCACTGTGCTTGCTCAACTTGCGTAGAAATATAGCATTTTAGAGTCTATTTCGTTCAGTGTAATACATAGCACAGTTAATTGCATGTTTGAAAAAAAAAAAACGAAAATGTGCCTTCCTTTATGGAGATGCATACTGGTGCCGCGACGGCGATAGCACAAACTTGTGTCGCCGCCTGACGGCAGCTAGAGAAAGCAGCCGTTCAGGGAGTGTTGACGCGTTCCCCGACCGGCTGCTTTCTCCAGCTGCCTGCAGGCGGCGACACAAGTTTGTGCTATCTAAGGAGCCTTAGTGCTATCGCCGTCGCGGCACCAGTATGCATCTCCATAAAGGAAGGCACCTTTTCGTGCTTTTTTTTTTTCTCGTTAGAAACAGGCAATCAACTGTGCCAATTGTTACGCTGAATGACGCGGACTCCAAAATGCGAGCTCCCTGCTAAATTTCAGCAAGAACAGTGGAACGCGGTGGGTGCAATATCTTTTTTTTTTTCACCCAAACATTTTAGGGGAAATATATGCACGTCCCTGTACGTGAAAGCTGATATTTCGTATGTGTTTTGTCTCCAGCGACGGGAGCGCAGGAGCGGAAAGCGACATGTAAGCCTTTAGACGCCGACAGCACGGGAGTCTCGGTTACCCGAGAACCACCACCAAACGGTAGAAATAGTCAAACAAAGCGATTCGCAAAAAAAAAAATCGTCGATGGAACAAGGACCAACGCATTCTTGTTCTTCGTTCCAGGAGCCGGGGTTTCGAACCCAACATCTCCACCAACGGCCTGGTTTCTTCCATGTTCACCCTGTGCCAATCTATCGGGTCAGTCACGGGCTATTTCCTACTTGTTCCTTTTAAATGCGAAGCGTTTCTTGCCGGCGGCTCTGTCCGTCGCTCCCGCGTCCCACACCCCAACAGCGCATGCGCGTCCCCTCCCCCTCTCTCTCCTCTAGGAATCCTCTACGGAGCGGCGCCCACGACAGGTGGTGCGACAGCTGCATACTCCGCTGGGAGCGCCACGGTAGTTCCGCGGTATGAAAATGACGGAGCGCGCGCGCCTCATTCTCTCTCCTGTGCAGCGCCGCGATGAGCGCTCGGGCCGCTGCCGCGAAACCATCTCCCGCTCAAGCTAACCATCTCCCCGCTGCTTCGCATCCACACATGGTTCCCTTTAGCGGGAGATGGAGTAATTTTTTTTATTTTCAAACAAAAGAGGTTTTAAGGCGAAAGCCTTAGATCTCTGTTTCAAGGTCGCGTTGTGAGGTACAGAAAGTCACTTGACCCAAAGAAGCGAACCAAAGCATGTCCAGCCGTGTAAAGAGATGATTAGCAAAGTTAAAACGAATCATTGATTAGTGATTGTATTAAGGTGGATTAGGATCGATTAAGGTGGATTATGGCGGATTAGGGTGGATTAAGGAGGATTTAGGTGGGTTAAGGTGAATTACAGTAGTCTTGACAAGGCTTTCGCCTTCGCGTCTCTTAGGCGATAGCTATGGACACCTGGGAATTTTTCTCGGTGTCTCCCGCAAATATCCGGGTGTCAGAATTAAAACGGAAACTACGTCACCGTTCGACACGGCGGCTCATGGCCTGCCCGTTTAAGAGGAAGCTTTAGCTCGGGCTAAATTCCGGTGCCGCCTATTCATGTACATGTAAAACGCAGAAATGCCGTTCTGATATAAACCTTTGACTGATTTTCATGAAATTTGTTGCATCTGTGGAAGAAAGTTAAATTCTATAGGACTGTTACAAGTGGACTTTTGATACTGGGCCTTAATTCTTGTACAAGAAATGCCGGAAATGTAAAGATAAGGAAAAGTGGAAGCACGAAGTTTACAAATCCGTAACTATGTGCCAAAGACAGATATCGCAGTTCCTCGAACTGCATCGGTTAGAGCATCTAAAGTGGACAAATTTGATGTGTCAATCTATACCTTACGTGATGACCAGGCCTGACCCATGCGCCAATAAACACCACATATCGTCATAATTGTATCTTACGTGAAGTTGCTACGATGTTTGCGAGGGCTTCGCAAAAGTCCTACTTAAATATTAGGGGTGTATTTGAGAGCCATGTACTTGACACAAGGAAGCGAACCAAAGCATGTCCAGCCGTGTAAAGAGATGATTAGCAAAGTTAACGAATCATTGATTAGTGATTGTATTAAGGTGGATTAGGATCGATTAAGGTGGATTATGGCGGATTAGGGTGGATTAAGGAGGAACCGCAGCCGTGGCCTAGTGGTAGAGCGCCCGCCTCGGCTGCGGGAGGCTATGGGTTCGATTCCCACCGCCGCCGGGCACCCACTGGTTCAAATGGGTACAAGCGTGCCCCGGCCTGGCGTTCGGCTTTCTTCTGGGGTGATGCGCTTGGGAAAGGAGCCTGCGCCCTGAATTCCCGTCGGAACCAACGTGAGCACGGAAAAAAAAGTGCTGTCTGGGCCGCTCCCATGGCGGTAATTTCCCATGCGGCGCCCCAAGCACCTATTGAGGTGGGGGCGCCTTCGGGTTGAGGTCAAACACCCCTTTCCAAGCGTTGAGGTCCCATAATGGCCGAGCACCAGGCCGGGAGCGCGCTTGTACCTATTTTGCCGGTAGGTACCCGGCGGCAGCACTTGCCTCCCGCAGCCGCGGCGGATGCTCGTCCACAAGGCCGTCTGTGGTTGGACAAGAGGCGCCCAGAGACAACAGCTGAAATCTCTATTGGGCCCTCTTTCATTTACGCCGTTGTTCTTTAAATAAAAATTGTGGAAAATCGCCAACGCTCAGAAAACTGAACTGTCAAGTTTATAATTCTAACTCAGCCATTAAAAGGTGATATCAACGATGACATGTAAGTTGCATAAAATAGTACATCTAATAAATATACATCGATTTTGTCCGCTTTAGATGTACGATTTTATGCAACTTGTCATCGTTGATATCACCTTTGATCGCTGAGTTAGAATTATAAACTTGACAGTTCAGTTTTTTGAGCGTTGGCGATTTTCCACAATTTTTATTAAAAAAACAATGGCGTAAATGAAACATGAAACATTAACTTTTTCTTTTAGATGTAACAATTAAGTTTCATCAAGTTCTGTGCAGTTGTTACTGAGAAAAAAATTATTTCTCCTTTCCCATCTATTTAGATAGGGTGCTCTAGCTCGGGCCCAACTCCGATGCCGCCTACTCAAATACATGTAAAACGCAGAAATGTTTTTTTCTGCGATAACCTCTTGGCGGATTTTAATGAAATGTGTAGCATTTGAGAAAGTTAAGTTCGTGACAGTTTGAAGAGAAATTTCGATTTAGAGGCCTGTATTTTTGTTTTAATGCCGAAAATCGCAAACCTTAGTTTTTGAAAAATATAGAAGCACCAAGTTTACAAATCCGTCACTGTGCACCAAGAACAGATATAGGAGTTCTGTAAAGTGCATCCGCTAGAATATGCAAAGCGGACAAATGTGATATATCAATTCATATCTGACGTGAATGTGTTACAATGTTTACAAGGGTTCTGCAAAAGTGTTACTCATACATTAGTGGTGTATTTAAGAGTCACGTATAACAGATCAATTTTGTTGGCCTGTATTAAACGTGGCTTGCAGGCAGCATATCCTCTTCTTCATTTGTGGTATAGATCGCCCCTTGAGATGATTGAAACATTCACTGATGTATACAGAAACGCACGAACGCGTCAAAACGCTTTCTATCGTGAGAAAAAAGCTGCATTAACCATAAAGAACTCAGCGGACTGTGTTAGGTATAGCACAGCCATAGAAATGTTAGGCGGAGGACATCCCAAGAAGGGCAAGAAACGCTGCGACCATGCTGGCACTATCGCTTGCCCATGGGCGGATCCAGCCTTACGTCACAGGTGACGTCACTGTGACGTCTAGAATTTCGAAGTAACTTCTCGCATTTAGGCACTTTTCATGTAGGAAAGCGTCTCCAATCTTGCCGATCGGTTTGTTGCTTTATTATGCAATGTAGTCCTTTTTTTTTCATTGAACAGTTATGTTTGTTTGAGTATCATTTTGGATAAAGCAGGGCACAGATGAGACCGCAAGAAAGGACAGAGACGGCGCTGTCTTGTGGTCCTGTCTGTTGGTGCTGCCTTTTTTTCCCTGCTCATTATGATGAATCGCTATTTCGCCCAATCATACCCCTATCACACGACCGCCTTAACCGTTAAGCTAACTACGGTTACGACTGAGCGCGTTTAGTGATTTTGCTCATCCTAGCAGACGCTGTCGAAATCCGTGACGCCTCCGCGAGCCGGAAAGCAAATTTAGAGGCCTAAAAATTTCCCTCTTATGGTGAGAGTGAGTCATTTTCTTTTGCAGAAGCTTGCAGAAACTCCTCTGTCGCGTGCCCTGGCGAACTGTTGACGCGCTCGGGTCACAGCCTGTGAGTCTAATCATGCAGTGACCAAGGTTGTAACAGCGCACCTTCTTGCGTGGCAACTGAATGCAGGTCCTTCACGGGTCCCGCTCTCGGAGGCGTCCTGCTCGAGTACATTGGCTACGGCTGGGGCACCGTGGTACTGTTCAGCTTTGAGGCCATCGTGGTGAGTGGTAGCACGGCCTCAGAGATTGGGTGAGCCATGCTCTGAGGCCGTTTTTGTAATCCCGGAGGCCATAGTGGCAGAACCCAGTGCTGCCACCAGTATGTTGGTAGGTGGTAGTAGGTGGCCATGGGGCGTCATCCTGAATATAGTAACCTCAATACAAAAAACATGGCCTTGAAGATTTATTTCCATTACCCTGAGGCAGCCATCGCTGTGGCAAGACAGGGAGGGTAGGAGTATCGATGTGAACGCCGCTTATTAAACCTCCCGAGACTTTGAGACTCCTGAAACTTCTTTGACGCGTCGGTGACGCGTCAGAAAAGTAGCAAGCGAAGCCCTAGCTGGGGCTGAGGGCCCCCGACTATACCTGCCCAACGTTTATTATTCTAATAAAGTGTGCGTTTTCTGTCTCTCTCTTGCGCAGGCCGTTTTGGTGACCACCGTCTACCTTCGCGAAGTGTGCTGCAGTGGCTCCCCCATCGGCCGGTCCATTCCGCACCAGCGACTGTTGGACGGCGATACAGTGACGAACTCGGCCAGCTGCGAGTTTATCACAGTTTCGGGCCAAGTGCAACGGCAGCAGCAACGCCAGTACGGCGCCTGCAACGGAGCCGGCCCGTCTTAAGGCTTGACTGTGTACACCGCGGTACCCCGTTAGGGGTCAGTGCTTTTGTTGTCAAGGGACGCCCATGCTGCCCTGATCTTAAGCCCGCGCCATGCTGGTGGCCTGATTTGCATGTTATAGAAGCTCTAGATTTCCAAACATATGGCTCCGCAGCTCTTGGATCCGTCTAGCGAATCAAGACTTGGAGAAGCAGACGAACCATGTATAATTTAGTAAAAATAGCTTAGGCCTAATTGCGGATTACACTCCTCATAATGATAATACCCATCAACCGTCTGAATGCAATCCTGTCAAACAGTCATTATCGTCAGATACGTTTCGGTAGTTCGACCTTGTCTGTCCGTTGTTTTGCCGTTAGGAAAAGAAATGGACGCACATAAGCCTAATTACGGGATTGCGCTCGTCCTAATTATAAACCCGCCAGGGTGCATTCCTGTCGAACAATGATTATCGTCCAATCAGTCTCGGTATTTCGACATACCCGTCGAACATTGGACGATGGTTATCGTTTTGGGATGCAATTACACCCTTAGAGGTGTGGTGTTTGTTTCTAAATGCTCTTTGTTGAATAATTACAATTCTAACGTACTTTTACACCGTAATGAGTATAAATAGTGCATTACACTCGTATGAGTGTGGAAGCCAACTAGAAGTAGTGCTCGTCATAAATATCCCAGGCAATTAGTTCTAGTAAAGCTAAGTTCAACACTATGCTTGATCAACAGCGCACAGGCAAGCGGTTACAGAAAGATAAACTTTGCATATCTCTAAGGTTCATAGTGGTGGTGAGAATACGAACTGGTGATGTTTGCGTTTCAAGGACGCGATTATACTACCGTATTGCAATGTTTTACACATCTCAAGGTGTGCTTTCGTCATACTACATTAATCACCATTTCCATTGTGCTTTGCCCTTCTTCGCCTGGGCTTTCCATGTCTGAAAAACACTACCAAACACTTGGACGCCTACAGCCCTGCTAAAGGAAAGGACTGTCGAGTGTGTTCTCTAAACATTGTTACCGTTGTAACACTTATGTTTCACCATTTGAAATATAACCATCTTTCGCGAGTAACTCCTTTGGGAGCGCAACAAGGTCTACTCGGTGCACAACGTTTAGGAAAGCAAATGCACACAAGAATTGCGGTTATCGTTGTGGAGCGAGACGTAATCACACCTAAAGAGCCTATATTGCGCTCCGAAAAGCGTGCACCTTAATTTACACCTTAATATGCACCTAAATTACACTTCAATGTGTGCAATATTGTCAGAAATCCGCAGCGCGCAGTTGCCGTTACTTGCGGCCTTCTTTTCAGTGTTGCTGTGTAGCGGACTCGTCTGGTGCGTATGTGTACAGATGGCGCTGGTGTCGGCAACGTAAGCCTGAAAGGATACAGCTGCGATTGCAATGGTGCTTACTCGTATATAGTTGAAATACGCCCTTTTAGGTGTTTCTGCCTCGATACTGGATGGCAGGAATGAACTCTCACTGGAGTATTTATTATTCAGTTAGGGCAGACGAGGGAAAGGGTAGCGGTGATAATAGTTTTTTTTTTTTATATATAAGAGAGAGAGTCGACTTCGTCGAACCCTGCACGATCATGGCCAACTGAGATAGCCAGAAGAGGCATACGCCTCCTTTTTTTTTTTAATCTTAAATTTGCGATGGATTTTAACGAAACTAGTCCACTTTTAGTACGTGCGAGTCTTGAGAACTTCCTGTGCAAGTTTTCTGTATACTTGCGGCGTTTGTAGCTACCCAAACGTGGCTTCGTATCGCCGACGTTACGAATTACTTGCTGTTGAATAAAATATTTCCGAGGATTCAAGCTGTCTTTTTTTTTGTGTGTGTGTCTTCTGAAGTACATTCGCCTATACATTTTACGTATCCGGTCGCAACACAAGTTTTGCGAGGTTTTGGGTGCACATCCAGTGTCTGAAACATGTGGCGTGCACTTTTTTTAACCGACAAGCCACTGAGAGTATTGCTTCCGGGGTTGTTACGTAAATAAATGGGAAACGAGAAATCGTATCACTCGGCATCCACAAAAGCGGCTTTGATTAGGGGAAAGCTAATACCTACCAACAACTGCATGTATATTTTAATCTTACTTCCTTCCCTTTCTCTATAAATTTTAGGAAATCAGCGTATTTATTCTTAAACACGAAGTATCGAGTTTGTAACTCGATACCTCCGCAATCTAAAAAAAAAAAAAATGGACTTTGAAGGAAACCTCAGCACTTTGAAGGAAATCAATCAGTACGTCCAAAAGCAGGCAGACAAGACCTCTATTGCTATCGCATGTTTACTATACGTATATCAATGCGTATTAAACAAAATATGTATAAATTTTGTCCGCTTTCGACTCCCCGGGCTTATTGCAAAACACTGTTGTGTTATATAAGGTTCTGCAATATGATATTATTTTGAGGATAGAACTTGCTGATAAGTCACCTAGGTTAAAAGTGTGACCAGTTTCATCATCTTTTAACGCAATATATGCCATGTTTGTCCGCTTTTGTTCAGCACGTATACGTTTTACAGGATCGCGATATCTGCATATATGGTGTGATGAAGCTTTGTGCACAAATTTGTCTTGCAGCGAAAGTAAATACACGGGCTCTTGACGTACATTTGAGCCGTTGGAATCGGCGTGCTATTGAAGATGCATCCGCGGCTCGCAGGTGAAGGACTTCACAGAAGACCTTCAGAGGCGCGAAGAGTATTTGACTCCGAAAGCAAGCAAGCCAAGTGGATTTTTACCCACAGCGCGAACGACACAAACCGACACTGGATGACGCAACACCTGCGCTGACTCACCAAGTTTATTGTATTAACAAATGGAAAAAGTCAGGCATGTGCGCAAACCTTCAATATTAAAGTGACTGACGACCAATTTTTTATGGTAGCCATTTTTTCAGTGCAATGGATAGCTTACCGGTCGGTGTCGAATCACGCAGTGGTAACGCGGAAAACGGCGTGCAACATTTTTTTATCAGAATTTTTCGATCTGTATAGCGAAGATGTTGTTCACTCGAAGCATGCTGTAAATAGTGATAGGTAAGCGCGATAATGAATGCAGACAAGTGCGGTCGTAACTGTGAGAAAGTATAATTTTGTTTATCAAGCCGATTTTCCTGCGATTCATGTATTCCGAAGAGGTAAATTATTTCTACAACCGTGGGAATCATGGGTAAGTACGTGGATTTGCCTAAACTTGCTCCTTCTGGCTTTAAATGGCTTCGTGACTTTGCCAAGTGATCATTTTTAGCAAAGTTCTGCGTTATAAATAATTAAATAGGCATTATTAAAATTAGCTGACGGCAGCATTCGAACACAGGGCCTCTATAGTAGGATATATACAACTTTTAAAAAATAAGCAGTTGGCAACAAAGGCACACGGACCGCGCGGGGTTGTATTACACCGCCAGCCAATCACAGAAGCAAACGAAATCGTCGTCATGCGACCTTTTCAAAATGGCGTCATACTTGATACCTCCGGAGCGTCTGCTGTTCTTGAAGAGTCTTTTCGTCGGTGGAAGCGATGAGTTGTGCCAAAGTGTATTGAGTCTGAGCATTTCACTCTTGAAAAGTCCCCGGTACAGTTCATTTCACTGCTGAGCGCGTTTGACTAATGAAACTTCACTGCCAACTGAAGTGAAACTTTGCAATAAATAGTCGCATCGAAGCAAGCGTTTTATTTCAGTTCAATCAAGAATCAACAACAGACGAGTGAAAACATAAAATTACGCGCTCATAAGTTTATTTTTGTCGCTACCGTCTTATTTAGGTAACAGGAACAGGACAATGCCATCTGCAAACCGTCGATTATGAGATATTCGTCGTTGATCCTAAACGATAAAGGGCATACGCTGGTGATATTTGGTACCCTGTGGGCCTGTGCAGAGGTCACGCTTGTTGTCTGACCTAACGTATTGGCAAGCATTTGTATATGCTGCATTTCAGACTCGAGCACGAGAGGTGACCATTCTGTAATGAACAACAAGGAGCAAGCAGTATAGTGGGGCGCTCTCATCGATGTAGGGCGTGAACGCAGATCACGCCCTACATCTATGAGCGCACCCCATGGATTATGAAATGGCGCAATCTGAAGGAAACTACGTCATGAGCACCAGCCGCAGGGAGTGGAGCTGTTTCTGCGTATCGCGTGAGATGGTCCACCGCGACAATTATCCAGCGATCGCCAGCAACAGAGCACGGAAGCGGTCCATAAAGGTCGATTCCAATGCGTTCAAAAGGGTGAGCAGGATATGGTAAAGGATGCAGCTGACCGGGTGTGTGGTGAGACGTCTTTCGTTGTTGACATGAGGGGCCGGACCGTGTATTTTTACGGACAAATGTGTACATCCCACGGCAGTAGTAGCGTTGGCGGAGCCGCTGATACGTTTTCAGCCCGCCAGCGTGGGCATGTTGCGGATCAGCATGGAAATGTGCACACAAATCGGCTCGCAAGTGCTCGGGTATGACTAGCAGCCATTTACATCTGTCTTCTTGGTAGTTGCGGCGGTATAAAAGTGCATCGCGTATTGCGGAATGCATGGCTTGCGACGAAGGACACTTGGTTGGCTAGCGGGTGAAGAGGCGCAGAGAACTTTCAAGAGGGATGCGTTCCATGGGTCCTTGCGCTGTTCCGAAGGCATGCCGGTGATGGTGAGAGCATCCAGGGAAAAGTCGACCGCTGAAGGTGCCCCTTCGTCGGATTTCACAGGGTGAACGAGAGAGAGCATCCGCGTCAGAATGTTTGCGCCCGGATCGGTAAACGACGCGAATGTCGAATTCTTGATACGAAGAGGCCACCGACCGAGACGACCAGAGGGATCTTTGAGGGAAGCCAGCCAGCAGAGTGCATGATGGTCAGTTACAACTTCGAAAGCCCTGCCGTACAAATAGGGGCGAAATTTTCCTAACGCCCATACAATCGCGAGGCACTTTTTTTTCGGTGACCGAATAATTCGCTTCCGCTTTGGTGAGGGCGCGGTTTGCATAAGCCACAACATACCCAGGGAAGCCGGGCTTGCGTTTCGCGAGAACTGCACCAAGACCGATACCACTGGCGTCTGTATGTATATCGGTTGGCGCATCAGGGTCATAACGGCGGAGCACGGGTGGCGAAGTAGGCGGCGTCGCAAATGCGTCGTCGCAGGCCGGTGTCCAGTGGGAAAGGTCGCTGGGGCCGGCAAGGAGCTTCGTAAGCGGTGCTATGATCGAGGCGAAAATTCGGACGAAGCGACGAAAATAGCAGGCCAAGCCGACAAAGCTTCGAAGTTATTTGATGGCAGAAGGCTTCGGAAATTCCGCAACAACACGTAGTTTGTCCGGGTCAGGGATAATTCCATTTTTGGAGACGACGTGGCCGAGGATGGTGAGCCGGCGAGCCCCGAAGTGACATTTCTTCAGGTTGAGTTGAAGGCTTGCGTTTGTAAGGCAGCATAGAATTGTGCATAAACGAGCGAGATGTGTGGCGAAATTAGGGGAGAACAGGACGACGTCATTCGGATAGCACAGACATACTCGTATCTTCCATTTCAGACCACGTAAAATGCCGTCCATCATCCGTTCGAATGTTGCGGGCGCATTGCAAATTCCGAAAGGGATCACGGTAAATTCATGAAGGCCATCCGGTGTGACGAACGCCGTCTTGGGACGATCACACTCCGCCATAGGGACCTGCCAATATCCCGATCGAACGTCGAGGGAAGAAAAAAATTCTGCACCTTGAAGGCAATCGAGGGCGTCATCTATTCGAGGAAGAGGGTAAACGTCTTTGCGAGTTATCTCTTTGAGGCGCCGGTAGTCCACACAGAATCTATTAGAGCCATCTTTCTTTTTGACCAGTACAACAGGAGAGGACCAGGGGCGGCGCCGGACGCAAGGGGTCAGGGCGTTCTGCTTATGTTTTGTCTCAGGCTCGGAGGGATCAAGAGATACGCGATAACATCAGCGTCTACAGGCTGAACGAGGCCAAGCATTTCATTACGGTACAAAGTCAGAAGGCCTGAGTTGGGGTTGCAAACAAGCAGTCCGGGATTATCCTGATGAAGCGCGAGGAGGGTAAGTGGCAGTGACGTATTGTGGCGGCGACGAAACATGTCAGATGGCGTGAACAGCACGGTGGCGTAGGAAAGGGCGGCCCAGGAAACGGGAACAATGACGGCACTCTGAGGTGGCAGGTCAGTATCGGCGGTGACGACAAACTTTCTATCCCCAGGACCGGCCACATCGGTGGAAGGCGTCTCAGGAAACCCATATAGCTCTACCAGAGCACGAGCGCAGTCGATAACTGCGTGATTACGGGACAAAAAATCCCACCCGAGGATCAGGTCATGGGAACACGAAGCCAGCACAAGAAACTCAACGCTGTAGATGACGTCTTGTATGAGCCCCCTGGCCGTGCATGCTGCAACGGGTTTAATATATTGTGCGCTCGCAGTACGGAGAGAAAACCCTGAAGGTGGCGTCGTCACTTTACGGATGGAGCGGCAAAACTTATGGCTCATTACAGAAATAGCGGCGCCAGCGTCCACAAGTGCAACAGTTCGTACACCTTCAACAAACACTTCAATAACATTGGTGGGTGACAAGCGAGGACTTAGACAAGTGGACGACGGCGCAGCTCGTGCCTCAGAAGCTGCGGCAATCACTTTTCCGCCTCACCAGCACTGGACCGGCGACGCATAGGCGAAAGAGAACGGCGGCGTGGTGAGGGTGACCGACGAGCAGCAAAAGGTTGGGCATCGGAAGTGGGCCGAGGATCACGGGCGTATGCTTTAAGGCTCTCGCTCTGGCTGTGTGCGATATGGAGGTCGGAAGGAGTAGTCAGGATATCTCGGTGTAGCCGTGGTCGCCGCGAAGCGTCGGCGACAGAAGCGCGCAACATGACCCGCAATTCCGCAAGCGTAGCAGATCGCGGGCGGTTGTCTGCATGCATTGCGCCGAAGATTTGCGTACTGTGGTTGCGCCCCGAAAAGCGGCGTCGCTGGCGGTCGAATTGGTGGTTGAGGGGTCAGTACTGGCAGAGGACGTGGCTTCATGACGGCATTCGCATACATCAGAGGCCGGCGACAGGAGTCGGCGGAGGAGCAGTCGGCACCGCAAATGGTGGCGGCGCGGTGACAGCAGTCGGCTGACATGCAGACGGCAATGCCTGCAGTCACCTGCTCCTGTAACACCTGTCGGATGGTTGGAGTCAGACATGGTGTAGGCACTTGCGCGGTTGGAAAAAAAAAAAAAAAAAGCTACCGAGCGACTTCCTCACGCACAAGCTCCTTAATCTGTGACAGGAGCGCAGTGCGCTTACGTTGTAGTGCACGATAAAGAACCCCAGGTGGTCAAAATTAATCCGGAGCCCTCCACTACGGCGTGCCTCATAATCAGAACTGGTTTTGGCACGTAAAACCCCAGAAATTTAGAAGAAGAACATTGCCAGGAAGACATTTTTACAGGGGCAATAAAGCAGTCTTATATCAAAATGTGAAGTCCCTAGGAACTTTTTTTATTGTTTTATTAATTGTTTGCTATTGCCCCGAGGCGCGCACGTGTCCAAAATTTAGAAAGGATCGGTTTTCAACATTCCCCTCAATGTTGCCTAGAACCAAAGTACAGCGGAACACCATCAGAATTGGAGGACGTTTAAGCTTCGCCTTTAAGAGTGGAACGAGATAGCATTCAAAGATCCTGGCTGCTTATCAGGATTTTTTCTCGTATATTCAAATTACAATCCGACGCTATCACGTCTGTACGTTGTGATTAAGTCGTACTTTACGATTTTTCTGACGGATTTTACTCTGAGAAATTGAATTTTTGTTCACTAACGCCTCGCGCCACGCGGAGGGCCCGCCCGGTCGGGGTGGTTCGTAATGATGTGGTTCAGCATGATTATTTCCGTGAGATTGTGAGATAAAAGGTGATAAACTTGGTTAAAAGCAAACGAACATGACATGTTGGGGCGCGGTACCTACGGGTGCCAAGTTCCCTTCCCATCTGACAACGGCACATTGGTTTTAGATCTTGAGCTCTAGGGATCTGTGTTTCAGCGAGCTCGTCAACCTTCGTTCTGAAGATCAAGATAATGTCCGATAGCATGGATACAATAACCCCGTGATTGCTCACCTTTAGAAATACAGTGATTGTGACATAGCGGCGCTTCTAATTTTCACGTCTACTTCTGTCTTTCCCAAAGTAGCCCATTTAGCCAGCGCATATCACGTCTTCTAGAAAGGCCCCGATACATTTGAGACCTGGGGCGGTATTCTGTAAGAGTACGTAGCGGACTGTCCACTTCGGCTGTCGCTGATTGGTTGCTGCTTGACGTGCAGGAAGGAGACTGGCTGGCACCTTCCTGCACATCAGGCAGCAGCCAATCAGCGACGGATGAAATGGACACTCCGCTAGGTAGACTCTTACAGAATACCGCCCTTGATCTTTTGCCTGCAAATGCTGCATGACATATATGCACAATCTAGGTGGCGTCATAGCGATGGCAATATGGGAGAAGTAGAACGCAGTGATTGAGCGGAGGCGACAATAGCACAGGTACGCGATATCGGAAAACACAAGTCCATTGTGTGCTTGCAAATGCTATATGCATAGCACCTGGACAGACAGACATACAGACAGAAAAACTTTATTTGTAGCAAGTGAGGTTGGACTGCTCTAAGTCCCTGGGCCACCGCACCGTCCCACACTACGTCGAGAGGGTCATGTTCTTTTTGTTCATGACGTCTGTAGCCCGAGCCACCGCAGCAAGCTGCGATGTCGGGTCCGTAGACGAGCTAGAGCAGGGCCTCCCAGTCCTCCCAGCTTGCGAATTGTGTAACGTGCGTGGGAGCCCGTTTGTCTTTTCTTGGTCCGGTAAGAAATTGGCTATGAAGTTCGCCCAATTATGCCAAAAGTATCCAGGAATCCAACCTTAAGTTATAAGTTCCAAATGCACCTGAAGATTACCCAATTTTTGGCGGATAGTAGCCACGAATGGCAACACTGGCCTGCGGTGATAGCGACCGGCACCGTACTACAGTTTCTAGGTCACTGCAACCGTACCGGCTGTGATCGTGTATTCACGCTACATGTCTCTCCCTTATCTTTCTACCTCCCCTCTCCACAGTGTAAGGTAGCAAACCGCATTTTCTGTTCTGGTTAACCCCTGTCTTTCCCCTTCTGTCTCTCTCCAGCTCTCTCTTCTACACAAAAAAGTCTAGGGTTTAACGCGCCAAAACCACGATCTGATTATAAGGCACGCCGATCGTGTTTTGGAAAGCCGCCGATGCAGCCAGGATCGAACCCTGGCTGCACGACGCAGCCAGGGTTCAACGCAGCGCAGCTCCATATCTACTGGGCCACCGCGGCGGGTTCTGGCCGGTTTGCACCACTTCTCGAACATTCCCATCTTGCAGACAACAAAAAGAACAACCAGAAAGGCGAAACAGGAAAGCCACACTGCCCGAAGCACGGCTCCCTAGATGTGCGATTGGTTGCGAATCTCGGAGGTTACACTACGCCTTCATTTATAATACACAGATGACGCCACCTGACTTTCCCTTCTTCGGAGGCGGGTAACGTCAGCACCACCGTCACACCGGACGTCATTGCTGACGTACAATTCGTTCTCTTCATTTTGCCGTCCTCGTTCTCTTCGGTTTCGGCATCGTCGCAGCGATTGAGAGCTCCAAAAACCACACTGTTTCCGTCACTGCACTTCGAGATTTGCACTATTTCGCATCCGAAAGCGGCAGGGAAAGAACCGGAAACCCTGTAAGTGGTGGGGCAGGGCACGTTAGCAAGAGGAGAGCGAGTGTGCGTGATAAAGAATAAACACAAAGGCAGCAAGCTTTCCCCTGGCTTCCCGACCTCCTCCTCTACAGACTGCGGCGTCGACCAGGGCCTGAGGCGAGGGTGCGGAGAGACAATAAAAGACCGAAAAGCAGTGAGAGAGAGAAAGGTAGAGGGGGGGGGGGGAGACTCCGAAGAATCGAGAAGCACAAAATGTCGCGCGTAGCTCAGCGTACCGAGTCGTCGTTGGGCTGTTGCTGGCGCCGCGACTGCCGTCGCAGTGCCCGCGTCGCACCGGAGGATATCGCCGGTTCGGCCGGGGTGTGAACTCCGTGGCTTAGACGAGTGTGAGACTGAAGCGCGTGACGACTACTGTGCTCGTCGCAGTGGCCTCCATGAGTGAGTGACAAACGGACATGCGTCCTCGCCAACGAAGAGGGTCTCTCGTAAGAACGGTAAGGGCCTCCACTTTCACTTACTCCGCTTCTCCAACACCGTGCGGCCTCGGAAATCCCCGGCGGCGGGGATTAGGTCTAACGCCTTCGCTAATGAAACGCGCATTTGTGCTGTGGTGGTGTCGATCGAGGGCCCAACATTCGCGATTGCCCCTGTCCGATCGTGCGACTGTCACAGTCGTGAAAAGTGTTCGATGTGAGTGCAAATTGAACGGCAAGGCCGTTGTAACGCTCGCGTTTAGAAACTCCAGTTATTGGCGGCTGGGGTTCTGCAGGGAAGATTATTGTTTTTTTAAGTAGCTGGCCCCCTGGATTACCGAATGCCCGTGGTTGTTTCGGAGGGAACTGGTTCGAAACCGGAGTCCAGGGGGGGGTCTCTTCTGACTGGAGCGTTGGTTCCAGCTTTGAGGATCCGCGGCGTTATTTCTCGTGACAACGTTTCACGCTCGATACCGCTGACGACATCCTTGGAAACTTGTCGCGTACTTTTGGTGTAGGCCACAACGTCGGATATGTTTGCGCGCGGTTTTTGCGAGCAGGGTATTTTGCCCGAACGGCACTGCCTCGCCTTCCGCGTCTCCAGACACGGGACGACAAGCTTATCGGATGTACAAAAACGGGCAGAAAAACAAACGAAACGAGGAACTGAAAAAAAAAGAAAGAAAATGTGTTTTTCGCCGCGGGCTTATATTATGTGTCAAAGTCTGGGGGCGCTTGTCGGGCGCGCGTACCGAGCGATATTTGTTTTTGGCGATTCGTCGTGTTTTCGCATGGGTGAAAAGATGCTGCTCGAATCCGCTCGTCTGTCACAACGAAAAAAAAAAAGAAAGATGGTGTGTCTCCGTCGACATTACGCGTGATCAGCTACGTTTGCACGAACTCAATAACGTTGGGTCGAGTCGGCTTGTCGAGCCGGAAACCAGTCATCGTGGTTCATTTAAACGAAGCCATTTCGTATGTCAGTTAGGCAGCTCTTCGCCGTTGATGATCATGATTATGCCCATGCTTGGGTGACAATTGTCACCCCGAAAGCTTTTTTTTATTATTATTTGAATATAAGCAGAGTGTGTGGTAGTAAACAGTCACAGCAGTTTTGTAGAAGCAGTATCGGTCTCTGACTGAGCTTACAAGAATGTGCGAGAATATGCGTTTCTTTCGCGTTACACGAACGTAACTTTGGAGAGTAAGCTGCTTTAGGACAATTATAGCTCTAAAATGTTTTTTTTTTTTTTTTAAGTTAATGCACTACGAGTTAACCTTAAAAGATTTTGCGAGAAAACCGATAAACCAGTTTGAATTAAATTTGTTGCATCTGAGAAAGTTAAATTCTAGTAACTCTAGAAGAACCAGAATGACCTTATACGATACTAAAATTACCGACAATCGGTTAGCTAACGAAAGGACACAGAAACAATAAGTTTTTCCGCAAGTGTGCATAAAAAGTATATTACAGTTCAGTAAACTCCATCTCTTAGAGCCTCTCAAGTTGACAAGTATGACATGAATTTGCAAACTAGGTAGAATGATTACAGTGTTACCGATGGTTCTGCCATTTTATATATATAGGTGGCTATGGTTTCGCCAACGTTCTACTCGCATGTTAGCGGCATATTTCAAAGCGGTATATAATGCGTAAATTTTGTACACTCTAGATGTACCATTAGGCACATCTTACGTACAGAATTGCGATAACCGTTTCTTATTGCTAAGTTAGAGAGTCGTAAACTTCATACTCGAGTTCTTTCCTGAAATTTTCTACTTCCTGCAGTTACTGCGTATAAATTTAACTTCGAAATTTAACGGACATCGTCGAAATCGTTGCTGCGTGGCTTCCGAAAAAAAAAAAAAGAAAACGATTTTTCTGTTCACAAATACCGTGTCTCGCAGCTAACGTTATCCAAGCTATTACATAAGAAAAAAGAAAAACACGCTGCAAAGCAATTATGTAAGCTACGATGTTTGTTCGTCGCACCGTGTTTCTTTTTTCTTATGTAAGAGCTTGGCTAACGTTAGCTGGGACACCCTGTATTTAAATAGACGCTCTTGAGCGAAAGCTTCCTCTTGAACATTGCATAACATTACACGTTGCCTAGTATTAAACTAATTAAGCGGAATTGTACTCATTGCATTTAGCTGCATTGCGTTTAATTAATCGTTTCACCTTACCCACGTTATTTCACCCACGATACCGCGGATTACAGTCTTCCGGATCAGTCCAGTTTACTATCACTATAGACTAGGCACTATACTATCACACACTTCCCGTGATCTTTTCATTACGCCATCTTCCGAGTCAGATGTTTCGATCCCATCACGGGACACTTGATTTTTTTCTTTCTATCATTTTTTTTTTTTTTTTTTTTGTAGAGACCTGAAATGAAGCGTAACAGAAGCCTACCTGCCTCGAAGTGCATGGGATGGGCCAAAGAATAGTTCGGACTAAACTTGTGCGTTTTAAGGCGTATGTATTTGTTACAGTGGGGATATTTGTTGTTTCACTGCTTAATTTCGCAGACAACAAAGCCGGTCACTGGCGCGTCCGTAGAGCCAGTTTATACAGAAAACCTATCGCCACATATGTTTCGGCGAAGCAGGTGATTTTAAAAAAGGAGAAGAAAATTAGGTTCGTTGCGCCATTCCGAACCGACAACCATGAAAAATCGCTGGTGTCAAAAACAACATATTGTGCACAAAAAAAAAAAGAATACCAGTCAAAAACGACACATTTTGTAAAAATAAATAAATAATTAGTCACGTGCGGTAAAGCACCCGCTTACATCGAACGATGCATATGGATCTGCCAGCGGTGTTATTTCATCCTCCGAAGATGCTCGAGTTATGAATCTACCGATTAAAATTAATTGCTGAAACACTGGCGAAAGGTGCATCGCAAACGACCATGAATATGTAGAATATCGTTCATAGCAAACGCGTTTTAAGCTAATATGTCTCACAAAATTGAATTTCGCGCTGCACGCCTCAGGTAAAAGGTACATATCGTTGAAGAGAGAGACGGAGATTGCTTGGCGTCTTTTAAAAGGTTTTGCTAACGCGTGGCAGGAGACATATATTGGGCAGACGGGACGATACATACACTGTGGCCTCTGAGATTGCACCGGCGCGGCGTTACGATCTCGGAGTCCACGCGTAGGTGATCGGGCTCGGGAACATGACCTCTCAATCAGTAATAAAAGCGTCGGCAAATTTGCCGATGCGCAGCGCCGAGTGTTCTTGATACCCGGCAGTTTTAAATAGCGCATCCAGGGGGGGGTATGTGTTAATGCAAGCGGATCGCCGAACGCTTTTCTATTGTCGAGGACAGCCCATGAATTACACGCTTATATCTGCGCGTTCGAAGTAGTGATGAACAGGATACAGAGGCTTCTTCTATGACTAGCGATGAAGTTAGAAGGGCCTTGAAAGACATGACCAGGGGAAAAGCTGCTGGAGGTGATGGAATAACAGTAGATTTAATCAAAGATGGAGGAGATGTCATGCTTGAAAAGCTCGCGTCCCTTTATACGCAATGCCTCACATCTTAAAGTGTATCAAAAAGCTGGAAGAACGTCAACATTATACTCATTCATAAGAAGGAAGACGTTAAATAATTATAGACCCATTAGCTTGCTTTCAGTATTGTATCCAAGACAATTTCCAATAGAATCGGGGCAACACTTGACTTCAGCCGACCAAGAGAACAGGCTGGCTTCAGGAAGGGATATTCTACGATGGATGATATCCATGTCATCAATCAGGTAGTAGAGAAATCTGCGGAGTACAATCAACCGCGATATATGGATTTCATGGATTATGAAAAAGCATTTGATTCGGTAGAGATACCAGCAGTCATAGAGGCGTTGCGTACTCAAGGAGTAGAGGAGGCATACGTGAATATCTTCGCAAATATCTACAAGGATTCCACAGCTACCTTGGTTCTCCACAAGAAAAGTAGAAAGTTACGTATCAGGAAAGGGTCAGGCAAGGAGACACAATCTCTCCAAGGCTATTCACTGCATGCTTAGAAGAAGTATTCAACCTTCCTTAGAACAAGTATTCAGGAGTGAGGATCGACGGCGAATATCTCAGCAACCTTCGGTTTGCAGATGACATTGTCCCATTCAGCAACAATGGAGACGAATTACAACAAATGATTGAGGACCTTAATAGAGAAAGTGTAAGAATTGGGTTGAAGATGAATATGCAGAAGACAGAGATAATGTCTTCTGCATATTGCAATGTCTTAAGACTGACAAGGGAAGAAGAATTCAGGATCGCCAGTCAGCCTCTAGAGTCTGTAAAGGAGTACGGTTATCTAGGTCAATTACTCACAGGGGACCCTGATCACGAGAAAGAAATTTACAGAAGAATAAAATTGGGTTGGAGTGCATACGGCAGGTATTGCCAAATCCTGACTGGGAGCTTACCACTGTCGTTGAAAAGAAAAGTGTACGATAATTGCATTCTACCGGTGCTAACAGATGGGCCAGAAACGTGGAGGTTAACAAAGAAGGTCAAGAACAAGTTAAGGACCGCACACAAAGCGATGGAACGAAAAATGTTAGGCCTAACGTTAAGAGACAGGAAGAGGGCGGTGTGGATCAGATAACAAACGGGTATAGCCGATATTCTAGTTGACATTAAGCGGAAAAATGGAGCTGGGCTGGCCATGTAATGCGTAGGATAGATAACCGGTGGACCATTAGAGTTACAGAATGGATACCAAGAGAAGGGAGGCGCAGTCGAGGACGGCAGAGAACTATATAGGTGGGGTGATGAAGTTAGGAAATTTGCAGGCGCAAGTTGGAATCAGCTTGTGCAAGACAGGCGTAATTGGAGATCGCAGGGAGAGTCCTTCGTCCTGCAGTGGACATAAATATAGGCTGATGATGATTATCTGCGCTGTCCAACGCAAACATAATTTGTATAGATCACAAGAAAATTTATTCACCCGTATACGGACTCGTACAATTGTGCTATTAACATAGAGTACAATATGCGCTGAGCAGTGATTTTGCTTATTTGCCTATAACGTTAAGCGGCGTTGTGGATTCAGAACTGGTTATTCCTTACAGATCTGCCTTTGTGTCACTAGTTTCAGGATGACACCTAAAGTTCTAGGGTGAATTTTATGGGTGATCGTGATATCACTGCTCACCGATAGGTAACATTTTAGCTTGAAACAACTACTTTTATTCTCCAATTAGCATATGTAGTATCTACATCAGCAGAGCAAAAAGTCATTAAGCTGTAAGCAGACTATTGCAGGCTCGGCTCTCAGAGGTGAAGGCGCTGCGTTTTGGGAGGAGGAGCTCGTTGGTATATTCTAGGTTGCTTGTTTTATTAAAGCAGTGACGCGTATGTTTGTTGCCGTGACGATATTTAGGTAGCGTTTGTAGTTTTACTGTGTACTTGTGTACAGACCAAGGGCCTGCACATCTGTATACTCCGTTCCATACATAGCAGTCAACGCTATGGAAGCTACGCAGGAAGTTGGGTCAAGAAAAGTTATCACTCCACTAAACAACTAAAATAAAAATAAATAAAAATTGGAGGACGCTAAGCTTCGCCTTTAAGAGTGGAATGCGATAGCATTCAAAGATCGCTGGCTGCTTATCAGGCTTTTTCTCGTATATTTAAATTACAGTCCGACGCTACCGCGTCTGTATAGGTTGTGGTTAAGTCGTACTTTGCGATTTTTCTGGCGGATTTTACTTTGGGAAATTCAATTTTTATTCACTAACGCCTTGCGCCACGCGAAGGGCCTGCCCGGTCGGGATGGTTCGGGATGATGTGGTTCGGCATGATTATTTCCGCCAACGACGCCGGCACTTACGCCGACGCCGGATTTTCTGCGACACAGGGCCCTTAACGCTGTCGCGTTAAAAATGATCTAAAACAACGCATTAGCAGCCGTACGCCACAGTGTGTGTGTTTCTAAGGATTAAAACTTGTTTCATTCAATACTAAGCCTACATTAAAAAAAAAAAAACAGTTGCGCACAATTGCGGTCAAAAAACATCGCACTATATCCAAGTGCGAACGAAGCCACTGCAAGAAGTCTCTCTAGCCTTCACAGCGTTGACTGCTTGTATGTAACTGACCGCGCGCTGTGTACCTATCACAAGTTGGAATCAGCTAGCGCAAGACAGGCGATCCGTCTGCGCTTATGTCCCTGTGCATAACAGCGCGTTTTATAGCGATAGCTCTACTACTCCAGGTACAAACTCAGAAAACGCCTGGTTCCGTAAATCTGACCTTCAAGCTCAGCCAAGGTCAAACTGGGACTTCGCCTGCCGCTACCGGCTGCTGCTGCGTACTCCGCGTGCGCGCTCATATCTTGAAAGCGATCTGTGATGTGGACAAATTGCGCGGGCCTCATCTTCAAAGCGATCTGCGATGTGTACAAAGTGCGCCGAGTGCTGGTAGCTTCGTATGCGCTGTGCTTTCGACGCTTACTTCGCGTTGAAGTTGAGACGCAGCATAAAGATCAATTCGCTCGCCGATGCTGCCGCGCCGAGCAGCGCCTGTGTGTTGTCTTGGGTTCATTTGTAGATGCGGTAGTTGCTGACGGCAAACGAACAGCTATCCTGCTATCATCGCTTGACAAACTTAGTGTAACCGCGTTCAACCACTGCATTTTTTAGGGGCGAAGCTCCTTAGGGTGTGGGTCTGTCCCTCCTCTGTAGTAGTAGTAATAGTCGTTGTCGTAGTCGTAGTAGGTAGCCACGTCTACTTTTATGAAAAAAAAAAAAACATCCGAAAGTTGTGTCGTAGCGCGCAATCGAACCAGAGACCCCTCGCTTCCGAACGCGCGGCGCTAACCACTACGCCACGAAGCGCACACGGACACATGCACCACGATGACAATAAATACCCAACATTAACGAAAGACTGCGCGTTTCTAACGCGTTTGTGCTAGCGCGTTACGGCCCGTGTAAGAAGCTGGTGTAAGACGCTGTGGCCTCTCCGCCTTACCCTCGTATTCATAAACGCTCCTCGACTTGAACTTGACTTGCCACCGCCTTGGGCAGCGCGTTCGAAACGCGTTGAAGGCGGTGGCAAGTCAAGTTCAAGTCGAGGAGCGTTTATGAATATGGGGGTTATGCTCTCTCAGCAGTCATGTGATGGCGTAGGCAAACGCGGTGCACGTTCCGGCATTGTAAACGGCTGCGTAAGACGCTGTGGCTTCTCCCCCTTACTAGAGAGTACTGCACGTTTCTAACGCGTTTGTGCTATAGCGTCCCCTTAAGCGGGAGATGGTGCAATTATAATGAAGGGCGCTGTTATAAAATAGGAATGACGTCACATATGGCGCGTGTCATTGGTTGAAGTCAATCGATCGTTCGATTTAGTGCGGCGAGACTGGGCGAATTACACGGAAGATTCACGGTTTACCGAAGATTCCCTCCGGAGCTTCGCCCACTCATCATCATTCACCCCGTGGATATGCGTTTTTTTTTTTTTTTTTCGTGTTATTGACACTCGGCCACTCAGACCGAGTCTCCGCCCTCCCGTCCGCCACAAGGGCCGAGGGAACGGTCATCAATGGCAGGAACCCGGGTCGAAACCCAGAGTCCCGATACCGGCTTCACGCTCAGGCGGAGACCCTCAACTCATCATCGTGGTCGAGTGTGCTCCGAGATCGCGGATGCGTCTCGGCGATCGTACTATAGAAATGATCCTATGAAGCACGATCTTGCCCAGCACATGTTGGACGACAGCTAGAGCCTCAAACCGTGCAGACAAGTTGCGCAGGTTAGAAGGCTTCTCTTTTCCTAGAAAACATGCTTCTATATAAAGTTTGCGTTGATCGAGTTAAACATTGTAATAAAACGCCGTAAGGAACATATGTTTATAATTCAAAAAGCAAAGTACCCCGAAGTCTTATTTCACAAATTAAGTAAACGATGGCGCATATCTTTCGCACGCCGCTACAAGTTTTGTTCGATAGCGGTCCACGCCGTGACCACGGTCGTGACGTGGGCGTTACCCACACCGTGGCGTCACAGCAACTGTTTGGTTGCGATCCCTACGTCACATGGACACATAGCTCTGGCCGGTTTGCTTGTTTATTTATTCATTTACTTTCTTAAATTAAAACCGGCGGAATCATATAGACCATTTTTGCGAGAGCGCCGCCATCTTGGGCCAGTGGCTCCATCTGTCGTCAGGCCCGGCAAAGGCACTGTGCTGGTGCATGCGGCTGGCTGCAGTGGCGCTTGGCTGCGCGAGAAAAGCCCTCTCTTCGCCGTCCTATAGAGTTGCTTCTGCTGCGTGCTTCTTTCTTAAATATTTTCCCGTCACATTGAGTGGTTGAGTTGTCAAAAGTAACAATTACGCTCTGTGTCGCTCCGTCTGGCGACATAGATTTCGGAAATGGTTTGGTTTAGTGGGGCAGATCCGCTCTGCTGCGTAAGAGCTGTCGGGCGGTTGCCTACAGTGCTGTGCAAAACACGCAGATTGCTGAGAAACTAGGTTGCATTTAGCTCGAAACGAGGAAAAATTGTTTATTTTCAAAGCTCCCCTAACTCGATTGCGCGACGGTGGTGAAGGCACGGGCCCTTAATTTGCATATCGGCGCCTTTGTATTGCCGATGAAATTCCTACCTACACCCAACATCCGACCGCCACGAAAACGGGCGAATTAAGAGCCGCACAAATCTATTCGCTTAAAAAAAATACTTCATCGTTCTACCCTGCATTTGTCTCTCGAGATCACAATGACCGCCGCCAAAACAAACAAAAAGAAAAAGAAAAAAAGACGGGCTTTATACCGGCAAAAGTTAATGGTCCTTAGGCATAAGTCGAGTTACTGTAGACGAAAGGTCGCGCGAGCGACCCCGCTCGACGGAGCCCGCGAGAAGTGAGCGCGATGTCGGTGCTGCCGAGCGAGTTTCGCGGAAGAGCCCGCGCCCTCGGTGTCCGCCCCACCCCACTGTACGACGACGACCACCGTGTGGTTGATAAACGTCAGCTGGGCACGCCAAGCGAGCCTCGGCACCGCTTTGTATGTATGTACACACATGGCCGGAATGGAACGCTCGTGGAATCCACTCCGGCCGTGGTATATATGCGACGCGCGAGTCTTCTGCGCCGTGCAATTATATATATATATATATATATACGAGGATCTTCTCGAGTGCGTTTCTATTGGTCCAAGTCACGGAATTTCCTTGTTCTGCCAGAACCCATCTACGATGAATGCTTATAATTCGCACTACGCACATATACTGTATTCAGCTTCCGTTACAGCCCACTGAACGGGACGTGACGGTGCGTCCATTTGGCTTCGTCGCTTTTGCAGCCAAGTGTATAAACTCCAAGAACCGGATTGGCTTCCGAGTTTTGAAAAGTTGATGCACAGAGCGGTCCGCTGATAAAGGCCTATAGATATGCAGCAGATAACATGTCGGCAACTCTGCCTCCTTCCGACAAGCATATGCAGTGCACTGACATTGCTTCCGCGCCATGTGTAACTAGGGCGCCAGCAAAGTGATAGCCGCAGATTTCAGTGTTCCCTAGTAATTTATGGGAAACCCTATGGTTATAGCATGGCCTCAGAGATCTGGCGGCGCGGTGTCTCTCTGCACCGCCCAATCTCGGAGGTCATAGTTTGAGCGGTTGTTCGTGGGCTTCCTGGTGCTTATGCAACGTCGGCTATCCTGGAAACCAGACCCTGAAAAGCTTGCGGTTCTGGCCATGGAAATAACTCTCCAAATTTAGCGGACACGGAAGACAATGGCGAGCAGCCGTATAATGCGCCGGAACAGAAGCCGCCGGGAGATTCTGGGTGCTTTTCACTAACGAGCTAATCACAATATTGAAAATCAGTTTCCTCATAACTTCGTAAGTTACGCATATTTGCACTCGGGGCATGCGGCACATTACGTTTATTCGAAAACGTAAGAAAACACGTCCTTTTTACTTTAAACCAACTTGAAAACGCGTTAATTGTTTCAAGATGTGCGATTAATTTTATCGAGTTTGCGCGTATCCTCTTTCACACCAACTCGGGGTCACTGTTTATGTACCGCTCTTCGCTGGAAAAGAAAAAAAAAAAAATCCTTGAGAATTTATCCGATGCTTGGCGAAATCGAACCCCGCGATACAATCTTATCTGAATATATGTGCAGACATGCATGCCACGCGCGAAATGTCACGGCTACGCTGTGCTTGTGTTGAGTCATCTTCGAGCGTTCCTCAAACCACCCGCGTGTTGTTGGAGGGAATGACAAACACTTTTCGAGACGCCTTTCTCTGGCAGCGAAAACGGGTAGTGTGGTCGTGTCTGCACCGAATGCGCCTAAACCTACAAACTTGTGACCAAAGCGGTCCCATCTCGCAAATAGCAACCCTTGTCGTGCGAACGTATGTTTCACTGTTATTGTAAGGTTTTTAAAGTGGAGATTGCTCAGCTGTGGCGCGTGTAATGTCCGATGCAATGCGTGGGGCGAAACTTCCGCGAAAAAGTGGCAACGCGTGGCCAATGCTCCCGAGCCATTTTTTTGACGAATGTATACGTATATACGCTAGACCGCAGCCAGTTTATTTTGACGAGCAGGATTTCGAGGAAGCCCACTTTAAAACGCTAATGGCTTGCCCAGCGCGTGTTAGCCGCGTAAACATCGTACGAGCTCCAGTTATACTTGTTTTGTAGCGAAGTTCGTTATTCGAAACAATCTACGAATGTTCGTAGATTGAAATGTTCAACTCAAATCGAGTATAAATGAATGGTAGAAAAATAGCTTTTGGAATATCGAAATGTTCCAATCAAATCGAATATGAATGTTAGAAGGAAAATAGCTTTTCGAATATGGAAATGTTCGAGTATGAATATCAGGAAAATAGCTCTTCGAAAATATCTCTTTCCTACTTCCAACTGCGCAGCCATTACCAACGACGTTCAGTACGGCCCACGCTCTTAAAAGGAACACCACTTATTATTTTAGCCCTAATTCTTGCAGCTCAGCTTGATATGAAGGCCTGCAGAATGTTTTCTTTATCAAAGTTGATGATCGAACTATTGAAATTATGTTCGTTGGAACACTACTGTGTTCCTTTTATAAGAGTGGACCGTACTGTATATACCATGGGCAAATACAGCGAAAAGCTGTGGGAGATTAGCCGACGCAAATCTTTTGTGCCCAGACAGTGTTTAAAGGCCGACTCCCACGCAATTCTGGATCGGACATAACGTGTAGTTTCGGATAGTGTATATAGGTAAAGCAGCCTCCGTGCAAAATTTCATGTTTACGGCCGTGCGGTTATGTGGTTATTGATTGTATTGATTTTTTGTATCTCCTCAATGATTATATATATATATATATATATATATATATATATATATATATACATGCACAAAAATCAGCCTCAGCGTGTATGTCGTCTTTATTTGCGCTTTTATATTTACTCCTCCGGTCCCAGGCGTTTTAACTGTCCCGTAAACTTTTGCCATGGACTGTACGTATATAAAGGGCAAGGCCGTCTGCTGCTGGTATTAACGAGTCTGACCTCAGCACGAGCCAGTGCATTGCGCGCGTGCGGGGGCGTAAACGCGGCCACGTACTGCATGCACTCCGGGCTTATTGACGCCGTATTTGATCTGACCGCATCGGCGTGTGTGCCTGTATAGAGGAGGGAGGGATAACATTTTCACCCTCTCCTCTTGATCGCCGACGGGGGCTGCACGTGCGTGACGGTTATTTACCGTGCGCGCGCACACGCTATGGCGTGGTCGCCATCCGATCTGTATATATGTATATACATGGTGTAATACACCCGCATGGTATATCAAGTCTAATGGAGAGATGCAGCCCGCCAAAGCATTTCTATGGGTGTCCTTGTTTTCTTTTTTGTCCTTTTTTCGCTGGATTCGTTCCCCCTCCCCCATATATGTTTCATTTAGTGTGTGTGTGTGTTTGTGTGTTTGCGCGCGCGTGCTAATTGTGTCGTCGCGTTCACCCCACCAGAACGGGGTCACACTCGTGTCCTAGTGTGTCGCGTTCTCTCCTGCCGCCGCTGCAATTATAGCGATGCCGAGGGAAGGCGGGCGCACGGACGGACGGGCGGTCAGAATGTCAGCGCCTGCAGCCGTCCCGACTCATACTGTTTTTCTTTTCTTTTTTTTCTCGCGGTAACGTCGATGGCAGTGGAATGGAAGCATAGAGGAAATAATAGCAGTCGTATACAGCTGTCGGCAGCCAATCGGCAGCGCGATCACGCGAATGTAGTTCGTGTCCCCGAGCCGCGTGTGCCTCCGCGTTAGAGCGTCGTCTGCTGCTCGAGCGCCAACACACGTCTCGTTAATGCTTCGAAACGTTGATGCTTCCACTTACTTCAGTATCGGGGTGACATATAGCATTCCCTAGGTACTTTCGCGCCCTGACACCACGTGATATCCGGTTTCGACCCAAATGGTGGCGGGGTCGAACCTTAATTGGTCTGCCTGCGCAACAGCCCGACACCCTAACCATTGGCCAACAATCATTTTGAGTGTGAAAGCATTATATAGCTCATAAAGCGGAAAGTCCGGCGGCGGGGCCGGACTTTCAACGTCCGGGGCCGGGTCGCAGCGCTGCCAGTCGGTGCGGTGATTTCGGTGAATTCTATCGGGCGCTCCGAAGGCCCACTCATAACATATATTAAAGCGGATTATGGTGGATTAAAGTGGATTAAGGTTGGTACAAATTAGAGCAAGGTAGATTAAGGTAGAGTTTTAATTTAAGGTGATAACTTAGTCATTATGCTTTCGCATTCATATCACGTAAGGATACTTAAGTGACTCAGTTTTTTTTTTAACACGAAAGTGTTTTATGCCGGGGTCCACCAAGACTTCACTGACGTATGTCCGTCACGGAAATACGTGACGGACATACGTCACGGAAATACGTGACGGAAATACGTCATAGAACATAATACAAAGAAAGAAACCAGAAGAAAAAGTTCCACAAACATGCAAAATTTGGAAATCGAACCCACGACCTCTCGGTCCGCGACGATAGATCGCCGAGCGTTTAACCCATTGCGCCACAAACGCATTTGCAGAGAGCTACACAGACGCGCCTTATATATCTAACACTCCTCCGTGTACCCGCGCTCTTGCTCGGGGCGGTGCCGCCGCCTACGAGCAGAAAAGAGAAGTACTGCATTATGACACTAACGCGCACCGACAGTGAACGCTTCGGTGGTCTCAGCACTACGACGCCTCGATGCCAGCATTCGAAGGGACGCTGGCATCAAGAAGCACTACCAACGCCACCTAGGTGGCGTTCACCGTACTCAGCACAGCGGAGCGTGGCCTCCGCAATTAGCTCTGAAAATGTTTCTGAAGTTGATCGCGGAGGCTGCAATTACGACGCGCTGTACGCGCTGATTTGACTCGGTGACGATTCAGTTACGTGCTTTGTCTTGCGCGTTGTATTAGTGTGTCAGTTACGTGCTTCGTCTTTCGCGTTGTGCTAGCGTGTGCAGCGTAGTGCAGCTTCCATATGCACGACGGTTGCTCATGGTCATCGACGTTGGTAGTCGTGATGGAGGAGACGTGCCACCAGGCGTCAGCGTGGGTGCATCAACGCCTAAGGGCGCTTTAGCCACAAAACACCAATAGACATTATATATCAATGTGCAATAAACATTACACTACTTCTGTGAAGACACGTTTCACTTTCGTGTTCTATACCGATTCCTATATAAGAGGGATCAACCACACATTTTTTTTTGTTCTTATTGCCGTTCTTCGACATATCATATTACATTTCTAAACAAACACGAAACGTCAAATAAATAATAAAAATATGTGTATTAATTGCGTCCGCCGCACTGGGGTGACGTTGTCATTGAAAATTCATTTAGTGTATGTAGTCAGAGGTTAGTCCCTGTTTAGCCACTCGATCAGGAACACGTTCTTGTACCTTCTGGGCCCGTATTCATAGAAAGTGTTCGTAAGAAAATATTCCAGCCAATCTTGACGCTGGAAATATTATTATCGAAGGCGACCGGCCGGACAACGGCAAATAGCACTTACGAAAGAGAAGCGTTCCGAATTCGACCCCTGTATCTCAATAAACCGTACAACCATTTGATTAATCTCTACTCCAGTGCACTGTTTATGCATCTTTTCCTCGTCACTGTCCGCGGTGCGCCTCGTGACGAAGGCAGGGCGAAACTGAACCAGACTGAACTATAACTCCATCTCACGAATCGTTTGCAGCGCTGCCGAAGGTACGAAGCGTACACAGGCAATATCCTTGCGCAGCGGTAATATAGTTCCTGGCGTAACGGTTAACGGCACGATTAGAGAGTTTTGTTTTTGCTTGGTATACATTACACGTTACAGCGATACGTGACGTGTTAGGAACCTCTGCGCATGCACGTCGTATATCGCGAATTCAGCAGCCGCTGAGCAGACGTCGCGGCGCGAATGAACACGTCTCGAGTTGGCATTCGGCCTTCCTATTGGCCGAGGAGGCGAGCGCCATCTGGATGCTGTTTTTGCAAGGAAGAAACCGCGGCGCGCCGCTGTATGAATTGAACAAATGCTGAAAAAGGTATTTGTGTTTGGAGTTTCGGCCTTAAGAGAATTATGTTATCTCGTATATTCAAAATTACAATCCGACGCTATCACGTCTGTAGGTTGTGGTTAGGTCGTACTTTTCGATTTTTCTGGCGGATTTTACTTTGACAAATTCAATTTTGTTCAATAACGCCTTGCTCCACGCGGAGGGCCGGCGCCGCGGGGGTGGTTCTGGATGATTTTTCCACCAACGACGCCGGCGCGCATGCGCCGACAAGCGACGCCGGATTTTCTGCGACACGGGGCCCTTAACGAAATCGACTTGTGAGGCGCGCGTCACGCGTCGCCGCCAAGGCGACGACTCTGCGCAGTCGGTTTTGTGTTCTCGGCTGGCGTGCGCCCAGCACGGCGTCTCTGCACAGATGCAGACGTCGTGAGCGTTATAGCGCACGCATCAGCGCGCACCGGAAGTGGCCGCAGGAAGTGTCAGCCGACGTGTATGCAACCGGAAGTTGGAAGGCGGGCGTCGTGACCGGACCACTGCCCTCGACGGGGGCGCCGTTGTTTCGCGGCCACTACAAGAAGGGAGAGACCCCTCCCTCTCTATTACCTTTTTTCTTGTTCACACGTTCCAACCACACCTGTGTCGCGCGTGCCCAGAATTTAAAGGGAGAGAGAGAAAAAAAATGTGGTTGATCCCTCTTATATAGGAATCGGTATAGAACACGAAAGTGAAACGTGTCTTCACAGAAGTAATGTTTATTGCACATTGATATATAATGTCTATTGGTGTTTTGTGGCTAAAGCGCCCTTAGGCGTTGATGCACCCACGCTGACGCCTGGTGGCATGTCTCCTCCATCACGACTACCAACGTCGATGACCATGAGCAACCGTCGTGCATATGGAAGCTGCACTACGCTGCACACGCTAGCACAACGCGAAAGACGAAGCACGTAACTGACACACTAATACAACGCGCAAGACAAAGCACGTAACTGAATCGTCACCGAGTCAAATCAGCGCGTACAGCGCGTCGTAATTGCAGCCTCCGCGATCAACTTCAGAAACATTTTCAGAGCTAATTGCGGAGGCCACGCTCCGCTGTGCTGAGTACGGTGAACGCCACCTAGGTGGCGTTGGTAGTGCTTCTTGATGCCAGCGTCCCTTCGAATGCTGGCATCGAGGCGTCGTAGTGCTGAGACCACCGAAGCGTTCACTGTCGGTGCGCGTTAGTGTCATAATGCAGTACTTCTCTTTTCTGCTCGTAGGCGGCGGCACCGCCCCGAGCAAGAGCGCGGGTACACGGAGGAGTGTTAGATATATAAGGCGCGTCTGTGTAGCTCTCTGCAAATGCGTTTGTGGCGCAATGGGTTAAACGCTCGGCGATCTATCGTCGCGGACCGAGAGGTCGTGGGTTCGATTTCCAAATTTTGCATGTTTGTGGAACTTTTTCTTCTGGTTTCTTTCTTTGTATTATGTTCTATGACGTATTTCCGTGACGGAAATACGTCAGTGAAGTCTTGGTGGACCCCGGCATAAAACACTTTCGTGTTAAAATAATTGCCCTGAAAATCATCGACGATGATTGTCACTGTAAGCCCAACCCTTCGAAAAAAGCTATTCGTTTTTTTTAAAAGGAATGATGCCTATGATGGCGTGCATTTGTTGTGGTGAGGTAGCGATATTTTGGTAGCGATCGTTGTTTTACTGTGTTATTACGTAGAGAAGAGCCGTTGACCTGAACATATGTAGATAGTGCATGTCAACGTTACTAGAGCAACGTTGGTATAGGGGACTCCTATCTAAATAAATGGGAAAGGAGAAACCGTTTTTCTCGGCAACCAGTCCACCAACTTTGATGAGGTTTGCTGCATTTAAAAGAAAAAGTTGACTTCTAGTGACTGTTGGTAGCGAATTTCAGATTTAGGTCGTAAATTTTTTAACAAATATTGTTGAAAATCGCAAGTTTTCAGAACACGAAACTATCGAGTATAAAATTCTGCCACTCGGCAATGAAAGATGATATCACAATTCTGCAAATTGGATCTAATAGTACATCTAAAGCGCACACGATTGATGTATTATACGTGGATTTCAATATATACCGCTTATGTGTGAGTAGGACTTTTGCAAGGCCCTTGTAAACAATCCAACAAATTCACGTAAGATGTAAATTGATGTATCATATTTGTCCGCCGTGGCGTTGGTTGCCTGATAGCTTGGAAAGTATTGCCTTTCTGACGATGGATTTGGCTGGGAACTTCCACAAGGTGTGTTTATGTGATGGATAGGCCCCGCACTGTTTGCAAGTGCGGTAATACATGCAAGTTTGTGCCCCGCACTGCTTGCAAGTGTGGGAACATAGGAACGGAGAAATCGTTTTTATCGGCAACAACGGCACCAATGTTTGTCAGGTTTGTTGCATTGAAAAGGAAAAGTCTAAATTTAGTGACTCTGAAAGCAGATTTTTTTCCTTTCTTTTTTTTTTTTTTTTTTTTGGGGGGGGGGGGGGGCGAGAGGGGGTATATGGCCACCTTCGGGTTCGGCCCATATTTTTTTTTTCTCAGACGGATTCCTCCAAAGTGGGAGCTATAGCCGTCCGCCTGCACTGCTGTCGCATTAAAACGATACGTTGGTCTACACGTGGGGTTAACAGGCACTGACCTATATATATACACACCACCGAGTGGAAACGGCATCGGCGCGCTGCTGCTGCTTTGACCCAGCTTGCGTGGTTTCTGTCGTCGCTTGACCTCGCGCATGTGGGCGTCATTACTGGACAGCCGCGCACACCCTGCAGAGCGCTTAAAGTGGTTGTTATTCTTAGAGAGATCCGGGGAGGAGGCGCGTGTCCGTGAGTGATCGAGCACGCCCTCTTCCGTGCCTTTTCAAACGAGCCGCCGGACGACCGTGCAAAGCCACTCTCCCGCCGCTGACCCTTATCTTCTATTTCCGGCGTTGAAAAAAACAAGAAACTCGACGCAGTGATCGCGATTCTTTTGTTTGCACACCATATGGGATCTGAACCGAAAAAGTTGTGAGTGTGTATAGAGGGGGGTCACGCCCTGCTGTGTTTCCTGCGTGTCGGAAGGCATGCGTGACGTCACTCCATCGCTATGTGTATTTGAGCACAGGCAACGCCTCCTAGATAGCACAAGGCCTGTGCGCTTTGATCCGTGACGTCATGCCACCTTGCCCGACTGGCATAGAATCTACTGGGGATGCTCCCGACTAAGCCGCGGTGATTTTGACGTCACCGCTTTCGTCGCACCGGGCTTGACAGAGGAAATTTCGGTCGAAGTTAGCATGACGTCATAAAGCAGAGTGTATAGGCCTGCCATCTAGGAGGCGTTGGCACAGGTCGCTTCTTTATATGCTATTTTCTCTGGCCAACGGCGCTTCGTCGATGATGATGATGTTTAATTAGATCCCATTTGTAACGGGGTGGAGACTAATAGTCACATAGCCTGCTTGATCTGGTCAGGTTTTACTACATTTATCGCCGTCTAGCTTGTGGCCTATTTAAAACCTCTACCATTATATTGTACCATTAACTACACTTGCATTGACTCCGGTTCTATTAATATATTCCCTCCTTTCCTTCAGCCAATGTTCTAATCGTCTCTTACTTATCTCGACTGCTGATCAGTTAATCCTTCCATCTCCTTTAAACCCCAACGCTTCTGGAAGGTGGACACTCCTACGGGTCTTGCTGGGTGAATATTTTGGCATTGCATTAACATGCGGCGAGGCGTTTCCGGACTTTCTTTCCAGAACACGCATGCACGACTGATCCTGTTGCAGATACAGTCCAACCCGGATATATCGAATCTGAAGGGGCTCACAAAAAGTTCGATATATAGGTAATTCGATATATAAAATAAAAAAATACCAGAAAACGTGGCCAGCTTGCACTAGTGGTGGAAGGCTAGAGTAAACATCGGAGCTGGTTATCGACCTAGCTTCTTCCAGGTTTTACTATAGGCTTGGCTAATGTTTTCTAGGAAATGCTAATTAGTGCTGCTAGGCACGGTATTCCGAATCGGCTCGTCGCCGACGCGCAGATTTCGCTTGGCCACGTGACGCGCTTCAAGATGAGCGGCTTCTTCTTCAGGTGTCCGGATCTGCTTTGGTCGTCATATGTCAAGAGTAATGTACTCGCCACAGTCAACGAGAGTTCTGCCGCCGGCCCCGGCGGCTCCGAGCTTTAGCTCCCCGGTGACGCCACGGCCAAGCTGCGCCTCCACACTTGCCGGGGCGTGGCTGGTCGAAACCTGCCGAGCCTGCCACCGAGAGGTGTCTGCTGCAGTCACGGACACCGCGCGCGTTCGGCGCGAACGCGGAGAAACGGGGCAACGCGGAAGGCGTCGGCAGCAGCTCTGCGCGTTGCCACGTTGGTGCTGCTACAATTTGTCTCGCTCGCTCGCTCTCATTTTCTCTTTCTCTCTCCCGAACATGTGCACGGCACGGAGAGGAGGTGAAGCACCCGCCGCTTCGCGAGGTAGTTGCTAGGCAACCCAGGTGACTCATCGCTCAGGGATGTTTTTTCGGTCAACGAGCACGGTTTTACGGATAGCTTGTACAGCTTCGCTGTTAAAGATTTCAGGGGAATTTTAGTGATTTTCGTTATACACAATAATTCGTTATATGTGGGTTAGATATATCCGCGTTCCACTGTATTTACTCTGGTGTGTTTTTATCCTCATTGTTACTCTGGTGTGTTTTTATCCTCAGTGTTAATTATCATATGCATTATCCCTCCAGATATCTTTCCTTCCATTTTCGTAAATCTTTATTTGTTTAATCTTTATCTTTATTTTCGTAAGTCTTTATTTGTTTGCATCCTTTGCAACCAATTTACCGTCTCTGTTTATATCACTGTTTACACTTCCAATTACCTTGTACTTGGTTGCCAACTTTCATGACCTCTTCCTCTATGCATCTTGCGCTGCCACAGACTCGTAGCGTGCTACGAGTCTCTTTTACTAACTGTGCCTATATGTTCTTTCCCCTGAAAGTTTATTTTTTATGCTTCCTTTATTTTTCACTCATTCGCTGTAGTTAATGCAGGCACATCCAGGACAATGGGCTTCGAGAGATGTCATGCGCATGCGCAATGAAAGGCACGTATTTTACCGAAGTTCTTGACATGTCACACGTACAAAAGACGCGCGCGCTGTGAATGTACTTTTTATCTACGCAGTAAAAAAAATCAGATTGAAAATTAAAAATGCATTTCATTGCGCATGCACATGACATCTCTAGAAGCCCATTGTCCCGGCTGTGCCTGCATTAACTACACTTTTGAAAGACATTTGGCTAAAGAGATGGTCATCATGGCATACATGTGCGCGGAACAGTTTGCATATAAACCTCTTCGAACAGAAGAAATTGTAAATATGAATATAAATGCATCGGAATTTTTGAACCACTTTGACTATGCTCATCACGGCATATTGATTAATCAGTGGAGCGGTGAACTTGCGCAGACGGTACAGTGTGTCGTTCAGCCTCTCCGTAAACAGTTCCCCGGGGAGGGGGAGGGGGCGCTTAAGAAAACAGTTCTCAGCATTGCTTGTGGAAGCTTTAGCTTCAGGTTGAGGATTCCCTAATTGTTTGTCCACTCCTGCTCACTAGGCATCTCGGAGGCACATATGACACGCGAAAGGACTTCAGGAGCCAATGAAAACACTCACAGCTGTGCCTGGGCAGCGTGACGTAACAACATCAAAAGAAGAGAAAAGGGAACAGACAGGACATGCGATGTCCTCGTCCCCCATGTTTTGCCCGTGTTGAATCCGCACCAATGCGCCTGCGACGCTAGAGTTTCCTTCAAAATGGTCACGAACACGGCACCAGGATGCGCCTTCAGACCGGACAATCAGCCACTTGCCGCTCCTGTAGTCCCGTGAACCAGCTGTTGGATGAGCAGCACGCTGAGCACGGGAGAAGGGCGATAGCGACCCTGCACCGAGGCCTCATGATTTGGACGCCTGGCGCCTTCCCACTGGGGGGTGCCTCACATTGCAGTCGTTACTGATTTTCTACGCGATGCAAAAATGGTTGACAATTTTTTTTTTGAACCGGCGTCTTCCTTTTTCCTTCCCCCCACTTTGACGGACGTCTTCCTGGGGAGGGGATGTGTTATTATTATATTATTATATTTAAATAAACTCAATCACCTACCCACCCAGTCATTTAGTCATCGCCCATGTGATTCTACAGCTTACTATTGCCTAGTATACGTGGCGCAAAGTGTGAATGATTTTTCTTTGTTTCGTTTGCTTCTTGCAGGTAATCCGGTTCTTGAAACAGTAGCATCGTTAGCTGGGGCCCGGACCATTTGAAGCGATTTGGAGAGGGAAAAAAACTGCGCGACAGCATCTACAGACATGGGGAGCTGCGTTTCGGCCTTGTCAAGTGTCGGCGGAGACCGGAGTCGTCGAGAGCGGACGTTTCAGGTGAGGAGCTTTAATTTAGTCCGGTAGTATAGCGCAAGCCGGGGGCCCTAACTCCGGCTTCCCTGATTCAAGGACTTAATTGCCGCGTAGCTGATTGAGGGTATAGGTTGTCTCCAAAACCCAACAGGAAGAACGCTGGACTTGCAACTAAGTTTTAATTCGAGAGATAATCCCACCGATCGCAACCACGAATGCGGAAAAATAAAACAAAAAAGTGACAGGCCTGCGCGGCACACGCAGCACAGTCACAGCGTAAGCTGGGTGGAGCGGCTCAAGAGTAGCTGCAATTTGGGCACCACGCACAACAGGGTCTCGCGGCAGTATGTTCGCCTCGTTTTGACGAGAACGATCTGAACTGCCCGCCCGGCGTCGACGGCGAGCTGCGGCTTGTAATGCTCTCTGCACAGCAATGTGCTGAGCCCGATCAAGTCTTACAACTGCAACTTACATGTCGGGTGTGCGGCGTTTGCTAACTAGATGGCGCCACCATAGTGGCGGAGGCTCGCGGGTCGTCTGCCCCTGCGCGCTTGGGAGCGTTTTAGGGCATCTTTTCGCTACCCGATAGGAAGCGCTTGCATGGCTCAGTGGTAGAGTATCCGCCTCCCACGCAGCGGGCCTGAGTTTGATCCCGGCGGAGAGCGGGTACTTCTTTCGCATTTCGGGCGATAGCGGTTACGCGGCGGCGGCGGCCACGGCGGAAAACGACGCGAACCGAAACGGCTATTGGAATGAGCCCATAACAGCTTAGGCTGTAAAATCAAGCAAAAGAAATGTTAAACGGCAAATGAACACTTGAAGCTCTTTATCAGTGAGCTGCACTTAAGGCTCACTTATGCAGTCCAATTTTCTTATATGAAAAGCTTCGCATAGCTCCATTTCTAGCCTGTTTCCCGCGGGTACAGGATGAAATCTGCCACAGCATGTGCTAGCTGCAACCGTAACTCCTCGCATGTGTTGATCGTAGGTAGGGAGCGAAACAAACTACCTTAATAGACAACTACCAAGTGGCCTAAGCTGTCGTGGTCGTCCCATCCTCGTCATTCCATCGAAATTATGCCGTTGTCATTCAATCGTGATTAACGCCGCCGTTGCCATGCCATCGTCGTCATATAGTCTTCGTGCATTCTTTGTCATACCATCGTCGTGGTGCCGTCATGGACTTGTCATTCCATCGTCGGCATACAGTCGTCGTCGTGCCACTTTCCTCATTTCTCCTTCATTCCATCGACGTCATACAGTCATCGTGCCAATGTCATCATACCTCTGTCATTCCGTCGTCGTGCCACTGTCATACCTCCATCATTCGATCGTTGGCATACAGTCGTCGTCGTGCCACTGCCCTCATACCTGTCATTCCATCGTCACCATATAGTCGTCGTGCCACTGTCCCCGACTCCCCATACCTCCTTTGTCATTCCATTGTCGCCATACAGTCATCGTGCCACTGTCCTCATACCTGTCATTCCATCGTCACCATAGTCATCCTGGCACTGTCCTCATGCCTCCATCATCACCATATAGTCGTCGTGCCACTGTCCTCATACCTCCTTCGTTATTCCATGGTCGGCATACAATCGTCGTCGTGCAACTTTCCTCTTTTCTCCTTCATTCCATCTACGACGTAGTCATCGTGCCACTAGCCTCATTCATCCTTCATTCCATCGACGTCGTACAGTCATCGTGCCAATGCCCTCATACATCCTTTGTCATTCTGTCGTTGCCTTATAGTCGTGCCACTGTCATACCTCCTTCGTCATTCCGTCGTCGACATACAATCGTCGTCGTGCCACTGCCCTCATACCTGTCGTTCCATCGTCACCATATGGTCGTCGTGCCACTGCCCTCATACCCCCTTCGTCATACCGTCGTCGGCAGTCGTAGTCGTGCCACTCTCCTCATGCCTTTCTCATTCCATCGTCGCCAGTCGTGCCACTATCATACCACCTTCGTCATTCCGTCATCGGCACACAATGTTGTTCCACTATCCTCATACCTATCATTCCATCGTCATCATATAGTCATCTTCCCACTGTCCTCATACCCCCTTCGTCATTCCGTTGTCGGCATACAATCGTGCCACTATGCCCATTCCTGTAATTCCATCGTCGACATACAGTCTCATGCCACTGTCCTCATTCCTGTCGTTCCATCATCGGAATACAGTCGTCGTCGTGCCACTGCCCTCATGCCTGTCAATCCGTCATTATACAGTCGTCGTGCCACTTTCCCCACACCTTGTCATTCCATCGCCGTGCCACTGTCCTCATACCTCCTTCGTCATTCCGTCGTCGGCATGCAATTGTCGTGCCACTGTCATCATTCCTGTCATTTCATCGTCACCATATAGTCCTGCCACTGTCCTCGTACCTCCTTCGTCATTCCGTTGTCGACATACAATCGTCGTGCCACTGTCCTCATACCTTCGTCATTCCGTCATCGGCATACAATTGTCGTGCCACTGTCCTCATTCCTGTCATTCCACCGTCACCATATAGTGCCTCTGTCCTCATACCTCCTTCGTCATTCCGTCGTCGTCGTGCCACTGTGCCCATTCCTGTCATTCCATCGTCACCATACAGCCGTCGTGCCACTTTGCTCATACCTCCGTCATTCCATCGTCGTGCCACTGTCCTCATACCTCCTTTGTCATTCTGTCGTCGGCATATCATGCCACTGTCCTCATACCTCTGTCATTCCGTCTGCATACAGTCGTCATGCCGGCATGGTTGACTGGTGAGTGAGTCATAGCAACGTGGGCCAATCCCGGAGACAGTGTATGTCAAATTCAGCTGAAGCAACGTAAATTTCAGGATGACCGCTACAGATTCTAAATAATATCTTTAGCAGTACGGTTTGTCGCTACATTGCTTGACAGTCGTGAGATGGTTTCTACCGGAATATTTACACCATAGTTTCAGGATGTTAAACAAAGCACATAGAATAGGCATAAAGAGTTTTATAATTAAATCTATAGAGTTGCCCGTAATGTTAATTAGGTGTGCATGTCATTGATTCAATGCAGCATAACCAGATTAAGGACAGTAGCTTTTTCAGGTAACCTATGCTAAGGCACACACACAGAAGTTTGACACCAATGACAATCCTCAACGATAACTAGATATTTGGCTACAATTTACTGCCTCGAAACATACAACCCCTTCCATTTGTGTTATGAAGGAAGCCTTAAGTACAGCCATGGTACGATGCGCCTGAGTTTGCGCTGCAGTAGTAGACCTTAAGTCAGAGATTATTTTTCATGCAATGGTGAAGGTTGGCCTGCAGTTGTAAATGCAACACAAAGTATGTCGTACATAATGCACGAAGCCTAACGCTGTACGGCCCTCGAAACAATCGATTATATGACATTGATGAGGAGACCAGACTGCTCAGCAGTATTTGAGTAATGATGGGATGGCTAGTCTACACCAATGGTAGAGTAAGGGTACTCTGTCTACACCAATGCGGTGTGAACTACTCATAGCACCGCAGGCTCACAGTGCTTTGTGGCTAAAGATATGAAGCCAATGTTCACCGAGCCTCGACGACATCAGTAACGCGTACGAAGTCAAGGTTGTGCGAGATCATGACACCAAGATGGTGACGTGGTCGGCGACGGTCAATTCGGACTCGGTGATTGTAAAATTAATCAAGTCGATTAATGATTATAAAATAAAAGTTACCTTGCATATGTCTCAATGAAATAAAAAGCAACATCTATGCGCGATTTCTTTTTACTGGTGTTTTGTGGTTGAACAAGCCGCCACAAGATGTTGATACCAGCGCTGCTTCTTCTGCTGTTCATGACCACTTGACCTTCGTTCCACAAGGACCTATATCTACGTCTACCTCCGTTCACGAGAATAATGGGGTTTTGCGAGGTTATGAGGGCGTTTCCGCGTATCATATGCGTGTGTTCTAGTAAAGCCGATTCTGATCTGTGTGAGGACGATGCAGGTGTGGAACCTGGACGAGCAGGGCGCCGAGGTGAGCCCGGGCAAGATCGAGGTGAATGCGAATGACCTGGTGCTGTACCAACGCGGCCGACCACCTGTGCGGTGGCCCCTGCGCGGTCTGCGCCGCTACGGCTTCGATGCGCACCTCTTCTCCTTCGAGAGTGGCCGCCGATGTCCCACGGGATCGGGCATCTACGCCTTCAAGTGCCATCGCGCGGAGGCGCTCTTCAACGCCCTGCAGGTATAACATCACTCCTTCTTTATAGCCAGTAATAATGCTTGTAAAGCGAACCTTTATTTGCACACCCTCCACCCCAATGGCCCTCAGCCCTGGCTTCCTGTCTGTCAGTTTCGTGCCTAGCAAAGTAAGGACGATCATGGAGACTGAGTATCCCGGAAACTTATCCCGGAAACGGCATGCAGTCAGCCCTCACTATAACGAAGCCGCATACGACACGAAAATGCCTTTGTGTGTTTAATATTTGTTATGAGTAGGTATTCGTTATACGCTGACATTGACGAGAAACATTCTAGATTTACTTCATTATATCCGGGTATGTTATATCGTGATTCGGCTGTAACTCAAATTGGGCCGATCCCTAAGACTTGTGTAATCAAAAGTAGTTGGCCAGGTAGGCCGATTCTTACACGAGTGCATGACGTATGTGTCCTGTTTTAATGCAGTTTGTAATGCGAGGTAATCCTGCAGGCAGTTCAATCCTGATAATGCTATCGCATCAGCGTCGCCCAGGTGTAGCATGTGGTCCTAGCCTCTTTGTTTCATCCTCCGGGTGTGGCTTCGCTGTCTCATTGAGTAGACGTAATGGGTACCTTCCACAAAGTTGTGGCACGTAGAGGGAAAGCATGAGCATTCACAGGACAGGGGACATCAGCTTTGTGGGAGGTATCAGCGGTCGCGCCCGCAGAGACTTTTTCTCTCTCGTTTTCCTTTCCATCACCGCCCTCGGTATCCCGTTATTTTTTGCTATGTTCCAGGCTTCGGTTCTATGGGGGGGGCCAGTAAGCTTCAGTCTTTTTGGTACATTTTCTCGCAGGAGTGCATACAGAACTCGGGCGCCGCATCCGCCATGACAACGACCATCAGCAGTTCGGCGTCGGCCCCCGACCAGCAGCAGCCGGTGCCACCTTCCAGCGTGGTCCCGCTGACAAGCCAGAGGAACGACATCATCTTTCCGCCACCAGTCAGCAATGGCCCCACTGTCGACTCGTCGGGCTACCTCGAACCCATCTCTCTGGGTCCGCTACGTCCTCCCACGACGACGCAGTCAAACGCAGTCGCCATTACGATGCCCGCCGCGATGGCGCAGAACCTGCCTCAACACGTTCAGCATTCCTACGTCAACTCGTGCGCCCAGTGTGGGCAGCCACACCCGCCGCCCTGCGTTGACATCAACACTAATTACGCCAAGTTGGATGACCTACTCAGACAGGAGGCAGTCGTCAAGCAGAGAGACAGCAACCACTTTTATGTCAACGTGAACCCCATGCCCTTGGGTCAGCAGCAGCAGCACCAACAGCCGCCACCGTCGCAGACACACTCGTATGCGAACCTAAGCTGTCCGGCGTCTCCCGAGCGCGCTGTGCCGTCATCATCAGCAGCGTCATCATCAACAGCAGCAGCAGCTGGCCTCGTCAATAACGGCGGGTCGGCAGACGAAGTTAACTACGTGGTGCTTGACCTGGACCACCAGAGCGACTCGAGCACGAGTGCTGTGTCACCCATGGTGACAGCAGCGCCTGCAGTGGGCACAACGGCGGTGGCGCCAGTTGGCGCCATTGCAGCAGGGGCCGCGACCACTACGCCGGGCTCGCAGCCAACGTCACCCATACGCGCGCCCGAGGGCTACGCAACTATAGACTTTGACCGGACGGCCGCACTATCCAACTCGGCCAACCCAAGCGCACACCACCACGACGACAGCGTGCGCAAGACTCGCCACAACAGCAACGCAGTGCCCGTGCTGTGCTGAACGTTGGGGATGTCTCGAGGTAAGCGCGCGTATAGGTGAGCACTGTGGCCCAGCTGATACATGCATTCTCCAACCCTGCTAACCAGAAGCTGACTACCACAACGACAGCTCGTGCAAGACGAGCTACTACAGCGATGTTCGTCAGTGGTCTGCCAAGCGACAAGGGATCTTTTAGGGTATGGGTGCATCTGTGTGGGTGTGACAATAACCTTCCCTGATGATAATGTGATGAGAGAACACCCCAAGTTGCTGCTCTGCAAGTGACGAGGCCACAGCGGATGTCAAGTTTGGCCTCAGTGTGGAGTTCTGGAAGTTTGAGGCAACGAGTGCACTTATGCGCTCTCCTCCTGGAATGCCTACTGCTGTCCAGGCCTCCTGGCAACTGATCACAACTGGCCTGCCAGATTTGTGCTGTGAGCTATGCAGTGCTCCCAAGACATAGCACTGAGCTCTTGCTTTAAAGGAGGCACAAATGGTGTCTGGGTGACACCACTTGAGTGTTTGGTGCATGTGCATGCTCTGTGTGAATGGTGTTCATGGGCTATTTGTGCATGCTCTGGTGATGGCCGAGAAAAGCTGCCTCAGTGCTGGCATTCAAATTATTGACTAGCTGGTCGTGGAAACGATACTTGCCAGGTTATATGCTCTGCTCAGTTTCTGCTTTGTTCAAAGAGTAATAGGTATTGAAACACGTTTTCAACCACCTACCATATCTGCAAAATTCTAACAAGCTCCTGATTTTTATAGCAAGAACAAGTGCAGCAAGCTTCCTATTTTTGGAGTCAGAAAAGAAAGGAAACATGCGAAATTTAACATCACAGGATCAAAATTTAGCCACTATGATCAGCATGTAAATTAAGTCTTCTTTTGAACGAGCCTTCATAATGAAAGTGAGAAATCGCTGGTGATCCTTTGAGCATTGCCAGCCAGGAAAACAAAGCACGAAGATTCAAGCATAGTAACCTACACGGGAACTTGTTCCATCGCCATCTTGTGATTGCAATCGTGTTGGCTCTGACAGTGAGCTGTGACCAATGCCGCAAACGCAGCGTAGTTATATAGGTCCGATTGTAACGTGCAGGCAATTCGTCAACACATTTTCTGGGAAAGAAAGTGCGCCTTTGAATAATTGGGTGAATACAGTACACTTGGTTTCGTGTACAATTGCTGTGTGCAAAGCCATGCATTAAGATGCTAGTGACATCTGAAAAAAAACTTGCAATGCATACAAACAACCTTTTCTTGTTTCTCTATCTTTTTAGGTAAGTTTTATTTGTTCTAGTCACTTAATACCTTAGCTACCATAATAACTTAGTACAATAATTAAAGCGCACACAACGACTGAAAACAAGAGTACAAGAATGGTAAACTAAGTGACACGCTCTAATGTACTGTCTCTGTCAGAGTTAAGGAAGTTTTCAGGTGCCTATCACCAGAAGAGTTGCCAAGCATGATTTTTCTGCCCATGTGGCATGGGCAGAAAAGAGTTCTTGTTTGTGGTCACGGTTTGCAGAGGTCTGTAGACTTTTTATCGCAGATGGTACACCTTTGTCACGAGAGCTACCAGCTCTGAAGGCATCACATCTTATCTACAGCCAAAACACGAAACTTCAGATTCTTAGTTGCCGGGTTTAATTCATTAGGGAATACAGATTGCGTTTTACCAGCAGACACGCATTTTTTTGTGCCAGATTGTAGCAATGGATGGCAACTTTCCTCTGGTCTGTCACGATTGGTGTAGTACAGAGGCCAGTGCATTTAACTGGTAGCAGAAAAAATATTGGTTGCCTGCTTTGCGACCTGTAAATGCGAAGTTAGCCATATGCCATGCATGTGTCCTCATAATGCTGTTCCATACAGCAAATAGTCATGTCAGAGCATCTATATTGGCTGCAAACATGGCATTGGCTTTCTGCAGCCAGTGGTGGTTAGAATAACTGAAAAGGCAGAAACTTCCACATTGGCATGGTGTATTAACCATATATGGCTTTTCTCGCGCTTGTCTCGCGCTACACTACTGTTTCTCTTAAGAGAGATGACGTCCTGTGTATATGAGGCATGCTTTGTGCAAGACTATGTATGTAAGTACCATATAAGCCTAGAGGTAAAATACAGAGGAGGACTTATGAGCTTTCCGAGTTTGATAGAATGTTTTGCAGTCTTTGCAGATTAACATAGCTGCAAGAATCCTTTCTCATCAACTTTTCTTGGCAGGTTGATGCAAAGTTCTCATTGATGTTGACGCTAACCTTAAGTTAGACCTGAAGAGCATGACTGAGTTGGGCTTGCATGGCTTGCGGTTGTATTGCTGTATGATCTCATGCTAGGCAGTAACTGTCACTGCTTCTGGCTGTTCTACAAGTCTGTTTTGCGAAGTAGTTAGGGCTCTGAATGAGGTCACTTTTATTTATTGACATAGAAACATTTACAGCAGCTAACCTCGAGTTTGTTTCACTTGGGCATTTTTATTCTACGCATGTTTTACACATTTTTACATGCCTGGACAGAGAACCGTTTCATCAGTGTGCTGACATAAGCCAACGCATTATTATCCTTGACCGTAAATCTTTTTTTTTTTTTTGCACATCAGAAGTGTTTGTGGAAGGAATCGTCATTAGCAGTAATCGAAACGGTCTAACTGAGCAGTTTCACTTGCAGAAAATCGATGCTTCCTGCACTTCTTCAGAAACATGCTTCAACGGCAGTGCAAAACCCAAGTGCTAGCTCAAATGTTATCTTCACTCACAAATGAGCCTGCATCCAATACCTGCCATTTTCTTTTTGTTGGCTTCGTGACTGCACATGTAGCAGGGTATTCTTGCAGGGTAATGTTGCGTCATACAATGACCAGGCCCAACTGCCAAACTTGGCCGTATGCCAGCTGGAGTCACGTTTTAAGTATTTAAGTATTCCAGCTACTGACCAAAGATGACGAGGTGCTAATGTTGGAACCTGAGCCAGTTGCATTTCACGGGCATTTCTCTCACATCACCACCAAAGAAAAGGCACCGTGTGTTATTGACGTGTTAGCACTTGTTTTAGCCAAAGCTTGTTTATGTTTCATTTGTTTGTCAATTTAAGCATATATTTTGCAAAGATCTCATGAAGTGTTCCTCATTTTTTGCATGTTTTTTTTTTTCTTCTTTTAATATGCATGTTAATGTGTGTAGCAACAAGTATGCGACTTTGAATGATGGAGCATTATATAATTTATCAGCTTGTATGCAGTGGGCTCCAGTGACCTGTGGTCATTTGATACGTGGCTCTATCTGCAGCCATTTTTACTTTTTCCAATACATGTTTACGTGGAAGGAGTTTCTTCAAGGTTAATCATGCTTGTACTTGCTGGTATTTACAAGGTGGTTGAGTCACTGGTCCTGATTGAGGTCTCAACTAGGTAAACTTGTAAGCCCTGAAAGGCTGCTTTATTGACACAAAATAACATTTTTTTTTAATTTTCACTTAAATTCAGGCACATGTACCGTCCAGTGTTCATCCACGAAAACGAATGTGACACACATTTCAAAACTAAGCATTACAAACAGATGCTTTCAAAATAAATCGCAGTATTTACATTTCCTATTGATGTAAACACACAGCTGTGTATTTTGCATTTCTTGTATAATGAACCGTTCAAGGAAACATGAAGCTATGAGCATTTTTTACAGGCAGCTTCTGTTAAAAACGTCCTTTTCTCTCTTTGACAGGTGTAACTTTTTAAACTATGCTCAGCCATGCCGGCTGTCCATTGCAGTGTTAAACCTAATTTTGTTTCTACTGAAACCGTATACTACCACACCACACTTGCAATGCAATTGCCTTTTGTTGTCAGTAATAAGCATGTGGAAGTATGCTACAAAGTTGGTCTTCGCCACAATTGCTCTTCACAGCAGTGTGTTGTGCTAATTTTTAGCCTCTACAGACACTGCATCTAAGCCTAATTTTCTTTGTACAGAAGTCGTACTACCACCCCATCAAAACAGTTGCTATTGCCAGTAGTGAGCATGTGGTAGGTATGGTTTCTGTACAGACAACCAAAATTAAGGCTCAGCCACACAGCTGCCATTTGCCCAACGTTGTTAGTCTCATGTCTGTCCAAAACCTGTGGCTAAGCCTAATTTTGTTATTGTCTACTAAAAGTACTGCGACATGCTTATTCACAAACAGCAATGGCTTTGCAGCTTCTGTTCCACCTTCTCAGCTAATTTTATATGCAATGTTATCACTGTTGCAGATTTTTAAAGCTTTGAAGCTATTAATCTAACGCCACATGGATTCACCAAAGTAATCGAGTTAAACCTGCGTTGTGCTTCAAAGTTTACTACGTATCATTGTTAAAAATGCATAGTTAAATCTGGAGCTACGTTTAATGGGCAAACAACGGATATGCCTCAGTCGAAAGAATGTCCACATATGCTTCCTGTAAGCAATATTTTATGCTTGTCCTGTTGCCTTTATTATGCCAAGCACAATGTGCATGTAAATGTATGCTGCGGCATGTCAAGCGGCCAAGTGAGGTTTGCAGAAACGTAAGAAACTGTTAACTGTTATATTAACTTCAAAGTTCCTTCACAATGTGCTATGCGAGCTGACGTGAAAGCTTGATTCACATTAATAGTCGGTCACACATTAATAATTCACATGACACATTAATAGTCGGTCCATCTAATCAGAAGAGAACGTTGGTTCAGGGCCAACTCAGAGTGTGTCATTTAAATGTATGTGAAAGGTAGAAATGTTCTTGTACTACTGAAATGATTTGAATATGTTGTATTAAAAAAAAAAAGAAGGGAAGTACAGAGATTACTGGGAGCTAATTTGTTCTAGGTCGTTACTTAAAATAATTTTTTTTTTCAATATTTCCAGCTGCAATTGTCAGCGAGTAAATTGGAACATGGCAATCTATTCTGGTATTGCCATCAGGCAGAAATTTTAAGAGGGCACTTTTGACTTATTCAGCAACTGTGGCTTTTCTGGTTAAGCAGTTATAAAAGGTTTGTTAAGGTTAAAGTTCTGTAATCGGCTGCCTAGTCCTAGCTCGTGCCAGATACCAAAGACCACAAATGCGAGTGTTTGAGGCATTTTCAGATGGTGTGTCGTTCAGGTGCTAACTTCGGGTGCTCTTGTGTATCCATTCCCTGTTACTTTACGTACATTTACAGTCGTGAGCAAAAGTCTGGAGACCACAGGTGCTACAAAATTACTATTCTGTTCGCTGCCTAGGCATGAAGGCTCAAATCGAGTAGTGTAGCCCAATGTGCACCTGTTCAACCAATGTAATGCATTGCAGTAATTCCACATTGCTTGGCTGTGCTAGAATAAACTTTTTGCTGATGACATAGTCTCCAAGCTTTTGCTCTCAGCTGTACCTTTGGTGGTGCTAGTTGCCAGAAAAAAAAAATACATGGCAGATCTTGAGAATGTGTTTAAACTACGTCGTACAGATGTTAAACCCACCAACGGTTGATTCAAAGTACATGTTTACTTCAAGTGTTGCGTATACACGAATGTCGGTAATGCAAGTTGTGTTTGAGGCCTGTTGAAGTTTTCTGCACACTGTACAGAGGCACCAGGGCATTAAGTGTAAATCTCAAATATCTCTGGCAGCAATTTTTCGTGTGTCCGTTGATCGCCAACTGCCTTTGCCGGGTTGCAACAGCGTGTAGTGTTACTGTGTGTAGGCGACAAACTTCTGGCTCTGTTGCAAACTCGCAAAAGGACAGAACTGTACAGAGTGTGAGCTTTTATGTAACTGTGATTGTGCGTGTTTGTTGTATGATATATGGGTGTTGCTCTCGCTGTAGCTAAGCATTTCTTCTGTATCCGTATGACAGGAAAAATGTTGACGAGTACCTTAACATTGTGCCTCTGAAAGAAAGCGGACAAACGGAATCAAGTTGCTAAAAAAGTAACTTCCCATGAAGTTGGTGTCAAATACTGCCCGAGTCTCTAGTGTGACCTTCTGCCAAGTTGTTTGCTCAAAACAAAAAAAAAAAATTGTATACATGTTAGCGGCATTTTACTGTAGAATTCTTTTCATTCCTACCGGCAACATTCTGGCAACTCCTAACAGGCATTCAAATGTCACATACTTTATTTTAGAATGCAGAGATATGGCATTACCTTTAGCCGGAACACATAGCCATCTGTGCACACAATATGGCATGCACATAATAGAAGCAATGCTGCTAACCCATTTTTTTTTTATCAGTTAAGGTATGCGAGATGTGTTCTTGGCTAGCAAGAAGTCTCGCAAGGAATGCATTCATTCTCACATTTATACAAGCTCTAATTGCAACGTGTTCATTGTGGTTCTTGTACTATCTGGCTGCCTGTGCCGATTTTCGAAAAATTTGCTCCACATCTCTCACAATTGCGGTTTAAGACATCTCCATACAGTGTGCTTGTTAAACTTTGCATTTGAACTTGTTAGTTCAAATAATGCTAGCAACCTAAGAGGTTTCAAAATGGAGGCAGCTATTTAAATCATGCGCCGAGTGACCGCACATTTCCATTTCAGCGCCTCCTAGCACTTGGCAGTTGGTCAGCACACACTGGGCATTTTGTTTGAGCCGCAATCATTATTGTATCAAGTGTCCGCTGCAGAAAAAAAAGGAAATGCCAAAGATAGAGTAAATACGTACCTGTTAACATGTCCGCTGATTCCTGAGAAGACGACTACTATTTATGGAGAAAAGGTGAAATAAAAAAGCTTCATATCGTTCTACCCACTGCGTTGTGCTTGGTTGCAGTGCTACTATGCACGGCTTGAACGGCCGAGCAGCTTTTTCTGCATGCCGAACTGTATTGATCCTTGCACAGGAAGCTCAACGCGTCACAATAGGGGTGTGCGAATATCCGAAAATGTTGAATCAAAAATTACATTTTTAAAATGTTCGTATTCAATTCTAAAACTAGGTACTTGAAAATTTTTCAATATTCGGTTGGATACGATTAAGCGAAGCAAATTGAATATATTGCTGGCTGTGCAGAAGCAAACATGGTTCTTAGCATTTGCTTCTATCTAATATAAGAATATGCGTAATATTGTGCTGAATTTTGTAATAGTTACATGCTGCTGGCAAAATTTTTCCTGTAAAGCGTGCGTCTAAGCTTTGCAGAAAAGGCAGCCTCTCAGTAGCAAGGGGCATGGGAGTTCGGATACGAGGGTGCACTTAGAGCGCAACGAAAGGAGATAAATGCGACTGTGCAAAAAAAAAAAAAAAAAAAATCGAACTGCAATGAGGACGTTCTTTCCGGGAGTATAGGTTCAATAGGCTGATCCTTAGCAGCGTTGCCCGTCCACGTGACCTCACTATGCAAGTATGCCAGCTCCCCACAGCATGCCTAAGTCACACCTGCATGCAGCATATCGCATGCCTGTTGCAACATTTCAGGCTAGAGCGATGGCCAATTCACTACCGCAGTACGCGCCCAAGCAAAACCTGGGCACTTGTAGTACAGATCTCACAGGCAAGGGTGTTCGTGATGGGCATCATCACAATGCCTGCGCACGTTTTGACATGCTATTCTAAATGAGTGGGGATGCATTACGCACGATTACTGGAGTTATATAAGCGAAGCATTTTTTTCCCTTCTTCCTGTAGTATAATGTATGCCCCGCATTACATTATTGGTGGCTACACTATATTCTTGCAAATGCAGTACCTCTACAGCAGCGAGTCGGCCAGACGTCCCACATCGAAGGAAAACGGAAGCGGCTTGCCGCACAAGCTGTGCTGCAGAAGTGCTGCTTGCATGGGGCACAAAACACGGGAAAAAGAAATGGAAATCTTCTTGCAGTTCTTTCCTAAGCAATAGTCATAGCAAACAGCACAACACCACTTCGTTTTGGTTGGGTGTCAGCGCAAGTTTTGCCTTGCTCATTTGTTACTTATGCAGTGCCACCCCCAATCCTGAGCTTATTGCTTCACAGCAAATGCAATGGGCGACTGCTGGCGCAGGGTCCAATGGCTCTGAGCCTATGAGCATTTGATTATGCATAAAAAAAGCACAGGATGATGAGAACAGATAGCTGATGGAAATTAATCATTTTCCAAGTTAACATGAGTCAAATACATCATATTTTAGTATAATGGCTTACTTGTCTATTTTTCTTTTTTTTTACTGTTGACAATGTAATTGCAATGTTAGGTCACACAAAATTAGGTCAACACAAGAAGGGGATCTGTTAGTTTGCACACAACACAAAGAATTTGCACAGGCAGGCGATAATAGAAGCTTTGCACAGCGCAAGACAAATAGACACGCAGAAAATATATGCAGGCGGATCCTGCATCTATACCAGTGAGTCACAAAGATGATCTGGTAAAATCTCAAATCCCCTAATTAGTAATCACCAAAGCGCAATGAACCATGGCAGGTCAAGCATGTGGCCATGGCAACTGGTGGAACTGTTCTCAATGTATGCCCATGAAGAAATTGCACAGCATCTACATAAGTTATTTTTCTTTAATTACAGGAGACACAATTACACGGCACTATTTGCCAGAAAAGAAATATACGTATTATAAGTTACTTTACAAGCTCAGGTCGCCTTCCGCCTCTTAACCTTGCCAAACTGTACAGACTTCTTGCGCTTCAGGGCTTCCTTCTTCCTCAACTGCAGCTTCATCTTCTTGCGGGCTCCTGCCTCGGGGTTCCTGACCATCTGCAGGCAAGTAAATCAGGCAATCTTACTTGGCCGCTCCACTATCAACCACCACACAGTCACAATATCACAGAATGAGAGATATATACCAAGTTTAATGAGAAGATTGATATGTTAGCCTGGCTGACAGCTTGGCATGCTACTCGAGATGGTGAGTGAGAGATGAGACGATGCACACTGTGACCACACTGATACGCACGTGCACGTTTAACACGTTCACTGTGATGTGGATCACAGGTGGGTCACTATGGTAATTCACCCTGTGGGGTTGCGCAGGGCTTTTCTGCAGTGCGCAAGTGACGTCTTAGCTAGATATCAATGGAGAGGAAAAAATTCCATTTGCTTCCGATTTGAAGAGCCATGGCGCCATACCTCTGCACCTCGAGGAAGTAGCAAAAGAATACAACTCCCTGACGAACCGCCGGTACGTCATCACGCACAGGGATCGGGATTTCAAGAAATGTCGCAGCGAACAGTCGTATGACCTGTGGCTTGTGCGGAAGCTCGACTGTCTCGCATCCCTTGACGTTTCTGTATTCCCACGACTCTTGTGTCCCCTGGTGTTCGGGTTCCCCACGTGACATACACACGATGGCCTGAGCTGGTGCTGTTATAGCAGCTATGACGGAAGACGGTGCAAGTGTTTGTAGATATCCGATAATCCAGATGTGAGAGGCATTCGCTTCCTCCTCTTTGCCAGATGGACATGGGCACGCATGGACCTGTGGGTGTGCTGTGTAGGACTGTCCCAGACAAGGCTTCCCACATGGCTTGAGCGTGGCACCAGCATGGGCGAACATGCCTACACGATCCTTATGGCAATAGCACATGCCGCTTCCAAATTGCAAATGCACTTTGGCTAGTGAGACTGCACCTGCGAATGGCCTAGGCCTCGGGGGCTGAGAATGGGCTAACATTATTCGCTTGGTATCCCCTCGCAAGGTTTTTCTCAGCGTAGCTCGTCGGAGAACTTGTACATCGGCTAGCCAACGTACAAGAGAAGCAATAAAGTGCCTTTTTTTTTATGAGTTTGCACTATGGTGTTGTCGCTTCCTTCATTGCCAACAGCCGTTTGAGGCCCCACAAGCTCTTATCAAATTTAAAAGCACATTTGCACCAAGCGCATAAAATATCCCGTAGCATGAGGCATGAGTTACGGTGCAAGTGCAGCGTGGACCTTCACAGAGTGACGACTATTGGATGTAGTCACATACAGCTTGAACAAAAGGTATGAAACATGACAAACAAAACACATTCAATTCTCGACTTAAAAAAATCAAATCACACTTTCAATAAAAATATGCAGGTGGTCATACGTAAAAAAAAAAAAAAAAATTGGTTCCCAACAGGTTCACCCTGGTTTCCCTCCCACCCCTCGCATGCAATGACTTGTCCAATGCTCACCTCCAGGGCCTTCTCCCGCTTTCGATTCAACTTCTTGCCGGCCAGCTTTCCCTGCAGTGCCACCAGGGCGGCGCCGAATGCCTCCACGCCCGCCGCCTTCTTTATGACAGCCGTTGCTTCGTTTGCCATCTGTTTCATCTCCTCATCTGATTGTCACGGGTAACAAGAACAAATGACATGTATATGTAGTTCGCACAGACAACCCACGCATTTACATTCAGAAAGAAATGCATCACTAAAAAAAGCTCATATGGTGGTAATCTTAGCGATAATTTGGGTTGGCGTAGTGAACACTATGATGAAGCATATGACCAATGCAATTAGCAAATGGCCCATACAAGTCGGTGGTTCTAGGAAGTGCCGACTCCAATATTCAAATGACCTACAACACCCTGGGCATCAAGCGACTAAGAAACTTTCCGTCATCTGTTTTTTTGATTGACAATGGAATTTGACAAAGGTAACAGGCAACCATCGTGATGGGCAGACGCCCCCGAATGCGTTTCTAGTAGTGTATCATCACTCCGTGAAAAAATCAGACGACGGAGAGCAGGGGGATATGCACATTGTTGGAATGGCTACACCCTCTCAACAACTTTCTTGAGACCGTTGCACGTTCGCACAACGAGCTCAACCAGGAGAGTGCTCTGCAATGCGATATTAAATTTAGTACCTTAGAAACCCTGCTGCACTGACTGTTTGCGCGAGCACTAGGCTTCAGATAAATGGTGCACCTGGTCAATCAAAGGCTAGACAAGAGTGGTGAATGTTATGAGCGCAGAAGACATCCAGGCATACTGACTCTGGCTTGGCGACTGGTCCTCGAGCTCTCGACAGATGGGCGTCAGAATGACCTGCAGATGCGAGTGCAGCTCTGGCCGAGTCAGGTCCAGGCTGATGGCAGCCAGGATACTTGAACACATGGGAGCGCTGCATCGCGACAACAGAAGTGCACAATTCAGGAAGGTTCAGAAAGACTTCAGAAGAAACCAAAATGAGTGCATTCATGATTTAGTGTGTTTTGCACTGTACAACGATGAATCATAAATGCCAGAATTGACAAAATAAAAGCAGAGAGAAGAAAAAAAAAGACAAAAAGAAAAATGTAGCAGTTTCGTCCGAAAGGCGAAGCATCCATTGCGACAGCATATTAGTAGACAGCCATAATCAGCAAGGACAGTAGTTTTATTGGCTGGTAAACTTGCAAACACCCGCTTACTAAATTAACAAGCACTGTGTCAGCGTGCACAGGCAAACATGCACACATCACACTTGATGAATGCAGATACTTGCTGTCAAAACTGCTGGCGTGACGAAGTGCAGTAGCAGCAGCGTGCGAAGTGACCTTCGTGCTGTAAATCGCGTCAATGCAAACCGAGCAGTGAGAACACAGCACACGTAAAGCTACGAGCCGTCAGCCCACCTAGACTCTGCCCCCAAAGCCGATCACTTTCAAGATAAAGTTGGCGCAACCGCGCATTGCTGCCGACAGTTTTCCATGCCAACAGTTTTCCCTTTTGTGCCCGTCAATCTATCACAAGCTTTTGTTTTCATAAACGCCAAACTGTGACTGAGCGGCCATGTTCCCGTTCGTGTGAGCGAAGTCTACAACTTTTGTCTTGAACGCCGCAAACAGTTTCTGCTTGGCGCTACTCTTCGCTCACCAGACAAGCAAAAAAAAAAGAAAACAAGTCGCACATGAGGGCGGTTCATAAGCGCACACAAGACCCTGCAACAAGAAAAAGAAGTCCGCAATCACATTTGGATATGGATACGGCTTTGGCTTTGCATTCGGCAATATGCACGCCATAAGTTGCCAGAGGATGACTGACATTCTGTTAAACCTTTAGGGGTTGAAATTTCTTGCAAAAAATGTGCCCATGTGGTCAATTTTTTTATTGCAGTTTTCAGCAGTATGAAATGATTGAAAACTCATGAATACAGCAAAATCTTATTGCCAGATATATTTTGTCTCAAAAACGCTTTACTTACACAACAATAATATACACACAAATATGCCTATACAGTAAGACATCAATAAAAATGTCTAGCTACACTTATGGCTATTAATTTGTTGTCCCAAAAGCTTGTTTCCACAGCAGTAACGCTTGAGTAGGCGCGAGACGAGGCACTGTGCATGGCCATGCCGAAATTGCGACTGGCACACCTTAGTGTACGAAATATACAGTGACATCCTGAGAATTTGAAATCTCTTAATTCAAATTGATCAATAATTCAAACTGCTTTTTGTTGGTCCCAGCAAGGTCCTATGTATTTGAGAAAGACTGCCACAAATTTGTACTCCAGAAACCAGGCAACGGTTATTTCAAACAAAATCTCCCACCCCTATGCATTGCCTCTCAGACAAACCAGAGCTAAAAGCGAAGGTTCGATGCATCGCTAGTTACCGCAATGTTGCGTGCCGGAAAATGAAGTGAAAAGACGGACGGGGAGCAGAGCAGGGAACCAGCACAAGCAGAGCGGCGCACACCCTCCTTCTTCATACGGCTAAGGAGCAGGGACGATTCCCCAGCACACTCTTGATCATATTACCTCGCCCTCACCTACAATTTCGAGATTTCTAATCTACGTGAACCGCAACTGAAGGCAAAGAAAAATAAAATGTATTATTATCTCTGAACTTTGGCCACGCAGGGCTACAGCTAAGCTATCGAAAGCACGATAGCGGCAACCGTAAAAAACTATAGCATCTCCTCCGAGCAGACCTTGGAGGTAGCACGCGACACGAGCACGACCACGTGATCGAGTGAGGTAAACAAGTCGATTTGTGTGCCCCAGTGAGCGGAAAGGGAATTTCCATTTACCTTGGGCGACTCCTCAAGATAGCAGCACTTGTGAGCAACCAGCAGTGTCAACCACGTGCGAAATATCAATCATAAGATAGACGCCGTACATGGTCGTCAAAAACCATGCGGGACGAATTAGAGGCGTCGTAAATGTACGGCAAAAGACCCTCAAAAGGTTAAAGGCCACCTTAAAAGACTTTAGCCTTCTTTTTTTACAGAAATAATCTCGACTTATGTTCCGGTTATTACGGTAAGCCCGTTTGCTGGTATCTGCATTCAGAGCACATATAAGCTTCATATAACTATCCACAGCTGTATTTGGCCTCGACCCAGGCCATCAATTTGCAGTATATTCAATAAGGTTGTCTCTCATTCACTCACAAACCAAGAATTGACACCAAACCGTGAGGAAGGGGCATAGAAAGCTTTGCTTTTAAGAAAACGCAATTGTTGAACACAACAAACCTTCACAACAGACCGTGGGTTTGACACCACCTCTGCATGGGCCTGCTGCGACACCTTCTTCACGATCCAGTCGACAGGGTGCAAGGTGTCAATGCCTAGACGCGTGGCACGCGTCGACACCCTAGTCAGGAACACAAGGTTTCGAATGACCTGCAAAACATCATTGGCAAAGCCAGTCTTAAAGAGGCATTGCTAGAGAGCGACACAAAGTCATTTTAAACCGATAATATGTCAAGACTATGTCATCAACATGGTGTATAAAAGATTTGTTTACTATTACAGAAAATGAATTTAGCGCTGAATCCAACACCAGTATGCCAGCGCAATGTCACAAATTTCAAAATGTTTCCTCACATTCGGTCTGTTTTGGTGCAGGAAATGTTTTCAAAACTTTCTAGGTTGAATGAAGACTTGGTTCCTCTAGAATGCAACGTAATCCTTCTTCAGTAAAAAGCAATTAACTAGACCCACGTACAGCCAGTGTGGCAAGCTGTTGTGGAAACGAACTTCAAGCCGTTGTTGCCACCAAAATTTTGTTTTTGTGTTTTCTGCCTTACCAAGATGGATATGGATGAATGGCTTGCGCTAGTCTCACAGTAACAGTGGCCACTTTGCCATTACAGAACCATCATTCACTAATACAGATGAGTTTAACTATATCCTCTTTATATAGTGTTCTTTCAATGAGTACACAGAGCTGCTTTGTTGCTAAATAAAGCAAATCAGTGAAGGCACCTCACAAGCACTCCGAAATTAGGCAAGATTGATGCATTGGCTCTCTCAATACGACTGTTTCAATGGGCATAACAAATACCATTCTCAAAGCAGGGCACAAGTAAATGCACAGATGACAAGCCAAGAGAAACGATGTCACTTACCTGCTCAGCTATCTTTTCCAGGACATTATCCGGCTGGAACTGAGAGCAGGACTTCTCCGTGAGGCTTCGAACCTGCCGCGTGGAAAGTACAATCACACACTACCCCCGGCCGCACAAACACACCTAAAACACCTTAGCCCACTAAAGTACATTGCAAGACTGTTGCTGCAAGCCCCTGTATAATATTGGAGATTTTTAACTTGTCTTCAATCTTCCTACCACTTGCAGTTTGCTGGGTTACCAGACAGGTGTACGGCAGCAACAACACAGGTAATGACATCTTGTGACACCTGAGTTTAACCAGAGAGCACACAAATCCTAATACAGTCGAAGCCGGATATATCGAATCTGAAGGGGATCCACAAAAAAAGTTCAGTATAGCGGTAATCGATATATGAAATAAAAATTTTATACAAAATTTTTCAAGGGGATTTCACTACTGTTCGTTATACACAATAATTTGTTAAATGCGGGTTCGATATATCCAGGTTCGACTGTACAACAGTGATTTACCATATTCGACTTAACTGCTGGTGCTGCTTTGGTAGCGACATAATCATTAAAGTGCAGTCCTTTTATGATTTTCCTTAGACAACAATAACATGTGCCAAAAAAATTTTACATATAGTTAGATAAAGCGCCACAGGGTGTCACCACCAACTTTGCTACTGTTTTCCGCAGCTCTAGTAAACCACAAACGGCAAGAAGTTTGCAGTCAAGCTAAAGCTCTCCATTATGGAGTCTTCTGTGCTGTCGACTTTCATTAATTTGACCCGGACAGCACCGATGAAATTCACCAAATTATCAGCCGGGTCGAATTAAACAAGATGCAGAATAAATGCCAACACACACACCGCTGATTGATTTGGCAGTTTCCTATTCTCTAACACGCCCCTGAATAAAACGCCCACCTACTACCTATGTGTCCAAAGTAGAAAAGTAATGTAGAAATGACACTAAAGCTCCTACACAAAGTAGAAATCCAATGTGCACCCGATTTTAGAGCAAGAAAAATGGGCGAAGCGTATTGCACAATGGCAGCCGGTTTTCTAAAGCCAGCTTTGCCGCAATAGATTAATGTTATGCGGTAAAGCATACAAACACAGCAAAGGCAGTTTTGGTATCGTGTGCGATTGCACGGCAAAGGCAAGTTACCGCCCAATCTTACTGAAAAGGGGGGGAAAAAGGTGTTAGAACAGTGTAAATACCGTAATCAGACATTATGAGCTACTGTTATTGCTTAAAAATCTTCCTAGGGCAGGCCTAGGCATTGTCAACGGGCGATTTTGAGGCTTGTTCAACACATTCACAGTCCCCTAGCGGCGTAGTCCTCTGGAGGCTCATGGCAAGTGTCATGCCAACTTTCCGTGACCCTTTAGATTTTAATCTATGATGGGTGGCAAATCATGCGCCAAGCCTAAAAATGAAATTGCGCGGATGGCGGGCGATGCTACATGCGGAACGGTGATCAAGTCACGTGATACGCAGTCATTTTGTCTGTCGTGCAGACTGGCCTTCGATAACCCTAACCCACCTGCCAGAAAGTTGGGCCAGCCCTTCTGCATTTCAGAAAAAAATTGGAACACGAGACTTTTTATGCCATGAATAAAAGATTGACGCAAAACACAGGTCCACTATTAAACTGAGAACATCATTGGTATTCAGTACAAATGAACGTCACTAATTGATTAGTTTCAGAGAGAAAGAAGCGCTTGATTCTGTTCAACAGAAATTATATTGACAAAAAAATATTTTCCAGGCCTTCATATACGAGAACTGAGCTGTAATCAGTGCTGACATACTAATTTGGTGTTCCCTTTAATAAGAGTGTACCTTTACTGTATAACCTTGATTTCTATGTACCCAATTTAGCTGATAGCGTGCTACATCTTTGTTCTGCAATGCTTAGGAGACTCCCGAGCATATGCGGTACCGTGTTGCCCACAATTTGTAAGCATTAAATTTCGTGAAACCTTCTCTGATATTCTATATTTCATTAGATTCGATTCAATACATTAGGTCCGAATTCGAAATCTACTATATGGCATTCGCACACCCATACTCTTTATATAAAGAACTTTGGTGCTAAAAAGTATTACAGCTTTGAAGGGGTACTGACACATGCTTTCGAAGTTGAAACTACCACATGCATCACTTACATGATGGGACCACACTTAGCAAGTACTAAGGCCAGGAAACACTTATCAGAAGTCACGTATCTTTAAATTTGATACCAAAACCGGTCCTGGCATCATTGACACTATCGCGACTTCCTGACACAGAGCAAAATTTGCCAACATTGTGTAGCATCCGGTTATTTACGACGTCGCTCATAAAAGAGCAAGCAGGAGTGCTGCGTGTTCTGGCTGCGCTCCCATATGATCCAGCCGCAGTGATCAGAGGAATGAGGAGTTGAAAATGTCATTTTAGGACTGCTTGAACAAAAAGCTCCTTCAAGCCAAGTTGCAACATCATATCAAAAGCATGAAAAGACAGAAACTGAGTACCTTCGACGGCGTGTCGACCAACAAATAGTCCCGGGAAGAAGGCGCCCGAGCGTCAGGGTCGCATGCTGCCGCTACTTCGTCCGGTGTGTATGCCGCGAACACCCGGCCATAAAACTGAGATGCCGCCAACCTCACCCAGTCATGGGGATACAGCAGGTACGTCTCGGCATAACCTGGGCAATCACAGAAGAGGTTTGACTCGTGGCAAAACCATTTCATTTTTACAGCTTCTAACATTAAAGCAAACAACCAGAATGCATTATGAACACAATCAAACTCACTTCTACGGGGGGAACAGCGCAGAAGTCTCATGAAGAGAGGCACAAAGACATAGTACACAGTGCTGCATCTGACAACGACTGCACAGATTTCCGTGCTGTTCTCCTGTAACTATGAACAACCAACAAGGGCAGCTGGAAAACGCTGCAAACTCACCGCACAGCCTCCCAAAGCTTTCCTGCGTGGCAGGAGCCCGTGCCACGTTGCAGGCGTCAACTATCTTGGTCAGCGAGACCAGGTACATGAAGGCGATGTGGTCCTTGGCACGCTCGATGTCTTGCACCGTGAGCTGCAACACCAACCACAAAGCTCTTCAACTCCTAAAAAAGGGACACTGAACAGAACAGATGTTGTTAGCCGATTTTCCAACTGGAATTACCAGGAAGAAGAGGAAGCTTCACCAGGTTACTTAATGCATAGAACGGATAAACAGCTGTCCATCAGGCTAATAGCACGAGTGCCAAGGTTGAGGAAACACAGTTGGGTGTGCTAGTGGATCAGGGGGTGTCAAGTTTGAAGTCAGTGTCACTGACTTCGAACTAACAGCCTGTGTGTTACCAGCTTCAAACCCCTCGACACTTGAAAAGTTTTCATAACCATGTTAACGATGGTTATCGTTAACCTGCACACGATCACAAGCAATTATCGCAGAATATTTAGGAGTGCACACGTAAAAGTAGAAAGAGTCAGAGACGATTGGGCATCGCAGTGTCATGGAATTGCAAGCAGTCTCATAGCATCGTAAGCCCAGTGCCATGGCACTGTGAGCTCAGCGTCACAAAATAATGAGCATGGTTTCACAGGATCACAAACACATCTGCAGAGAATGCGCAGTACCTCTTCGAACTTGTCGGGGTGCATCTCTTCGACTAGGACAGGCATCACGTCAGCCAGGTGACGCTCGAAACGCTCCTTCTCTACCTCGGCAAACAGGCCCAGTGTCTGTGCTCCCAATCGCCTAGTGGCAAACTACCAAGAAAAAAGAAAAAGAAAAAAGAAATAGCATTCAGTGCAAGGAAGGACGGCGACTTGGCTTTGAATTTCCTAGGCGAATACAAAAGCCGTCAACCGCAAACGAGGTTTATTGGGGTGCTTCAAGAACATTTTTAAGTGCCCTAAACAAAAATGTTGACAAATAAGAGGGTGAAGTGAAAAAAATGAAGCGGAGGAAGAAACAAAATTAACAAAACAACAAAGCAATAATCATCTGGCAACAAAACCAACCACTTCTACTAAAGAAAAATTATTAAAAAATACTGGGTGTTATTTCCATGCAACCAATGCAAAAAAAAAAAAAAAATCCACTATGCCACGGTGTGCGAATGCCGAATAGTAGATTTCAAATTGAATATTGAATCGAATCAAGAAAAAGAAGTAGAATATCGCGTATCAGAAAACTTATCCCAGAATTTGATGCTTACAAATTCTGTGCAAGAAAAGACTGTGCTGCACCTGCTCGGGAGTCTCCTAGCATCGCATGACAAGAATGTAGCAAGTTATCAGCAACTTGGGTGCATGGAAATCAAGATACAGAGTACGGTCCACTCTTATTAAAGGTAGCTCCAAATTAGTATGCCAGCACTGATCTATACAGCACAGTTATATATGAAAGTCTGGAAATATTTCTTTTTTTTTTTTTAAGAATAGAACGTCTGCTGAAAAGAATCAAATGCTTTTTTCTTCATGAAGCTAAACAATAAGTGAAGTTATGCTGTACTGAATAGCAATGAGGTTCTCAGTACAATAGTGATACTGTGTTTTATGGCAATCTTTTATTGCATAAAAGTTTTGCTTTCTAATTTTCCTTTAGAATCCGGGAGGGTTTTCCTACACTTTACAGCAGGTGAGTTACCGTAAGGCCAATCTGTGTGACAGATGAAAGCGCGGACCGCGCATCATGCGACTCGATCAGCGTTCTGCATGTAGCCACCATTGGCACTGTCTGGGTTGACCACGGTCGAGGCTGACAGTACAGAGCAGGTGCCTTTTTATCGTTAGGTTGGCATTATTTGCCACCTGCCAAAGATTATGAAATCGGGTGGGCCACGGCAGCTTCGCACAATGCCTAATGGCCTAGGCAGTGTGGCCGTGACGAAAATTCACTGCTGGCTGATGTGGCAACGGACCACAAGCCATCGTAGAATGCTTGCCGCCAATATTTTCATACGGATAGCTTATCAATTATTGGTCCCGAGATCACGTGTACTGGTTAGATGGACAGCAGCTGAAGCAGCGCTAATTTCACTGCCGTTTATTCAACATAATCTGCTTCCACTCCGGTGGCTAACTGGCCCGATCTCGCACATGCTTTTGCACTTTCCGAAACATTCGCTGCTTTTGATGCTGTTCCCTCTGTCCACGTCGCATTATCGTTTCAATCGGTTTTGTCGACATGGATGAACCTTGTACCGTGATAGAGGTGGCTCCGGCCTATGCAGTGTCATTCTGCAAATTGCGCCGTTCGGGCACCGTGTGCACAGTGTCTGCATCGCACCGACGTCAAGGAGTGCAAGCAGTAGGGCACATGCGCTTGCAGAGACTACATCTGCGACTGCATCAGCAGGGACGACTGCAGACTTTTACTGAGTAAAGAAATCGTGCATAGCAAGCCTGTGCTTTGTACATTATGCTTTCACAACTGAAAATGGTGGCAGAGTCCTTTGTCAATGTCAGGACACTTCTGCACCTTCAAATGTAAAACCTGGACTAAACAACCATCACAACAAGGCTTAAATTGCTACAAAACCAGCCCCGCAACACAGTAGCGCACCCAGGATCTCTGCCAGGGGGGGGTTGACAGTTTGCCAATACCATCTAAACAGCACAAATTTCGATTTCTTCACGGGAAATTGTCAAAAAAATGCGCTTTTTGCGAGTGTGCAGACGATTGCGCGTCTTACATCTTAGTTGCAGTACTCAAATGCGTAAGGAAAGAAAAGGGGTTAAACAAAAGAGGGGGTTAAGTCGGCCTCAGGGGGGGGGTTACAACCCCCAAATCCCCCCCCGTCGGTGCGCCACTGCCGCAACACAGTTGGCGCGAATGAATGCCTCAGAAGCCACATCGTTTGGTCCGTCGGTTCATCGTCAACGCAAGCTTTGTCTTCGAGCATGGCTTCACGGCTATCATAAAGTGCTTTGCCATGAAGACGGATTCAAAGGTATAACTTGCGTATAACCCCACTGTTCCGCTTCTTACTGGAAGAGTTATCGAATTTTGGAGTGGGTTATTCTTCTTATCGGTCACTTTTTCTGAACATTTTAAGTGAAAATGTATAAAGGACAAGCGCTCACCATTTTTTCCTTGCACCATGCCAGAACCACAGAGAGCAAAGGGTTCCTGGATGCCTCATCCAGCTGGGAAAAAAATATTATGTTTACTTACTTAAACATTCACTCAATTTATTTACAATATCCTCACGACCTCCTCGCACACACTAAAGAAGGGATGGGGTTACAGGGCATGTCAGAATTAGAAAAAAAGAAGGCAACAAATTCAAGAATAAAGATTCAATTAGTGGGTGTGCGAGGTATTCAAGAACAGCTTGGCACCAGGAACACAGTCAACGTCCGATTTTTCCGACTGCCTACGTGCCGTGAAAATGTCAGAAAAAAATGAATGCATGCCTTTTACTGCCCCCAATGGCTCAAATTGGCACAGGCACATCCTAAATAGCTCTGAAGGCCTGCCAGAACAGTTATTAGGCATATCGAAGCACCTAGGCCTAGTTTTACCGCGGTGGTGGCTATGGCTGCCAGTGGATCAGTGGCCGAAAGCGGCAGTTTGAGGCTGCGAGAACCAAATTGTGACGGTAGTAGACGTTTCGGACCTGTGGTCATGGCAGAAAAGTCCAGAAAATGAGACGGCAAAGGGTTTTGGCATGTGAAATTTCATAGGTTCTGATAAATTGGCTGCATGGGGTAACCCCTGGTGGTGCCACGAAGGCGTCCAAATTATAGGGCATGTCCAAAAAATTGGGCGTCGACTGTAGTGGCTGTATTTCAGAAAGATACATTTGTTTGAAATATTTTACGTCGTTTCTTTTAACACCTTTTTTTTTTTTTTTTGTAAGAGTGCCCGGTCTTCACTCTCAATAAGTGACTGTATTCGGCTTTGATAACGGCCGTGACCACAAGAACGTGCTTGTCGATGGTACACCCAGCACATAATACAGTGGTAGAAATGCAATAAGTACCACATTGAAAGCTACCTACTGAATATAACTATCTCTCAGTAAATTGTGCAAACAAACCAATTTGGCAACTAATGTGAGATAAACAGAAATGTTTGCAGCAAGGAAAATTCTAATGACATTCAGGAAAGGAACAGGGGGGGGGGCAACTGCAGGAGGGCGACGTGAAAGCTTGTAATGACAATTGAATGAAGTAATGGGACGCACATCGCCTAGTATGAACGAATACATCATGTAGCCATTCCTGCAACGGTAGTCAAGAAATTTGAGAGACAAGCGAGATCACACCTTGCCGAGGAGGCTCCGGATGCCGGCTGCAGCGACCCGCTGCACGTTTGGTGACTGGTCGTTGACGAGGCATGCTGCCATGGGCACGAACAGGGTGGGCGCGTAGTGAGACAGCGTGTGCTGCACAAAAGTGCTCGGTCAGCAGCACGCTCCCAACCCACATCAAAAGTAATAACAACAAATGAGCAGGAAATCTGGCAATAAGCCCACATTTGGCAAAGTATGTGACTTATCCATTTGGTCTATCATTGCCCAGCAGTTGGAATATGTGCTTACAATTACCTAAAGGAGTAACCTTTGACAAGCCACAATCACCAGTAACCATCGGTGGTCATCCTGTCAGTACTTGCTGCACGTCTCACAGTCAATGTGTTGCCCTCGCCCCTCAGCTGGAGAATTGACTTTTCGTTGAAATGAGTGCAAATCCACTTTTTGCTGAAAAGCATGCTTTCATTGAAAAGTATGCACATGTATCAAATTGAGTTTGTTGAGAAGCGTGCAAACGTCATTTAAGGATACTGTATTCAAATGCATAGATTGACTTCATTGAAATGTATGAAGATTAATGAGAACTACTGTATATATTCGCGTAATGAACGCACTTTTTTCTCAGAAAATCAAAGCAATGTTGGGGGGTGTGTTAATTATGCAGGGTAAATTTTATGGGAGCTTTTCGAAACAGCAAAAATTGATAACTAGGACGGTAATTTGAAAAATACATTAGATAACTTATCTTTGCAGTAAAAAGAGACCTAAGATATTTGCAAACCGCAACAGCATTTTCATTGCACTTTACCACACGCATTGAAGCCACCAGACCTGTCGTCCAGGTCGCTGGCCGCTTCCATCTACATTGTGGTTCCTCAACAGTTCATCCTCACAGCCGCTTCTGGCCGGCCACAGAGTTCGTCCTTGCTCATCTCCTGCTCATCGGCATGTCAAAGTTTATTGATATCTGATCAGCGCTTCCGTTTTGTGAGCAGATAACTCTGTCCTACAGCAGGCTTATAACTCGACTTTGGGCCCATCGCACGCAGCGAATACCAAAAACGGGCAGAAAAGCGAGCAATGGACTACGCCCGACCACGTGCCGGCCACCCCACCTTCACTTGGACTCTCCCAAGCACTGCAACCTGCCACGCATCGCGCGCGCGCGCTCTCTCTTTTGAGTCAGAGTAGAGTCCGTCAACTGCATTAAGTACTGTTGTGAAGAGCTAGTTGCCGTTTTTCTTTCTCTCTCGAGCCTGCCCGGTGCCTTTGTGCCAGCGGCAAGCATGCGGTAAGAGCACGCCGAGCGTTATCATAGTCGCTGCTTCCGTCACGTCTGAAGAGACTGTGATAATGCGCAGCCTGTTTTACCGCATGCTTCCCGCTAGCGTTCTCTCGTCGTGGCTTTGCCATGGATGGGCATCAACATTAAGTGCGCCTGCTTTAAACACATGTGCGAGAGTAAAAGATGATAGTCTCTCCGAAAAACTACAGCACGGCCGTTCGATCATGGGATTGCACAGTAGCAAACTTAGGGGTGCGTTCATTACGTGAGTAAATACTTTACTTTTCGTTAAAGCGTTAGTTTCCAAGCTGAGCCAGTCGAAAAGACCAAAACTATGCAGGCACAGCCCTCTCACCTGTGGAAACTTGTTCGAGTAGGCATCAAGCATCTCGAGAGCCGAGAGGCGGCCTGCCTCGGTGCTGTACTCCAGCTGCGCTGTGAAGAAGCCCACCGCCTTTTTCATGCGCCTCTTCATCGGGTAGTCGAGAACGTACTGCAGGTAGGCCTAGACATACGAGAAAGCTTTCAGAATCGTTTTACAAAACAGAGGATGAGACAGTGAACGAGTTTAAACTAAGTCAGACATATGCCTCAAGTAGTTACCAGAATTAAATGTATAGTCAGGGAACGACATGAAAAAGAACACCTAATTTGCCCACAGGACAACACAATTTTGCTTGTTTCTTGCAATGTAACGTATGAATTAAGATTTGAAAGCTTTACAACAAATTAAAGGGTTGGCGCATATGAGCCCGTCATCAGTAAATTTTGCATCACAGTAAGGTCGATGATGTCAGGTCCAGCATCTTGAAACTACCTTCAGTATCCATACAGAAACATCTTGTTTCTCAGCCTTCACAATTGCTAAGTGTCATCCGCTCCTCCTTCAATGCCTTGCACTGCGAAGGCTGTGACTGTGATGCGCAGTTCAAATTTGATTTTGGATCTTCACATGGATACCGCTACTTCTGATTTTGGCTCCTATGACCCACTAAACTCTGCGGCTATCCCTCAACTTGCGGTTGAGTTGACCATGGCGCATTCGTTGCTGTGCTACAGTGCACTAGATAGTTACACGTGGCAGTGTTTTCTTGCACCAAGTGGCAAGTAGCACATTTCCTTTCACACTTATCTCTATGGCAATCACAAAATTTCCAAGGGTCCAATGAAGCGTCTTTATGTTCGCTCATGCGAGTACGTTGGTAGTGCCCACATAGGGCAAGCGAGGTATGCATCCCAGACTCACCTCACGACACTGGCCCCGAATGTGAGCCTGTTCGTCTTCGATGCTCATGGTCGCCACCTTGTCCATCAAGTCGTGCAGCTCTTCAGTATCCACTCTTCGGTGGAGGATGGCCTGCATGGTTTTTGTTCATTCTTTCAGTCCACAAGACAAGGACAAATTTACTTCAGCACACACGCAGTGCTTCAGGGCAGAACACTGTGGCCTTCTGGAATCAAATTACCATATTTATTCGCTAAAAAGGGGGCCCACGATTTTCAGGCGACGGTGCCAGTTTAGGGACCCGAGAAAAACATAATACAAGGCAGAACAGAGCAGCCAACAACTTATTCAGACTCGGCGGGGATTGCCCGAAATACCGAATGATCGAAAGCCCCCGGAATAATCAGAATAACAGTGAAGCCACATTACAAGGCAGAATTCGTATATAACCTGAATCCCCCCTTTACTGTTACTTTTCAAATTCTCGGCATGGGTTTGTACGGGCAAAAATACTGCACTGCCTCACCTGCCAAGGCTCATTAGTAGCTACAATTTGAACTGCCATTTAAAATCTGGATTACCAGAAATGTGGCATTGCTGCCGCCATATTGAAATAGTAACTAAACCTATGAGCCTCGCATACAAGGCAAGGGGTGAATTCGACGCTAAGGATTCCAGGACAAGAACCTCACCTTATATTCGAATGGATACGGTACTGCACCTTGCCGCTTGACAAAACTTGTTGGAAGTGGTTTAAATGGCAAAGTTCACAGCGAACGAAGTCTGCCTTGTGCCAGTGCCCTGTGATCTGCTGGCCTCCTTGGCGAGCTAAGGTGGTTAAGCAACCGCCCCCAAAAAGTTCCTCAAGCTCAGGAGCGCAACACCACAGCAACTGGGCTACCACAGGCGGATAATGCTTCCCCTTCGTGAACTTTCCGCCACATTGTGTATTTACACAGAACTGATTTGCCAAATGCAGCACGACAGGCAGGATCCTGCAACAATTAAACTATATGGCTAAATTCTGGCAGGCAATGCAGAGCTGTGCTTCACAGCAGCTGCTCACGAAGTACAGTATTTCATGCAATCTAAGCATCCCCAACCCTTCTTATAAATTCCACAAGTAAAAGTTTGTGTGCTAATGTAAGCACCTAGTATTTCTCGCCGAACATAGGCTTCTGTAATTCACGCCGATGTTCTAGCAAAGTAGCCTTTCAGGTGCACTGGTGTGGCCAATGCCTACAGTCACATTACACATTTGTGAGCAAATGCACACAGTGCAGACAATAAGAGCAGACGACAATGTTCGCGCAGCTCTTGTTCTTCACCCTCTAGAAAATTTATGCCAGTAGCCTGTGTCAGCTTTCTTTCTTATCTGCACAGAGTGTCATGGCAGCACCATTGCAGCATCATGAGTAAATGTGCAGTGCAGTTTGCTTATCCTCTTCAGGCACCAATTAATTCTGTCCACTGAAAATTTACTGAAACCTTTCACCCCCATTTCTTGCATCTTCAGAATTGTGAAAAACATACAGCTTCAGAACGTATTAAGAATGTTCACTTCTTCAGTGAGTTTTGTCAAGTGTACAGATCAAGCTTACAGAATGTGCACTCCATGCGAGAACTCTACACAGCAATGTCAGACGTGAGAACACCAATTACTCCATGCCCAGCAAGCTTGAAAAGAACTTATCCAGCCACTTCTAAAATATGCCTCATGTAAAATGTCGCGAAAAACAGCAAAAGGTGTACACGAACCACACGAAGGAATACTGATTTTGACAGCAAGCACCCAGTTGCCTACCTTCAACCAGTTCTACTAAGACACTTTACATATGTTATCCAAACTTGTAGCACAGGTACAATCAGAAGTGTTTCAAGATAAATATCATCAGTTTTTGTCAATTCTTTCGCTTTCGATGCAATATCTTAGCATGCACCATGGTGCACACAGTGCCTGCAGGGATTACACTACAAATGCACATCCTCTTTCCAAGAACAGTGAAGTGCACACCATAAAAGCTTTTCCAAAGAGACTAAAAGTACACTGTCCATGATTTCCACTGGCTTTGCGTTGCCTGTTTGCTTCCTGCTGGTCCTGCTCTGCTCAAAAGTTCCACCAAAGGATGCAAACCCTCACTCTCGAAATCTCTCTAAGCAACCGGAGTTCCTTGGGCACGACACTGCCATTTCGAAGCAAGATTTGCACTCCCACTGACTCCACTCTTTTTTGACAAAGGCTGCCCTTTCACAGTTCTCACCTTGAGCAGGGCGAAGGCCACGCTCTGCCTGGAGTGGTCGTACACGTCACGTTCGACGTACGTCAGCAACACCAGGAGCTGCTGCTTGCTTAGCCGGCACAGAGAGGGGTCCCGCACCAGTGTCGTCATCACCTGCACAACACAGAAATAAACTACCGCTCCTACTTCTGCTAGCGTATACAGTCAATGACCGATTTTTTGAATGTCCTATTTTTCATACATGCCTGATAATTCGAACGCTTCAACGGCACCGCCATGTACCCCGTAAAGCCAATCTATGAGGACGTCGGAAATTTCAGACGCTGAAACCCTCCGGTGTCTGATTTTTCAGACTTTTTGCCGTGACTACAGATATGAAACGGCCTTAAATGAAGCCACCACCGCTGGCATTATGATTACCTCACAGCGTCGAAGAAAGCACTCTCACACGCCGATCCGCTGGTGTCCATAGTAGACCTTTTGTGCGGTTGTTAGGCCTAGCTGCTTTGATGTTTGCTACCAAGCCCTTCCTGCTGTTCGGTGCCGCATTTCTCATAAAGGATTCGTCGCTGCCAGCAATGGCGTCAACTGCGCCTCCGTGATCCTCGCTGATGGCGTTGAAGCACGGGAAGCAGGACAAGAGTTGTTGCATAATGCCGGTTCCGGAAAATCAGCTTTGCCACAATACAGTGGTAAGCGGTCACGCATACACAACGTATTGCGGAGAAGCATGACAAGAGTGCGAAGGGGCCACTGTTGCGGAACATTAAATCTGTTCCCGAATTCACATGCGTACACCCCTCGTCTCCTGTCACCACAGTGTATTGGCAGGCCTTTAAAGCCATTTTGGATGAGGCAGCGGTGATTTGAGCCCTTCAGGACAGTTAAAGGCATGCATTCATTTTTTTTTTCTGGCATTTTCGCAATCCGAGAGAGTCCAAAAATCGAATGTTGACTGTAATACAACTATTACTAACAATCAACAGCAAATTTCGTATTTTAAGCAGACCAATGCATAAGCAAAAGGATCAGGACCAACAAGACAAAAACAAAGCACTATCTTAATATAGTTGTTCCGACTGTGGGCTGGTCTAATGAAATAAATTCAAAATTGACTTCTGTGGTTCCAGAAAGTCAGCTTCGCGGCAATACAGCGGTGCTAAGCAGCCAAGCATCCTAAAACTGCACAGTGGGGGATGCCATAGTGGAGGTCTCCGGATTCATTTTGACCCCCTGGGATTTAACATGCACCTAATGCAAAGTATACAAATGTTTTTGCATTCCGCCCCCATCAGAATGCGACCACTGCAGCCGGGTTCGAACCCACGACCTTATGCTGAGCAGTGCAAGACCACAGCCACTGAGCTACCGTGGCAGGTTCTGCTGAAAGTATGGATTATCAACATGCACAATTGCATGTTTTATCAACAGCAGAGAAAATAAAAAATAGGCGAGGCTTCCTAACTTGCAATGTAATTACAGAAACTGACTAATACAATTAATACCAGGATGCGCACATTGTATCGTGACCAGCGTTTCGAAGACCGCAACTGTGGCTTCGTCGGAAGGTCGTGGATTCGATTCCCACTGCCGCCAGGCACCCACCGGTTAACTAAAAATGGGTACAAATACTCCCCCGGCCTGCCACTCAGCTTTCTTCACCTTTTGTTGGCTTGGGATAGGAATCTGCACCCTTCAAACCTCGTAAGAAAAAAATGAAAAAGAAAGAAGCCAAGGAGTCTGCCGGTCCCATGCCGCCACCTTCCCAATAGGTGGTTGTCCTTCCAAACGTCTGGAACTCCCGTAAAGGCCAAGTACAAGGCCGGGAACGCACTTGTACTTATTTTACCAGTAGGTCCCCAGCGGCAGCACTCGTCTGCCTCCCACAGCAGAGGCAGATGCTTGGCTATTTCGCCAAAGCTGTAGTGGGGACAAGGGGTGCCCAGAGACCCTCACAAATCTCTATAGGGCCCCCTTTCGAGATGAGAACCCATATAAAAGAAGGCTGGCTTTCTGGTAATCGAGAGTAGATGTAAGAATGAAATGACTACCAGCTCCATGTGGTGCCGCCACCTTCAACCGCTTTTCTTCTTTTAACAGTGCAGCATTGCTCAGCATCTCTGTCGCTACTTTTTGCTTTTTATTCTTGTCGCGGACCGTACACAAGGTACAGTCAGGAATTTGTCCCGAAATAGCAAGGCCCCTACCTTGAAGGCGAGGACGAGGAGCTCGAAATTCGGTCCCTGCTTCATGCCGGCACCAGAGTACTTATGCAGCAGCACAAACAGCGACTGGCTCAGCTTGCGCATGTGCTGCCGGAGGCCGGGCAGGGGCATCCTCAGGAGGGGTCCAAAGCATCGCAGCGATATTGTCACCATCTGCGTCAAAATCAAGGAGGAGCGTGAAGCGTTGCATACCTGCCATCGAGTCAACTTTAACCAGAATAGGGGAGGAGAGAATACCACACATTTCTTTTTGAACTTCTTCTAGCCTGAATCTTTTTGCCAAAAGGAAAACATTAGAATTGCGGTTAGAAATACTTGTATGCAAGGTAAGACCGTCCAAAATTACTCGCACGTCATTTGCAACCTGGGTGAGATTTGTTTAATCCCTCTTGTGCCAGACTACTATGCCAAATTCTGATCAACAATGGCCAAATTATTTTTAGACGACAGCTGCCAAAATGTTTTACTGAATTTGGCCCTATTTTTGGCATTGCACAATGGTGAAACAGTGTCACTGCTGTTGAGTGCACTTTGAGTGTCAGCAATGCTAATTACTAATTAGCATTGATGACACTCAAATTTTGGATATAGTATTGATGATTGCTTTTCTCAATGTCAGATATTTCCTGTAAAGCATTACGACTCCCACAGGAACCATTGCACAAGAAAGGGTTAACTAAATAAACATCTGCCACCTGTGACTAGTTTGCTTTCCGTCCACTTTCATCGCCATTTATTTTATTTCTACATTTCGATTAAAACCGAACTATTATCATCTCCTATGCTTTCTCTCGCTTCAACGTCTGTTACTTCGTATCGTCGTTACCAAATTTTAAAAAACAGGCCTCTCAGATCCCCTTATTCCTCTTGCTCAAACAAGGCAGAGAGGCTTGAAGTGATCAAAGGTGGCCAAACCGGCGACGTCGCCTGAGCAAACATTTCGTCGAGAGTACCTGCTTTCGCAGTGGTGTGCTACCATTACCAAGAAGGACCAACAAGCTGCCAATGCAGTCCTTGCGCCTGTCAAAAATATAGCGCGCAGCATACTTCAAGACCTATCTCACATTTAAAAAAAAAAAAAAGTGTGGGCATGTCTCACCTTCACGCAGCTCGAGTCCAAGAAACTGGCTAACATGCCAACATATGGGTCCAGCATTTCCAGCTGTTTCTGATCAGGCACTCCCGACTGCTCCTTTTTCAAAATGGAATGCACAATCTGGAAGGCAAACAAACAAACCAGTGATTTACCAGCCAACCTGTGCTTTTCTCAAGGGATAAATACGCGCTTCATTAACAATTTTGTATCTTAAGATGCAGTCCACAACCAGCAGCAAACTGGCAACGGCAGAAACTGACATGACTCACAAAGCAAAACAGTGTTTTCTGATCGCAAAAACTTTTTCAGCGACTCTGCTGTTGCCAACTTCAGCTGCTTCAGATACTTGTCTGAATAAGCTTGCTCGAAGCAAGTCCCTCTGGTGTCCTTTCACCATCAGAAGACTTCCAAAGGTATGGCTGGAAACCGACAAGCAATACTCCGTTCGGGTCTTGTTTGCAGTGCTAAACATCCATTCAAATTCAGCATTTTGTGGCAAAGTGACAGAATCTTATCTCTTAACTTAACTCTTATCAGTGCGATCTTGTGGAACCTTGGCAACCAATGTACACTTGTGCCTGCTGCAAGTCGCACACCTTCGTTCATTCAATACATGAAACGAAATTTTGCAAGTTGGTGAGCACAAATTTCCTAAAACTTCATGCAACATTCGCAAAAGCAGTGAAGTAGTGCAAATTCATAAACTTTATAAATAAATGCTGACTCGCCAGCTTGGCCCTGCGAAAGTGGATGTCCAGCCAAGCTGTTGAAAACCACCACAACTACTGAGGGGGGGTATGCAATGCTTCATTGCTTTAGAGTAATGCTAGTGACGGTAATTTTGGCAGCATGCTACCGCTGGCTAGTTGCCGTTTCTTTTTCCCTTTGCCGCTCCTCGTATTCACGCTGCTCCTGGGTGTCCTAACTATGCGTCACATACTCATAGCAGTGCTACAGCAACAATAAAATCAGTTGCTAGGCCATTTCTTTTATAAAATCAAAGCGCCTTCCTTAAAGAAAGATGGTTGAATGCGAAGCTTTCTCCCATGCAAACTGAATCAAAGTCAGTCCAAAGCCAGCAACGAACCCAAGATATGCTGAGCGACCCAATGCGATGCCTATGTGATTTGATTGCTTGTATAGGATTGTATTTTTTTAATGGTGAAGTTGAATGATGGCACATTTCGTTAAGTTGCACAGCCTTTATTTTAGATCATGTAGCGGTTGATTACACGCACACACTCACAATTTCACGGACGACTCTACACTTGCAAAGTACTGCCTTGTGATCGCTCTGGTAGACGGTCAGAGGCTCTGCCGTTGCCGATAAACAGGATCGGCCTTACGGGCACGATCGCGCTTACGGCAGCCTCTTTTGCCGTGCGCTGCACCCGCGGCCTACCCATGGTGACGGCCGGGAATGCATTGCGTGACGAGCGTAATACAATGCAGATATATACAGTTCATCTGGATAGCGTGGCATTGCAGTTCCCAGTTTTCTTATCGGCACAAGTGCGAACGTAAACTGTAGTGTTCTACGATACGTATACAGTAGAACCCCGGTGATACGAACCCGGCTGGTACGAATTTCGGTGTGATACGAGTTCGTAACATTCCCCGGCCGAAATACATTATTAACAATACGAAAAAAAAAAAATCGGCTGTTCCGAACGTGTTGCCGCGCCGCTGCGGATCATACGAACGCGTGAGCAACAGCGCTGGCGGCCGAGCCAGCGGGGCGACCGGCACAGACAAGCCGGCACAGCGCGATCTGGGCGGGATCCATAGCGGGATCCTGCGCAATCTCTCATTGGTCCCCACGTAGAGCGGACCGGACCACATCACAGCCTAGCCGATGCTTAGCGAGAAATAGACGAGGTCCGATGCAGCAACGACGACCGAGGCGCAGCCCCGACGTGCTCTGGCGTTCAGTGGCGTGCGAAAACATTCCCAAGATCACGTGCGCGCAATTGTACGCCTTTCAGAAGGCGCATCGTTGACGATTTGGGCAAGAAGAAAACGTCCCGTTGATACGTTTTTCAGGGGACCGCGGACAAAAAAAGTGAAAAAAAAAAAAGCAGCAGTTTCGCCCGAAAGGTGAAGCAACGGAAGCGCAGCAGCAGCGAGCGAATTGACCTTTGCGCTGTCTCTCGCTTCAACGCGAACTACACGTCGAAAGCACAGCGCATACGAAGCTACTGGCACTAGGCGCACTTTGTCAACATCGCAGATCATGTTGACGATAAGGTCCGCGCGGGCGCACACTTTGCGCACGTCGCAGATCGCTTTCAGGATGCGGCACCCGCGCGGTTTGCCTATCTGCAACGTGCCGGTCGCTTGTTCCAATGTACAAGCTGGCTGCACCGCCACATTCAAACGCAACGTAACATGCAGGAACATTATAGATTGGCGAAGTATCACGGGGAACGCCCGGTTATTCGAACGCGAAAGCATTGGCGGTGGTTAATTCGATCATACCGCGCACCGACAATGCTCTCAGCCGCGCGCCAGATCACGTGGCGGCGCCTCCGACCGGCATTGCTCCGACAAAGCATAAGCTTAGGCGAGACCCCTCAACGCCGCGCGGAGCAAAAAAAAAAAAAAAAAAAAAAACGCGGCGTCACGGCAAGGTCGCCGTTTCTGCGTGGCGCCGGAACACGCGTGTACCTGCCGACGTCTCAGCCAACACATAGAATAAAGAAAGAATGGCCAACACTGCGGCTGCAGCGCAGAGGGAAGAAACGGCGGAGGCCCAGTCGGCCAACGCTCGCTTCAACGGCAGATAACGAAACTTCAGGGAGCTGGCGCAGGGGCGGCGGTACAGTAGCGGCGGGCGCGCACGGAGACAGTCAAAGGTGAGGGGGCTACAAGTGTGTTGAGAGGGAGGGCGAGGGGAGCCACGGAAGCGACAGAGTTGCCGAGGCCAAATCCGCTTCCCTGCCGCCCTCCTACCTCACCTGCGACGGTCCCCGCGCGCGCCCGTCGCCGTGTCGCCTCTTCCTCTTCACAACCACAATCTCTCTCCCTCTCGCCGTGCCTGCGTCGCCCGCTCCCTGAGGCGGGGCGACGCTGCGCTCCGGCACCAAAGGCCTATCTTGCAACCGGGCGCAAGGGGAACTTCCCACTCAATCTCCCACGCGCAACCAAGGAAGCGGGACGGCAGCGCCGGAGGGAGCGGGGGGGGGGGGGGGGGGGGGGGGGCGCACTTCTACTCTGCCAACAACCGCGCTCGTCGCTCGCCGGCCGCACTGTCTCTTATCTCCACACGGCTCTGACCTTTTCTATGCGCGTTTCCGTTGAAGCGATAGACCGCACGCACCTTCGCCCGCTGCGACGTATATGCGCTTGCTGCCAGCGTTTTGACAGTCGTTGTCTGCGGTCATTCAGTGTGATCTATTCATGTTTGTTTGTGCGCGCTCACACCACGCTTGTTCATTCAGTTCGTAATAGTCGGGCCACATTTTCCAACGCACGCTACACATGCAATGCTGCCCGGATCGGCAGTGCAGAGCTACAGGTGTGTCCCTTCGCACGCGCTGCCCACGGGAAGCGCTTCTCATCAACACCACCGTTTCACACGCGCCTTCTCGTGGTCATCGAGTCTCTCTTCATGTCGGTCTACTTACGCCGCAGCACACCTGCTTACTTAATCAGCTCATGTTTACTACAATTCATATTGCTACCAAAGCCGCTCACCTTACTTCGTGTCACATTGCTGTGTTGCTATCGCATTCATTGCTTCGCCCTTAGGGCGAAACTGTGACATTTTTTTAAGTCCTTCTTTTAATTCGAACAAATTTTTGGGCCCCTTCGAGTTCGAATTATCTAGATTCGACTATACATGCAAGTCAATGGGATTTAGATCGGGACCGCGAAAACGCAACGTAGCAGCCGGGAAAACGCAGCAGCGAGGAAGGTATCAATGGGTTCCACTATTAGAAATCTTTTCTGGTAATAATTAATTCAGTTTTCTCGATATTGTGTTTTGATGATACTAATTTCGGGTGATACGAATATTTCCCGCGACCCCGCGAGATTCGTATCACCGAGATCTTGCGCGAGCTGCGACGGCAGCTTGCGCAACAGTATTCTTTACCGGGAAATGTATGCAGGGAGTGCTACGTGCTTCGCGTTATCAGGAGTGCCTCATCAATTATGTGGTTCGGATGCTTGTTTTGTGCTCGTTCTTTATTAAGAAGAATGCTGTTCTAAATGTTGTACGCGCGATTTCAAAGAACATGTGCACTTTTCGCGGATATGAGCCATAGCTCGTGTCCTGCACTGCCGCCGGGATCGGCCCACATTTTTGCTAACAGATGCACACACAAAAAATGCTGACCACCATCGCTGTAAAATTTGGGAGTTGGCAGGAATACACCAAGTGATAACTAACTCAACGAAAACATACAATGATATTACCTAAGTGACGGCTGAAAACTTGAACCAACCCAACCGGACAAATGAGTCACTATTTTTTCGGTTGTTGCTACTACGTTTTGCCTGATATGCACCTACAGTTTTCGCACAGTCTGGTGGAATTGAGGTGTGGTTAACCAGCAATGGCATGTTGAACTAATGCAATGCAAGGTTGGATTCAAGCCTGGGAGACAGTGAAGATATTTAAATTCTGCACCAAATCCACGTCTTGTAGACTTTTTGTACAGCACAGCGCAACATCAAAGAGTGCACAAGAACTATGCATGTGGTACAGTTGGCCACAAAAGTTTGGGGACACGACATTTGTGAAAGAACAATTCAAACATTTCAATCTCTAGTAGTTTTCGCGACCTAAACAGCGGTCATTAAATTAGAAGCACCGTTCTTAACAGAGCAGAAATTCACAATCTCTGGTGGAACCTATGTCCCATAAACTGTTGTAGCCAATTATACACTTCCCACTGCAACTTTTTTTTTTTGTCTGCTTAAATTCTTTCAGTGATTATGTTGAAAAAAAAAAAAACATTAACACTATTTAACCTGAAACGTTCCTTCAGATTTCCATTTTTTTTCCTTTATTCAACCGCACACATGGTGTGCGTGCACAGGGAAAGGGTGGGGGAGGGACATAAAAGGTGAACACCATAAGAAAAAAATGAAATGAAATGAAAGGCACGCCATAGTGGGGGACTCCGCAATAATTTGGACCACCTGGGGCTCTTCATCGTGCACCTAAATCCAAGTACACGGGTACCATTAGAACAGTAATTACTTCCTGCATGATGCGGCGATACATACATTTTTATCATTATTTTTGTTATTATGCTTTTGCTACTATGCCTTTGCTACTATGCCATCGTTGAAGAAAAAAAAAAAAACACCATCCAGAGGGTCACGAAAAAGTTGATTTGCTAGCCCCTTTTATGTTTTATTATAGTTGCAGCTGGGCTGAAACCCACGCAAAAACAGACAATCAGGGAAGACAACGCAAACTAATACATTCACATAGAAAGGAACACACTCATGCTTGTGTTTCTGAGCGAACGTATTCGAATTATATCACCCGTGCACGTGAGCCAACTATACACCGTCCAGCAAACACTTCTTTAGATGACAAACGAAAAACGCACAATATTCGTGTTTCCGCATCTGCCAGCACTTGACATCACATAGACTTCCATCACGCAGTCGCACATTTCTCGCTGTCTGGCTATGCTTCAACTAGGAACAGGTGGTTTGCATGCAATTACGCACGGCGTGGGGGGGGTCGGTATATGACGAGCTTTTTGTATTGTTCTTTTCCGCCGTCGCGCAGGATAACCGATAACGACGCAGCAGCTTCCGCTTCGGTGACGAGAAAGGGCGTAAGAAATAACCGTTTACAAAACCTGCGCTCGACCTTTTACAGTGGTGAAATGTTAAGACACTGGCTGTAGAGTGTCGTAAAGCCGTTTCACACGGGGCACTTAACGATCGCAATTAACGGAGCTCGCGCAAGGGTGCCAGTCGTGAAGGTCGATCCCGAACCCGGCTCAATCGTGACCCTAAAGTGCGCCGCGTGACCGGGCTATACATTATTCGTGCAATGTATACACAATTTACTCTAGGGCCACTTATAACGCCGCCGAACGGCACGCGCGACTTTCTTGAGCGGGCATGCTAGGCTTGGCTCGGCTACTGGGCGATCGCAATCACACGCCCGCACCGCGCGTCCCACCAATCAGGGGCCGCCATTCGACTCTCGCAAAAATTAAACCTCAGCCGGGGGCCGCCGAGCACGCGTTGCACCTGTCAACTGACGCCTTGTTTACGATCTCTACGGAGATGCGGCGGCAGGGCCACGTGAACGACGCAAACGCCGCCGCAAGAAGCGCGAATTTCGCGTAGCTGCCAGCGCACTTCGCCGGGCACGGCGAAACGAACCGACGTGGTGCGCTCAGCCGCCGAATTTCAAGCACGCCAAACACTTACATTTCTTTCGGTTTGATCGACTGCATTCCGCAATTATACCCCCGCAAAGGAACACCCGCCCGCAACCTTTCCGGCCGGTATGTTAAAAACACGAGAGAGAACTTGAACGCAAAACGCTCTTCTCGCGTTTAACACAGGTTGAGACAAAAGACGCGCGCGATTCCGAACGCTTATAAAGCGCTAAAAACGCGGGCCGACAACCAGAAACACGTACGCGCAGGACCAACGCGTTCCAACTTGCCCAAACTGAAGTATACTCCTGAGCAATGTTTTCACATACCTTGAGGCCGAATTCGACCATCACGTGGCCGTTGGCGGTCTTGCTGGTACGCACGGGCATACCGCTGCGAGCCGGTTCCTGCGGCACCAGGTACACGTCCGACTTCTCCTCGAGCAACCGCGGTTCCGGCACGGGCTCGCGGGGCCTGCAAAACGACGTCGAAGGCGTCGCGCCGTCTTCAGAACTCATCGTCGAGCGAGCGTCGGAAAACCACGGAGTCGCAAACTCGTGAAACTCTCATCAACAGCACACGAACGAAGTCGTTCGCTAACTTCTTCCTGTAAATCACCGAAGCGTCGCGCGCCCAACCCACGTCCGACAAGGCAACGCGGTACACCGCATTGACTGCACGCACACACAAATAAAGCGGGGGAGAAAAAAAAAAAAACCTCGTTAGTTAACCAGCCGCGGCGCATGCGCGCGCGCGCGGCGTTCATGTTACAGAAACAAGACGCGAGCGAAAACGAGTCGAGATTTCGACGCCAGCCAATCGTCGCGACACCTGTGGAGGAGACCGCGCAAGGCGACGCCAGCAGCTGCGAGACACTTGTTGCGCGAACCAACGTTAACGCCGCCCGCGTCTCGCTCATAGGTGACGCGTAGCGTCTGTTGGTTACCAACGCTATTTGACTTTTTTTTTTTTTGCAAGCGCAGCTGCGCTCATCGCTGCAAAACCGTTACCGCGTGCGGGGAAGGGGGGTCTGCGTTGCGATTTGGTTCAAAGTTAACTGGATGTACGCGCAGGCAGCAAGCCCTTCTTGAAACAGAAAAAAAAAAAAAAAAGTGAGATAGCTACTAGGAAATGCGACCAGACGGCGACAGTGGTCGACACCGGCGGTGGCGGGCAGACGAGCGTCCCAAATCGGGAGTGCGCACCTTTGGATGTTGCCCCGAGGCAGCGCCTTTCATCAGCGTCGCAGTGACGGCGACAGCGCCCGACACTGGCCATGACGAGTTAACCGGATTGAGGCGAGAGGCCAACTTCGAGGAATTACTACCGTGGGAACGACAACGATCTCGGTTTCCCAGATGACCACGCAGCGGCAGCAAAGGCGAGGATACAACAGTAGAGGGGGAGTTGGGTGAACAACACAACCCCTCTGGTTGGCCCGCACCAAGGTCAGCAGATTCCCCAGTCGAGTCTCCTAGGGAAGACGAAGGGATTAAAGGGACACTAAAGAGAAACCGGAAGTTGAGCTTTAATGGTAGATTATCCTATCACAATCACATTCATACCATTCTTACGGCGAACAGACGTTTAATAAGCGAGAAAATAGCGAAAAACTGAAGGATATGTGCTGACGCCCCTTCGAATTTCCCGCACTACACGTTCGTGACGTCGGAGATTACAAACGCAGGCCGGTCGTGATTGGTCGAGAGCGATTTAATAAAACGCAAAATGAAATACATCTTAAACGTACATAAACAGCATTTGCCAACTTTTTAAACCGTTTCAAGCGAGGAAGTGCAAGTTTAGCGCAAAATTAAATAAGAAAAAAAATGGCATGGCGATACATCCGATGCTGTCGTTTTTGGTCCATGCATCATCGCGCGCGCCTGTTCCGCTAGTTTTGGTTGCGTGGCTCCAAAAAACGTTGACTTCGCGGGAAACAGCCAGAAAATGCCTCTTGCGTGTATTGTTGAGGGCTGTATAAATGGCCCAAGGCGCTTGCTCAGGGGCAGCGGCAGTGGGCCTCTTCGATTATCCGTTTCTGACAGTCCCGGACTGTCAGAAAGGCTGCATACGCAACGCTCATTGGCTGAAAGCACCGTATCGGGCAGTCCGGGACTGTCAGGAACGAATAATCGAAGAGGCCCAGTGTTGACTCGATTGTGTCCTTTCATGTGGTGCCGCGCGGTGAGCCCCAGCTCCCCGGCGTTCGCAATGGCTCAGTGCTCTGCCGAAGATAAAACGGCAAAAGAGCCAGAGAAACCGATGGTGCGCTCTCTGCATTTCTAGCCCTCGGATTATGTGTATAATCCTGCCCTGGGAAAGTATCTTGGCGTGCCCCAGAGGCCAGTCCTTTCCCGAGCAGCTGTTCCCTCAATGCGGCCTTCATTAAACCCCCTACCGGTGCCCCTGCAGCAGAAAACTGGCGGCTCGGTGAGTGCTGAATGTCATTAAATAAAGCCACGAAATAACCATACCGAGTACGTGCGCAACTTTCTACGCTTGTTCTGTCGGGAACATCGTCGCCTGGCGGACCGGACACACGCCTTCCGTCGACGAAAACGAAGCTCTGCTTTCCGCCGGCGCAGCCGAAGGCTCACCGCCATCGCACGCGGAAACACCTACCGCTCGAGCACGGAGGATCATTTCGCGCTCCGTTTCACAGAATATTGTTGAAATGCAGTCCTGCTTCCCCAGCGAGCTCTTCGTTGCAAGGTTCAGCGGCAGCAACGGTATCCATCGCGGCGAACGCAAACGCAGCGGCCATGCAGCCATGATGCAGCCAGCGCCTCGGCCGTTTACGCAAGAGGTGACGTATCATGGCGCATTCTGATTCGCTGAGAGCAATGAAATCTGTGACGACACTGCTTCAGCGCCAAATCTGGGGTCAGAGAAATTGAGGAAGAGATATTTGGTCTTTGTTTACGAATTTCTCCGCTAATAACTCATATTTTTGCACCCAACAAAAACTGCATGAATTCCTGAAGGTCCCTCTTTTATTCCAGCTTAACTTCCTGTTTCTCTTTAGTGTCCCTTTGCACCACCGGCAGAGACCGGTGGTGCAGTGTGTGGAGTGGTGTTGACGTGATCTGCCACGAACTCGGACGTTGAATATGCTCCTGATGGAGTGGGCTTCTGTGCCAGGGGCCAGTGTACATAATGTAAATTAAATCAGTTTCCTATTTCCTACTATTGGATGTATTCATCGATGGGCTTGGTGGATTCCTTGCCCAAACGACACCTCGAGCCGCAACAACCGTCGCATGAGCCTGGATAAAAAAAAAAAAATAGCAAGCAAGGAACTAAACGGACTGCTCTTTATCGATCGCGCTTATATAGTTGATAACAGCGTAGCTCATGGTTTAATGATTACCTTGCGAGCGGCTTGATTCAGGCAGTACATTGGCAGATTTTTTCAGCGAACACTTTCAGAATTTTTAAGCGAAGCTTTACAGGCTCACAAGCGTCGGCGGTGGTGGTAGTGTCAAGCTGAAAAGTGGGCCGATCCTGGCGATAGTGCAGAAAGGGTCCAAGCTCAATGGCACACACCATGGACAAAAAGAGCAAGAGAGAAAGAGAAATAAAGAGAGAGAGAACGAAAGAAAATCACCACGAAGGTCAGATACACACACGACAAGCTTCGCTTACCCTCATTTTCTCGACAGGGGAAGGGCTGGTGATTTTTTTTTAAAGGTTGCCTGTGGCAGATAGCACAATTCTAGCTCGTGAGCTGGTCTACTCGAAGAGGCGGACATTACGTGCACACAACAATTTTATTGGATAGTGCATTAATTAACCAAAAGTTCACTAATTATATTTTTAACTAATCACCTTACGGTGGATATTGCAATTTAAATTTTAGCCATGTAGTTCGCGAAGCGGATCCACTTGGAACGAATACTCAGGATGACACCAGTTTCGAGATACTAGTTCCCGAACTTTGCGGAGAAATGCATTGGCGTTCCGGTTACTTTCGTGCTTCAATGCATAAAATGATGGTTTCTTAAGAAAGCATACCTGGAACGCCAATGCATTTCTCTGCAAAGTTCAGTACTAATACTATCTCCAAACTGGTGTCATCTTGAGAAGTTGTTCCAAGTGCCTTGCAAACTCCACGACTACAATTTGTAAACTGCAATATGGGCCATAATGGGATAATTAGTTACACTTACTAATTTTTTGTTAATTAGTCGATTATGCATTTCATCTTTTTTCTTGTGCAAGTAATGTCCGCCTCTTCAAGCAGACCAGCTCACGAACTTGAATTGTGGTATCTGCCACAGGCACCCTTTAAAAAATGTTTGAAAATGTTCGCTGGAACACCCAGTATGTTCTACGTTCCGCAGCCAGAGTGAGCACTGATCGCTCTCATGTCTCTCCTCATATATTCGCACTACTAATCTTTTTATGCACGTGCGCTGTCGTTCCCGCTTAGCAGCTGTGCGCAAATCGTAACGAACATACTCCTCCTAGCAAGGCGGACCGTCAACGCTCTGCTAAAACTGTCTATTGATCGGAACAAGGCATTTCATTGCGATACGCAGTGAAATCACAATTCGGACACTCCAGGCGCAGTCACCGTTGTGGTGACTTGCGGTGACGCGCACTGCGTTTGATTGCAAAAGTGACGAAGCCGAGTGGATGCACCGCCACGCTGCACTCAGTCGGCTCTGCGGTGCCGGCAGGGAAGCGTTCTGCTGCATCCACTGCCGTCATGGTTCTAGGGGGTGTGGCATGAGCACCGTGTACAAACCACGGCCGTGGTTTCAGACATATTTCCACTTTCGAAGTGAAGCTTTCTTTACGAACCGCTCTGCACTCTCCTGACCGTCGCTGCTGGGTGGTGCTGCTGTGTTGCCGAATAGCTCGTACTTAAAAAAAGAAAAAAGAAATTCCCAGGTGTCCTTAGCTATCGCCTAAGAGACACGAAGGCTAAAGCCTACTGTAATTCACCTTAATCCACCCTAATCCTCTTTCATCCATTTTAATTGACCTTAATCCACCCAAATACTACACCTTAATCCTCCTTCATCCACCTTAATCTAATCACTAATCAATGATTATTTACTTTAATCTTTAATTAAGCTAATCATTAATCTTACACACAGCTGGACATGCTTTGCTTCTAGCCTTCCTTCGCTTCTGACTTTCTCTACCTCACAACGCGACCTTGAAGCAGAGATCTAAGGCTTTCACCTTAAAAAATGAATTACGGGCCCGATGGTGTGATCGCACCTCGGTCTGCTCAGCACAGCAGCCCCACTACTCTATAACCATCAGGCTGAAGTCCCTAGATACTTTTGCTTTTTATGAGGAAGCTTTAGCTCTGGCCCAACTCCGACGCGGATTATTCAAATACATGTAAAATGCAGAAACACCTTAGATAACCCCTGGACAGATTTTATTGAAATTTGTTGAATTTGAGAGAGAAAGTTAAATTCTAGTGACTGTTGGAAGCGGAATTTCGATTTAGGGCCCGACTTTTGTTAAAAGAATTTTTAAAAATTCTAAAGTTCGAAAAAGATAGAAGCACGAAGTTTACAATTTAATTGCTCCGCATCAAGAGCAGCTCGCGGTACTGTAAACGGCATCCATTAGATCATTCAAAGCAGACAAATTCGATAAGTCAATTTAAATCTTACGTGGTTTCGTTACATTGTGTAGTACAAGGGTTCTGCAAAAGCGGTATTTCCATATTAATAATTTTTTTCAGATTCATATATAACATATCAATTTTGCCAGCTTTATATGTACTATTAGATGCAATGCAACGAACTGTGATATAATTTTCATTGCTGAGTTACAGAATTGTAAACTTGATAGTTTCGTTTTATGAACGCTTGCGATTTTTGCCTAATAGAAAATTTCACGACGTAAATCAAAAACTCGAAACCAACAGTCACTAGATTTTAAGCTTTTCTTTTAAATGCAACAAACCTCGTGAAAGTTGGTGCAGTGGTTGCCAGGAAAAACTAATTCTCCTTTTACATGTATTTAGATAGGAGCACCCAAGCTAAAGCTTCCTCTTAACAAGGACCAGAAAAACCAAGGGACTTTACATCAGGCCACAATCGCATGTATACTTCTATTGCATCGACGCCCACTAGCTCTTTGAGATGATTGCCGCACGTGTCACATTAGGGAGCACAGGTGCGCGCGAGAACATGCATGCTCGAATTAGTTTCCTTTACGCTGGAGGCACGGGAATGAAATGGGCACATTTATGGGATTTGATTATCCGCTTCACGTATATTCAAAGATGTGCGTTGCATCCACATAATTTTCTCTTATTGGTATACAATGCATGTGTCATGTTCGGTTTGTATACGGCCATATGGTCATCACCGCCATCTGAAGGAGGGGAGGGGGGAATCGGCCATGTTACGCCTCGATGGCAATGTGCAGTTGCAAGCCGGGCACACTATCGGGGCCGCTTTATCCTATTAAACTTCTAAAAATGTTCCCGGAAAACTTCAATTGCCCAAACTTAACATCACCAAGGCTTTGCTAGTAGCGTGTACTTTGACACAATAATTAACCTACGCTTTATTCCTTGAATCGATGAAAACGCTGAATAACAAACCTTGCGCTAAAAAAACAAAAAAAATATGTTCTCACAATGAATAAAAGTGCGGGCTGGGTTGGTTAAATGGACACTAAAGTAAAACGTTAAATCCATTTGACTGATAAAATATTCTTTGAAAACTATATTTTAGTTCATTTCACGATAATCTGTTGATTATTAAAACAGAAAAGGATGGTCGAAAGTACCTCTTTCGAAATTTCGCGCCGGAACCCCAGCGATGTAGGTCACCGATTTTAGAGTACTTTTCTTTTTTTCATATTTGGGCCGCGCTGGCTCAGTAAATGTTGCCCATACTTGCCATGCATTCATTTCTAGGCTCCTTTACGATGCTGTGTAGCCAATATTTAGTGACAAACAATTAACGAGGCCCCAGCAGACGCCGTCAAAATAGGTGACGTCACGGCGACGAGCTGACACGCAAACTTCGAGGCAGCGGTGCTACCGTCACTCGTTCTTGTTAGAGGCGTGCGAATTTCAACATTCTCGAATATGAATCGAATAATGATATGCACATGCACTTATTAGCAAGTTGGGTTAATTTATAATAATTTTTTATGTTGGAACATTGCAATTGCATCGTTAATGTTAGAAAAATTTAACTAGTAAGCCATTAAACTAAACATGGTGAATTGGCTCATGTTAACTTGGAAAGTCCCACTAACTGTCCTCGCCAGCCTGTGCCTTATTATACCGCATCAAATGCCCCGTACACTCGGAGGCATTTGACCCTGTTCCAGTTGTCACTCATCGCACAGCAATTGCTGTCAAGCAATAAGCTCAGAACTGGGGTGGCGATGAAAAAAAAAGAAAAAAGAGAGAGAGAGAAAGGAAAAAAAAAGAACGTGCATCCTCGCTGTCCACAAACCAGTGCCCCGTGCTACTGAGAGGCTGGCTGTCCCGCAGAGTTTAGACGTTTAGTGGCTACGTGTGCTTTACAGGCAAAATTTTGCCAGCAGCACGAAATCACAAAATTCAGCAAAAATCGCCCAGATATTATTAGATTAGATAGAAACAAATGCTAAGAACCGTGTTTGCCCCTGCACAGCCAGCAATATATTCGATTTGATTCGAATATTCGTATCCAACCGATTATTCCAACATTTTGTATTTGATAATATTCGATATGTGTATTTGAACTTTTCGAATATTCACACACCCCTAGTTCTTGGGTCTTTTCTGGCTTACCAAACCCATAATTGCGACAAAAGCGTTTTTTTTTTTTTTTTTTTCCTATCATAGTGATCGGTGATTCGCATAGTGGTCTGTATGGCGTAGTGGCAAGTAGTGGCGACATCTGTATTCCGGCAGGCCCAACGGCAAACAGCAGACGAGAGCAGTGCAGAGAAGTTGTTGAGAAAACTGAGGAGTCCGCGGGTTGAGCCTGCTCAAGTTTCAGTGAACAAGTTCAGAGCCAAAAGAATCATTGAAGGTCACTGAATTTTCGCTACTTCCTTCCATATCACTTGAGAACTGGGGAGAACTGAGACAGCAATAATCTCAGAGAGCAATAATCTCAGATGTGACCTACCGATGGCAACAGGCACAGAGCAGTCTTGCAGCTGATCTACCACAAGGGAGCGAATGGCCGAAGTGTCCCGTATGGGGTTTTCAATCTGCACCACATTTTAAAGCATATTTTGCGGGAGTGTGTTGCAGATTCTGCGCCTCATTCAGGTGGCATGCTAGCTCAACTCACGAAGGGCATAAATACTTCCTGCCTTCAGAAGGAATGAATTGCGAGACTAGGAACATGCAATCTCTATTCTGTTGCAGCAATGTAAAGGTGACTGAACGGCCTAGGTTCCCAAGCCCTGTCATGCAGAGGCACAAATATTCACTACCTTGAAGTTGCATAACAGCAGCTGCATTGATGTCCTCCAATAAGTAGGTGATATGCGTCATTGTTCTCATCTGGGATGAAATAACCTGAGAACTGATAAGTAACTGTTTACCATATGGAGATCTGACCTTGAGAGTTGGCTGTTTCTTGTGAAGAACAGTCTTTCTCTTGAACTTTTGTGTTAGATGGTGGACCCGTAGTGCACGTTGTTCAGAACTTGTATTCTATGTGCTGCAGTGGACTTGTCACACAATGAGTGAGTTTTTCTATTGAAAGAAGAACTTTTCAAAAGGGGGTCTTGTGTTGCAAGTGCAGTGTGCGTAACCAACTGCCGTGGCTGTTGCCAACGACACAAATGCAGTTTTGGTTTCATATCCGAATGTGACGTGCAGGCAATTTTCAAGGTCATTTTCCCGGAAAAAAATGTTACTAGATTCTGCTAAATACAGTACTTGCCCACTTTCACTTCATCAGGTATGCTTTTCACTACCGTGCATACATCCCAATTAAGTTGTTCGCCAGTGAGCTGGTTGGTAAAGGATTGTCCGTCCATCGCGATGTAGTCGGTGGGTTTGATGCCAGCCTGCAGTTGAATTGCTCTTCATCCTCAAAAGCTTCCGCCATGTTTGCGACATTGCACATACACTGCACTGAGTCAGAACGAGACTACATACTGCCCTCCACAACCACTGCAGACGAAACCGTGGTCGCCATTGACATGATCATGGCAAGTGACTACGCTGTTCTTAAGGCACACGGCCAACGCACACCGAGTCGAAACGAAACTACCGCATATTTAGTAGCGATATTGTATACAATGAAGAAAACAAACACATAGCACAACCAAAGTGTGGAGTAATAACTCACTTTTCAAGGAGGCTGGGAGCATGCTGGCTGATGGTCTGATACGTGTAGATGAGCAGGTCCTCCACAGGTAAGCCTTTGTTTGCGGAGAGACCCATGACAATGTTGTGCAGGCAATCATCACACTTCTTTACAGTCTTGTGACTCGTCGTGGACAGCAGGACCTGTGGGAGCAACAATGAGCAAAATCATGCTCGCAAGAGCACTGGAGAACAAAACGAGACAAAAATACATTGGACATGACAGACTGAACAGACACATTGCGTAAGCAAAGCTTTCGCATCCACTCTGCATTAGCCAGCTGACCCAGCACTGGTGCATTAGCCACCCAGGTGCGTGCTGGATCCACTCTCCTGCCATGGCCTAATGAAATCACTTGCGCCAATCAATCGGCTGCGCGCCGCTCCCTCATCGTAAGGCATCATCGCTTGTGCCGCCAACCAGTCGGACTGTCGTCACTACCTCTAATTCCTCCTCTCGGCACTGCCCCTCTCCCCCTCTTCACCGCCCGTAACCTCTTCTCCAGAGCCCCACCACCGACCACAATATCTAAACCTTTCGGTTTAGATGCTGTGGTTAAACCTTTCGGTTTAGATGCATCTAAACCCAATCCAACTACCCACCACCGCGTAAAAGCCCCACCAACTCTATAAAGAAAGCTTAGCTCTAAAAATGATAATTCAACCAGGTCGCGGAAAAAATTTGGACACAAACACAGATAAGCGAATCATAAACACAATATAGAATCACCTGACCTTGCGTGTTGTGAGAAATAAATTCGAACTCAAACATTAACACCAAATGCTGCGGGACAACAACTCGCATTCATGAAACTACAGGCCCGATAAAACGATGGCCAGACAGGACCTACCTCCAAGAGCGCCGGAGTCAGCTGGCGCAGGGTGTCCCTGGAGGCCACAGAGGCGAGGATGTTGTAGATGGCAAAGCTCTTGGTGGCCTTGGCTTCCCTGACCTTGCTGCCGATCTGGGCCACTTCTTTCTCCTCGGCAATGTCTGAAAACAGCTCGGCCTGGCAGACCTGCATCGTGAGGAAAGGTGCTGCTTGGTGATTTCGAGGACTCCTTCTGGATCACGAATTCATCACTGACATTCACACCCAAGACACAGCAATCGAACTTTAAAGGATTCCCCCGGACCTGTGCCAACATTTATCGACTGCATACCTTAGGCCTTGGTGGGTGGAGTTCATATTGACTGGATATGGACTCCCTGCCCACCGGAAAGGCATCTACGACAGCTCGCTATTATACCCGCCGAGTAAAATACACCTAATCTAGGCATTTGGCTGGAAGACCCACCGGGCTACCTTTTATTTGATTTTTTTTATGAAACTTCTTTCTCTCTCTCTTGTTAGATACCAAATGACCTTTTCCCATCAACCCTTCCATGTTTTTCTTGTGTCTCCTACCCAAGAAGACTGCGGCCTCCAGCACCTCTCATGGGGAGCAAGACAGTGCGCTGGGGGAGGCAACTGGGGAGGCAATGGCGCAATTGCTTATGCCAATGCAGGCAGCATTTCACGGGCTGCAGCATCAGCTTCAGGTTTCAGGGTTTATCGATAGAGAGCTTTCTGGCTTAACTGTTGCATAAACCTACATGATTACAAAAAGCGGACTTTCAGGGAGTACCTCCAGTTACAAAATGCCAATGAAGCTTCACTGTAGAATTCTCAATACTATTCTCATGCGACGACTTCCCAAAGTGATGGTTTCTTTCATTCTTATATCTTTTTTTTTTTTTTTTTTCAGTGTGCGTGCAGGTAATGTCAAGCACCAATTTTCAGTTTTCACCTGCCACAGTAGATTAGTGGTGTTGCACTGCTGGGCTCAAGGTCGCAGGTAGTACAAACCCGGCCACGGCAACCACATTTCTATGGGGGCGAAATGGAAAAGCGCTCGTGCACTTAGATTTGGACACACATTAAAGAAACCGAGGTGGTCAAAGTTTGTCCGGAGTCCCCCACTACAACATGCCTCATAATCGGATCGTTCTTTGGCATTTAACACCCCAGAATTTACTTCATTTTATCCCGGGTCTCCCCCAAAAGTTGGATAATGCAGCATAAATGCCTGTTTATTGCAAAAGAGCAAGCCACTTGCCTCAATGATGTCTTCAAAGCAGGCATCCAAGTCTCCACTGACAAGTCCAGATGACATAGAGGAGAGCACGGCATGTACCGTGTACGTCAGCACGTGAATCTGCACAGAGGAGTATCAGACGTTTATATCCGCTACACCACATGTTGTAACAAAACGGAATCTCTGCATTCTAGCTTAGTTTCTGGCTTGTTTGCCCCGCTTTAGGTGCCAATTAACTCTGTCCACCGAAAATTTAATTTCACTGCACTTCTCACATCTCCAGAATAATGACAAGCGTACAGATGTAATTATATCTGACCATCACAATTTATAGAGTTTTCGCATGCAGTCCACATTCCGTAATCTTGGCGCAACACACTGAAGAATTGAAAATTCTTAATCTGTTCTGCTGTAATACATTTTTCACGATCCTGAAGATGCAAACAACAAGTGGTGAAACTAAATTTTCACCGGACAGAATTATTTAGCTCAAAGTTGCAAACTGCTTTGAACAGATATGCTGAACCAGAATGACAACAGAGAAACCTGTACGACGACGACCGCGTGGCTCGGCAACAGACCATGCAAGGTTCACGTAACAATGCTCACCTGGTATCCTCTCTTGAGCACCCCACGCATTTGGGAAAACAGGTACTTGAGGTAAGGGGCGCCTAGCGATGACATCACTTTCACCAGCGTGCCCCGAGCCGCTTCCCGAACATCTCGAGAACGCGACTTCAGGAAGTCACAGATCCTGAGGAATACGCTGAAGAGAGAAAAAAAAAAGGCAACTCAGCTACCGGGAGGTTTAACAGAGCATGTCATCGACTGCACGATTTAAAAGGCCATGAAAACATATATCAGGCCCTTCTGATAGACATGTGAACATGACTGTCGGCATTTAGTGGAGTGGTAACAGCACAGCAATCTTATAACGGAAACAGCACCAGAAACAAGAATTGACACGAGCGCTGACTATCAACTGGTGGCTTATTGGACAAACGAAAATGTACAGTGTAGGCTTCCGCTGATTCGACCCCGGTTAATTCGAATTTTCGGTTAATTCGATTCAAAACTAAGGTACTGGCCAGTGGCCATACATTTCTATGGGACCAAACTTTCGCTATTTTGTTCCTAAAAAGTGCCTTTGGCGAATAATTTTAACTTGGTTGGTCATCACGCGTGCACCCGACCCCAACGGTGATTCGCAGTGGCGATTCCAATAGCGGCTATGTCATATTGGCTGCACTTGGGGCAAACTGAACGCATCCAACACACCCCATCAGTCAGTGCTAAACCATCTTAAGGGGGGACGCGGCTTTCGGTACCAACTTTCTTGTTTCTTGGTGGATGTCAATGAAAATTGGTACATAGAATAAGAATGGCTCTATGATGCTTTCATAAAAATTTCAAAGCGGTACCATGAAAACTTTTTGCTAGACAAATTATTTCTTTCTTGAACCTCGTAGAGGGACTGGAGGATTTACGAAATCAAGTGAAAAGTTTGTTAAATACTGTATGCACAGCCAAATGTATGCAGAAGGGGATAGCGTTCTCGAAATAATTTTTTTTCAACACTAAAACTTGTAGTTTATATTTCTCCAGTCCCACTGCAGAGAGCACGCTTACACTGCAAACAAGGAACCCTACTACGAATTCTTAAAACACTAGGATAAAAAAAGAAGAGCGCTATCCCCTAAAGTACAGTTCAGTGAGTCTGACAAAACAAACGCAATCAAAATGTGTAAAGTAGTTACCAAGATATCTGCTCCACGAGCTGAGCAACATGCCAAAAAAACTGTACTGAGAAAACAAGGTTCAAAGTTGTCAAAATTTAATAGGCACCAGGGTTATAGTCCTTTGTGTCCTTTGCGATGCGGCATCGCTTGACCATCTGACCTGATGGTCTGATGAGCTTTTGCAGCTTTCTTTTTCCGCATGGCATCTTTTTCGGCTGGGTTCCTCAACAGTTTCGCCAATACGCGCGGACGATGTTCCATCCGTGCTTGAGGTGCTCAGCTGAACGTCCGCGTCGCGCTGCATGCCACCGTCATTGTCACTGCTGAAGTCGCCGGAGCAAACTTTGTTTTAGAGATCGGTGGCTTCGACTTACGAGCACCAAATTGATGCGCAGTCTTGCGTTTCTTCTTGAACAATCGCCGGCCCGTGATAACAGACGAGAGCCGTTCTCCAAGCTAAGAAGGGCCGAGCTTGACAACGTTTTTCGTTTCTCTAACAAGCGAGCGCCGGTCCGTTATCATGAGTGAGATACGATCTCTAAACCATGCCGCGACGAGTTGAAAAGACGCGAAATCGGCTCCTCAGCGCCGTCAGCGCGGCGAGCAGACGGCCTCTCCGCCGGTTGCTAAGGGAAACCGCCCGGGAGACCAATCCGGAGCCGCGTACAGTCACGTGGCGCGCGCTGCCGATCAGAAACCGCCGCGAGACCTTGAAACTTTTGCTTGCTGTGCGCTTGCTCTTGCCTGGTGCAGCTGGCCGAGGCGCCAGATTTGAAGACGGAGAATCGCGCTATCCATAGAGACCAAGATGGCGGCGCTAGGTTACGCTTGCGGAGATATCGCGGCTTGAAAAATGCCGTTTTTTCGCTATTTTCGAGAAACTCCTCGCCACCTTAGCTTCGATAAACATTTTTTACATCATTTCCGCGCGATTTTCCGTGACGAGAAATAAAATAGAAAAGAAGTCATACAAACTGAAAATGTGATTTTCAATAAATCGGTTTTTCGCCAAATATCGCGATGCGAAAGCCGCGTCCCCCCTTAAACTTGCGCCAAAGCCACAATAACTTGCTAAACCATGAATTCATAACTGAACGATCATATAAAGGCACAAATGGGGGCTGATCTCTAATCCTGTGCTAAATTCATGAGAGACAGTTACAAAACACAAGCCTCAGGTACAGCAACAAATTACAGGTACGGTCACAAATCCCACGTACCGTCACAAAAGGGACGGTGCGCTAAAATCGCCAATCGATGACCGCGCGAACGGTCGTTAAAAAGGGCAATGACTTACCCTGGCAGGTGCCTTTGCAGCATGCCGTCGGGCAGCGCTTGGAGAAGCTTGACCATGGCCACAGCTATCGGGATTCGCAGAATCTCGTGTTCCTCGGGGAGGCGGATCTTGGCAGCCTTGTGCTCATCATCCGCCCGGGCCTGAAATGCAGTTTTGGAGCATTTAGCCGTGCAGTGGACTTTTTTTTGCACTTTCCGTGGTTAGCGTGCAAATGTGGAAGTATTCGTAACCCTTTATGGACGAGTGTTTCCTACAAACAACACTAAAGAAAAAAAAAATTACCTCTAGTTTTAGTTTTGAGTAGGGAGTTTCTGGCTTAATGTCTTTGGCCAACACTGAATACAGTAAAAGCTCGTTAATTCATAACTCATTAATTTGAAATTTTAGGATAATTTGAAGTAGCTGACGCGGTCCGTCCAACAATGTGTTGAAAGCAATATGTAACGCATCCTACTAATTCACACTGAAATCCACACTGCCACCGATAATTCAAGCTACGCGCCATCATGGATGGGGAGAGTGCTAGTGCACAGGAGCACGTTGGCCATGCTGGTGTCGCCACGTGGGCCGCGCAGCTTTGCGGCAGCCTGCGCCACTTTGCCGACGGTCGCAGACAGCCATTCAAACCGCCGCGCTGGTTGGGGATCGTTCTGCGCATGCTCCGAAGAGAGCAATCGACTGCGCGCGCATTTCGGCTGGCACAGCGCAAGCGGCGTAGCGTGACTGGCCACAAGCGATGCACAGGCAAGCGTCGCTTGTGGCCAGTGACGCTACGCCGATTGCGCTGCCGTCGGGTGTTCTCGTTGAAGCATGAGCAGAACGATGCCCAACCCACGTGCCACTTTGAACGGCTGTCTGCGACCGGCGGCGAAGTGGCGTGGACACCATTTTTTCTTCGCGCAATGCATTGTGAGTCAGCGCAGTCGGTGCAAACGCGCGGATGAAGCAAGAGTAATCTCGATGTTGGGCACGTTGGACCGCGCTGGCCGCATCCGGTTACGTTGGCTGCGCCAGTGCGTCGAACTATAGACGTTGTTGGTCTCGCCAACGTGACGTAGCATGTACGTCGGACTATATACGCACCTTAACCGAGCTATTTTTTCTCAGACTTTGATTAGTTCAAATTTTGTATAATTCAAATTTATGTAGCATCCCCGCATAATTCGAATTAACGAGCTTTTACTGTATAAGTATCATTTGTTGGATTAGAGCAGGAACAGAGGACGAGAAGGAATGGTGTGAAACTCACTTTCTTTTGAAAGCACGGTCAGAAATGCCCCTCACTTGATCGTTATACAACTGACCCCGTAGAGGCAGATTATTATGTGGAAATATTGATGTGTACCACCACACGTAGGTTACAAAGCAGCGGAAGTGCCAGCTCTGGTTTTTGTTTTTCACTATCGCTGCCACCGCATCTCCAGCAGGAGTCCTCGGAGCAGACATGGTGCAATTACTGCCAAAATGAGTTTGTGGCAGCACGTCACAGGGTTTGCCCTTTGTAGCAGTTTGTAGCAAATGTAGCAGCCAGTTCCACCGTTGTAGGAGCCATGCATCTCTTTAACAGCGCACAAAGGTAGGCGGTGCAAAGGCAAGGGTACAGGGTTTTATTTACACTTCCTAAAAGCTGCCAGGGGTATCTGAAAATTATGAGTGTTCAGCAACTGCTGGCTTTGTAATAAAACTAGCTGGGGCATACCTTTTGGTTCAGGACTTTGTGAAGTCTTGGCAAGAGCCGAGTGGCTATGGCTGTGTGAATGGCCGTGGCTGCATCTTCGTTGAGGGCCTTGTCCTTGTTGTCAACCGACGTCTCTTCCACCTCCCCTGCACAGCACAAAAAAAAAAAGAATGTCGAGCTCTTGTACACGAAGTTGAAGGCTTCACCACAAGTGAAGACAGCGCTGTTGGCTTCTGTTCCTACAAAGCCACAACGGCAAAAAAATGTTTGATTTCCACGCACCATTCACCTGGGGGACTTCATTTTCGTCAACGTTTTCAGTCTGTTCGGTGTCCACCTCCATCTCTTCAACCTCTCCTTGAGCAGTCGCACCCTCAGCTTGCACTGCATCCCGAGCTGGCTTGGCTGCTCCAGGCTTCTGTCGGATTCCCTTGGACTTGCTAAGGTCAAAGTGGAATGCGTCTAGGATGGCCACCACTAACCTGTTATTGGAACAAAAACATACTTGGAAACAAAGACAATGCAAGCCCACAAAAGAGTAGGTTGTGAAAATGCAGCTTTATGTGTTTGAGGCAGTAGCACTGCAACCTGTAGCCTGGGTCCATCAGTGCTACTGCCATCCGAGTCAGTAGAATTGGCCTTATCCGAAAATGTAGAGGTGACGACATTTTCACGCCGGCAGACAAGGACACCAATAGCACATTGCGGTGTCAACGTTCCCCATTTGTCCTTGTCTGCTGGCACTGAAATGATATTCAAGCTTGCATACCAACATGGCCAACACACAGAGGTAATGAGTCAGGACTGATGGTTTATGCAGTCCACGCCTTCTAGATTTGCACGTGTACGAGGCTAGTCCAGTAAGCATCATGCTCCGCAAGCTTGACATCATTCAGCAAAGCTGCAAATTCACAGCTTGGCTGCAGTATTTCTAAATAGACAACACTAACCTGCAACATCGCTCGTCTTGGGCACGTCACACAAACCTGTGCTCGCCACTAGATTTTTATACTTAATAGACCATCAGTGAACTATGCACTTCAGATTTGATACATTTATTCCTCGCTTTCATCAAAGCAATAAGAGTGCATTACGAGCACATTAAGTGCACTTGTCGTATCCGTTTTTACGCTTTCAGCATTTGGAAACATGTCACCAGAAATTTCACCCATCATAATGTACACATGCTGCTCTTGCTGTAGCGCCTTCGACACATGAGCGCCCAAACGGGCACTGGTTCTTGACGTTCGAGATTCTGCATAATTTCCAGCAAATGGTAGAACGATGCATTTCTTCAGCTTTCTGTATCAAGAATACAGATTTTTGTAAGCTTATTGTGACACATTCACTTGTATTTCCAACATTAAAAATTTTTCACGGAGAGAACTCTGTCGCTGCACTATCATAAATGAGGCTTTTTATGCGCTCCAAAATTTCGTCACGGTTGCGCTTTAAAACTCTTTTCATACACAGTGCACTATAAAACATTTTGGTGGAAAGAATTTTCAGACAAGATGCAAACACATTTTATTGCGTGCTTAAAGGCACCCCCAAAGTCAGTTTAGACACATAACGTATTCTTTCAAAACTCTATTTTCATTACTTTCCCAGCAATAGACAGATTAGTGGAAGAGAAAGTTAAAATCAAAGTTCAGTGTCATGTTTTTTTTTTTTTTTTTTTTTTTTCAAGCAGGAACCCTAGTGCCGTTATGTCACTGTGAAGTCACGGAGTTCAAAGTATATTTTTCGTATCTGGCCCGCCGCAACTGCAGTTGCTGCAGGGCCCCTTTGACTATCAGACAGTCTGCTGTACGCTGACCTTATGGCCATCTTGTGGTACTCCGTGTCCCGCTGCAGCAACTGGATGTAGCGCGACAGGTTCGCCTCGTAGTGACGCCACGGCAGCCGCGAGCAGAGCGAGCTCACCGCCTCGATGGCTGCATCCACCAGGGCCGTCTGCTTGGTGTACGTGCTGTTGAACAGGTAGCACGAGCTCAGCGGAAGCAGCACGCCAGAGATGGCTGGCGGCGTCAGCGAGGTCAGCTCGCCCGCCCTCAAGGCAACTGCGAGCCGGTTCAGGGCTCTTGCACGTCGGTGAAGCTGGAGCAGAAGGAACAAGCAACCGACACGCCCAGCGTCACCACAGAAGAACAATGCGCAAGTTCGCGCGACAAGATTCTGAGAGAAATTGGCGGGAGTCGCAAATGACTCCACTTCTTTCGCGAGTACCCTGCATCAGATTACTAAAGAATGCCATCAAAGAGCCCGTAGGTTACAAGTGCTCGTTTCCAAGCTGTCGCTGCGGCGTTTCTGGGCCCGGCCTGCCAACTGGTCTCGACGCAGGTCGGGCATCAAGTGCACAAAAAGACGCCACAGCCAAGTGCAGGTGTGTGCCGGTGTTTACAACGCCCTGCGTTCAGCTCAAATGCGAGGGCATCAAGATTCACCGACAGCTCTCAAAATTCGCTCAGTACTATGTGGCTCTTTATCGTGCAGACAGGCAAAAGCCTCGTCCGACGATGGGCGGCTTCAGGGGTGCGATAATCATCACTTGCAGGGCAACGCAAGTCAGTGGTGCGAAGTTCCTGTGTCAACCCATTTTTCAGATGACTGCGAGGCTAAATTGTCAGGCGAAGCTAATTTGTCAGACAAACTTAGCACGGTTGACAAATCTGTCTCACTGCGATATCAACTGGTGCCAGCTATTGCCGAAACAAAAGAACCTGGGACTGTCAAAGTAAAGAAAACTACTGCTTCCACACAACCAAGATGGCGAAAGCATTTACATTCCGAGCCAATGCACACTACACCACTGTCGACGAGGCGATGGGTTCGTCATTCCACTGTTTATTTGCTACTTCTGCAAGAGTTCTTGAATTCCACACATGGGGCCAGGAATAGAACCCGCAGACTTGTGCTCGGCCCCATAGTGACTGATCCACATCAGCAGGTACCTAGTCTTTATTGCAAGCATCTGCATTCTGTTGGCGAGCATCGAAATCTCTACGCACCAGCTTTTCTAGAAATAGTATAGCCCACACCTAAAAGTGGCTGCCTCTATTTAGAATGAGACCCGCAACGGCAAGTGTGGCAACAAGTTCAGGACACCGCCTTTGAGCTTTCCCGGGAGTAAAGCTCAAAGATCAGATCGCGAAAAAAAAGTTGATTTTGGAAAACCGATTGTTTTGGCACCTGCTGCACCTTATCTACATAGCATGGAAAGGGTTAGCTGAAAACGCAGTGACAATTTCTCAAATAGGCCTCAAGCCATCGTTTAAATATATTATTCTCTCTCAACCTTCAAAACCAGCTAAAGGAGTTATGTGATTACTGAGAGTCAGGCACGATGGTGGCTCGAGGCGACAAGGCATCAGCACAAGAAGACAGGGATCAAAAGGGAAAGCACAAGAACACAGAGCCTTGTCTGCCTTGTTCGCTTCTTCTCAGTTCAGTGTTTGGTTGCATTCTCGTGCCAATGTTCTCTCAGTCGAATCGGACATCAAAGACATGCGCCATACCTGTATGTGACAGAGGTTCTCCCAGAAGTCAAGCTCCACGTCCTGCCTGCAGCACAGCTGGCTAAGTCCGGTCAGGGACGGGTGCTCGCTACAGTGTTGCAACAGTTGCGACAGCACGCGCACGAATTCCACGCGGCTGTGCTGTCGGGACAAAAAAAAAAAGGAATCTCGGTTGTACTATTTGGCGGCAGGCCCAACAACCAGTGCACCTCAACAGGCGGAATTGAATGGATTTGCTCCAGAAAAAAAAAAATGCTCAGACCTGTGCCCATGTCTGCTGATCTATTTGCAAACAGTGAATGACTAAGCTTTACTCCCCAATTCTGTGCAATAGAGCGTTTTGAAAAGCCAACTTTAGCCCAGTCATTGCTAAAACACTAAAACATCAGAGAGCTTTAGCATACCGCTACATCTGCACATCTACAGCCACAGTTTCTGTCACCTGCCAGCTTTCCATGTGCAAGCGAAGATGCAGCTCAGACAGAAATAGGAAAGCTGGCAAATGGCTGAGATGGCAGCTGTAACGAAAAGCGGCTTAGGCTAAAGACTTCATGAATGGCACAGGAGACACTTCAAATCAAGGTGAATGTCACAGTCGCAGTACGTCATCCACACCGTATTTTACACACTCCCTATGCATGCCCTCATCAGTTGCCAGTCCACAAAAAATAGTCGCTGGCGTGATAAGCAATCAAACGAGAGGGGGATCCGATTATCTTTCTACGGTGTGGCAGGACACCACGGTTCAGAGACACGCTAGAAGTATGTCATCCACCTCGTTCTGCCCTGTACTCTCTACTGTTTGTGTAAGGTTGGACCTTCCCAAAAAGCTATTCAATGAACATGCAAACGCAGCAAATGTTTGTGGCAACAGTATCTCACTTGAGACCTTACCTCTGACTTGCCACGCAGCCCCTGACGAATTTCGCCCATCAGAGCCTCGGTGACACACTTCTCATAGGATGCCCTGTCCTCCTTCAGCCAGGCCTGGAACACCGGGCCCATCTGAGCCAGGGCATGGGACGCGGCGTCCCTGAGGGCAAGGTCATCCACCTGCGTCCCACAGCAGAGAAACATTTACCGCATTTGCCCACACAGAATTGATTCACTCAGCGTAATGCCTCGAAGCAACACCGGCACTATGAAAGAAACCATAGCAGAGGATTGATTCAGAGCACCTGGTAAAAGAAGTAGTGACAGCGCATTCTTTCTCAGCTGAAAAGCGTAGAAAGAATACTGAAAAGCCTTAAAGCACTCTAAGTAACTTACTAATAATGGAACCCCGGCTATATGTCCCCCGATTTTGTGACATCCCAGGTTTTAACGACGGATTAGTGCAGTACCAGCGAACTCCCCATAGTGACAATGCACTAAGAACCTCGATTATACGATGTGACATTACGCACGTCCCATCTAATATGACCAACGCAAAACTGCCAGCCCAACTGAGAATGTACGCATTCACGCACGCAGTCCGGAGCTTTGTTTACACATGAGCACACAAGACTTATGCGACTGTTGTTGAGTTTCCGGTTACACGTAGGTCGCCATATCGTGCCGACACTACCGGCTGCCACCATGGACACCACAGGTGCCACCGTGCTTCAAGCATTCAAGCATGTGCTACATATCATCAACAACATTCGGAGATTCGTCTGTGAAGGCAACGATGCCATAGGTGACCTCCTTGCGGACGTTGCTGCGCTTAAAACACAGCTCTTGCTGCATGGTTCAAAGGAAGTCTATAAGAAATTGTCTGTAAATGAAAAAACGTTTTAGCATGATGGCAGGTGTGGATCGCAGTACACGGCGCGCTAAATCTCTCCAATAAAGCGCGATTGGCACCTGACAATGCAGTATTTGTCTTGCATTTACTTTAGTAGCAGTTTTGGTTTCCGAGTCCTGCACAGTATTAGCCTATAGCTTAAATTAAAGCTCCTTACAACTCTCTCGCGTGAAACTGTGTATTCTAGACACAACTTTTGTTGGTCAAATCATAAGATGTTTTCGCATGGTCCAGAGGAAATCGTATAATCAGGTTTTACTATACAGCTCTTCGACAGAGCACTTCCAAATTTGTTTCCGAGGAGGTGTACATTCATGAAATCATGACACATTCATGACATCGTGCGCGGTCTGCTATGCTGCCACTTATTGGGCAGCCTGATTTAGCACCGGCACCATTAATAACAACCGAGCGAACTGAAAAACAAAACTGGTTCGTGAAAAGCCTATTTATAGCAAGTTGTTTAGGGTGTTCCAAGATCTACCAGTACTTTCTTCTGGGGTTTCGAGATCGAGAAAAGAGAAAGAAAAAAAAAGAAAGAAAATACTGTGTCAATAGTCTTATACAATAACCTATACCTAACCAACAGTTTCATGGAAAACCATCTGGCAAGGGAGAAACACAATGAAATAAAACAAAAACTTGGCCAAAATCTAAAAATAATAAAATTGCTAAAACTTGACATTTTGGTGCGTGTATGGGTCCCCTGTGCACAATCAGAAACATCAAGCTATTAGTCATTGTTTAAATAATAGTCATTGTTTCCCGGGGATACAAAGTTCCATGATACCCTGGAAAAAAAGAATGAGTTGACTGCACTTAGTATCATGATCAGTATCAGCCATGATCACAATCATGATCTATCGCATACTTCGAGAGTTCTGGCCTAGTTTGTTTGCATTCTGCCTTCATGGAAATGTCTGTCCTGCAGTGAACTTCATAAATGGAGGCTGGTGATGATGATGATTATGATAAAATACGCAGTGCCATGCTGTAACTGCAGTCACCGAATTGCTCTCACAGCTCGAATGGTGTATGTGCAGTTGTAGATAACGGCCAGCACGATGCGGACGTCTGGCTCCTCTTTCTGTCCCAGCACCAAGGGCGCCGCCATCTTGAATCCCTCCAGCCTCGTCTGGTAATTTGGTTCCTCTGCAAACCTTGGATTCCAGGAGTTCACCTGAAAAAAAGGTTTTTAAGAAAGTAAAGAGAAAAAAGCAAGATGAAGGACTAAGAAAAGTTAACAATGCAGGATCAGAGTGGCAAAGGGCAGGGGTGCTGTATTTGTGCAATTCTAGTCATGAGCGACATGATAAGACAAGCCCTGTCAACTAGGCAGATTAAAGAGAAGTTGTGGTCAAGAAGAACCTATAATTCAGTGCAGGAAACAAGCCTGCTTTGTAACAGAGCCTCGGCTGTTAAAGAAGTAAACTGCACAAGTATAGGAAATTGGACTGTGCAGACAACAGGAAATGAAGGATGGCATATATGCATTGCCTTTCTTACCTATCCTGTCATCTGCACTGTTTTCCATGCTATATATAAATCAAACAGCCCAATTTCATGCTGTCGTGAATGATACAATGACAATGCACATAGACACATAGATATGGAAAGTATTTTTTACGATGCTTCAAGAGGGCTTCTTCATTCTGCGAATTGGCTGCTAGGCGAGCTGCCCACTAACCTTGGCGATAAACGATGCCAGTTCGGCGAAACGCGGGACCCGTTCGGCCACGACACCATAGATGTCGCACAAGAGACGCCTCGACTGGTTATTGGCGAGACTCGAGAAGAGAGTGGCGGTGTACCTGGAAAAGAAACAAAAGTTGACTTGACTGCACCCAATATGCCAGCAAAAGTAATCAGGGCACTAGCCGCAGGCAATGTTCCTAAAGAAATTGTTACAACTTCATCACTGCAGCTCTACTGTTGCAATTCTGTTCATTCATCTCTATCTGACTGATTCGTTTATTGATAAGGTGATTCATTCATTCATTCCTTCATTCATTCATTTATTCATTCATTCGTTGGGTTTAGCGTCCCAAAGCAACGCTGGAGCTATGACAGACACCGCAGTGGAGGACTTCGGATTAATTTTGATCACCTAGGGATCTTCAATGTGCGCGTAATTCTAAGTGCAAAAGTATTTTTACATTCTGTCCCCGTCAATATGTGGCCACCAGAGATGGACATTCGCAATAGTCCTATTGCGAATGTGAAGATTTGCAAGCATACCCCAACAGTTGGTCCGGATTGTCTGCAACCTTAGCCAAGTTGAGGACGGTCGCCAGTTTCTGCTGGTCGGAATCCTGAAAAAAAAAAAGAGCAAAGACGACTCACTGACAAACTCTATGGCTACGACTATGAAGACCATGACTGTGACTTCCGTGTATCTTGACACAGATGCATGGCTGCATGACAGCAGAGAAAGCGAAAATACAATTTCTTGCTTCACATACCTGAGCTTGGCTTCGAAGCTTCTTAAATCCGACGACGAAAAGCTTTGCCAACTCGGCACACTGTTGCGAGTTTGTCAGCAGTCCACTTATCCTGAAAGAAGCAAAAAACACTCCTTGATCAGTACAGGTTGACAACTTGTGCTCATAGCTGCTCGACACGGCAGACTTCATACATTTTTCAGACGTTTTCATCAAAGGTAAATTGGTGATAATGAGAAACACAACACAAATGGCTGCATGCGAAAACTGCTTTGGAACTGGCATATGAACACATTTATTGTTGAAGCAGTTGACAATTCTTGCAACTCACAATCACAATCAGTTTAAGAAATAGTACAACTTCAGTGTAGGACTATCAGCAGTCTGTCAGTGCCATATATTAATGAAGTTTGCAGTCCTGAGAATGGGAGTTATTCTTGTGCCAATACAATGAGGCGTAGTTGAGACTAGCCCCCCCCCCCCCCCAAAAAAAAGAAGAATACAGAGATTTTATGCCAGCTTGGAAATGGCAACTACATATGTAAATGAGTTCTGGCAACTGAGCAAGTAAAACTGTGCTGATCCAAGACAGCCAAGGTGACAGCACTTGCCTCAGCAAGATGTTCAGCTCAACAGGTGACAGGGGCTTCTGGGTCCGCACAGCACTTTCCACAATGGATTTCAGCTTGTGCAGTATGTGGGGAACGTATGGCAACATCAACAGTGCCCCATAGTGATCCTCGCCATCAGATTTTTCTGCAGCAAAAAAAGAAAGAAAGAACATCACAAATTAAAAAAAAAAAAAACATTTTATTATTTATTCAAGGCAACGTTATGAAATACGCAGTACCATAACAGAGCTGTTAAATGCAGCTTAAAGAAGGGAGCTGAACCTTTATGTCGAGATGCCTGCCTTGAACTGCGAAATGTTCTGGGAGCCCGGGAGAAAATTTTACTTAATGTAATTCTGCTTTAAGTGAGACAAAAGCACTGAAAGGCACAAGCCTTAATCAAGTCTAGTAGGATTCCACCTATTTGCATATAGCAGAGTTCATCTTTTTTTTTTTTTTTTTCATTGTCTTTCCTCAACAAGTGAGTGTCTTTGAAGTTCTTTCAATTTGCCAATTATTTCGGTCTTTCCTTTTACTGCATTTTTTCCTTCCCTTCTATTTCACTCTAATCACCTCGACTAGCATGTCGGGCATTTCACTAGGCTAATATCTCCAGCTCTCATCCAAGTTTTTCTCTCTTTCTCTTTACTGTGGCTTCGAACAAAAAACGACTCATTGTGCCAGGACTTTGCATACCTTTGTTAATTGCACCATACTTAGCACTTGACTATGACTGCTTAGTATTAACATCAATAATTGTATAATTTTTTCACTGATCTCGCAATAATACAAATACACTTTCCAACCAATTTTTCAAACCACTAGTTTATATTTGAACCTGCTCAAATCTTTGGAGATTTGCTTACCCAAAATTTACAATGCCAAGCACACTTTTTCATGCGAGCATATTCTGTATTACTTTAAAATCCTACTCTAAGAAGAGCACAACACTTCCGCATTGTACAAGATTTTTAATGTCACAGTGAAATTAGCTTGTTGCTGGCTTGCACGGGATGCTTATGTATCGTCCCAAAGAATCATAACTTGCCATGGAAGTCTATTACATCCATGCAACGAAGAAGGTTTTAAAAAAAATTCAGGAGCAGCAATGCTACTTCGAAAGTGAAACCAGGCTGCCACCATCTTACTCAGGGCACGAAAAGACATCAGGGATTAGTGAAATATAGGAAACACCTTTTTGCCTCCTTAATTACTAAATGCTGCACGGCTAATGGCAAATTTCGCTGCACAGATCCTATTGAACACATATTGTTGTTTCACTGGTTTTAGGAGGAAACCTGAATGCCGTGGGACATTTTTTAAGAGTTCTTGATATCGATACTCAACCAAATGTAATATTTTAGGTAGAAACAACGACCTTTTATTTTCCAATTACCCTAGTGTTTACATTCGAAAAACAAAAGCACTTAAGGTGTGCGCCGACTGCAGTCTGCGCGGTACTCTTTCAGAGGTGAAGTCAGGGCAAGCACTGACTTCACCCCTGCTGGTAAACAGTAGCGAGCGCTGCCACTCCAGAAATTTTTTAGAACCTCCTTGCATGCAACCAAACCAAACATAAGATGTTACTTTGGCAAGATCTGTACATAGCTGACAAGCCATTTCTGTTGCAGTGCACTTTGCAAATTGGGGGTTCATTATTTCACGTACGGGGTACCCAAAATTTGGAACCAAAACTCCTTTCTCGTGAAAAGTGTAGTACTAACAAAACCGTTTCTTCATTGCACATCTGCTGCTGGTACCACCACCACCGCCACTACTACTACTACTACTACTACTACTACTACTACTACTACTACTTCTACCACTACTATTCAGTACTGCTTGTAGTACTGCTACTACTGTTGTCAATACTTGGTGCAACTACTACTACGACTACTACTACTGCGACTACTATTGCCACTGCTTGTAGTACTGCTACTACTGTTGCCAATGCTTGGTGCAACTTCTACTATAACTACTACTACTGCTACTACTACTTCTACTATTGCCACTGCTTGTAGTACTACTACTACTGTTGCCAATGCTTGGTACAACTACTACTACGACTTCTACTACTGATACCACCACTACTGCTGGTACGACTACTACTGCTGTTGCTGGTACTATTACTGGCCCTACAACTACAGCCAGTGCAGGTACTACTACTGCTTCCACTGCTGGTAGTACTACTGCCACTAGTACTACACCACTGCTGCCACCACCACCCCAACTACTGCTACTATCACTCACCGGGAAATCCAGCAGTAGAGCGTCGTGCCTCAACGTCAAAGCAGTGTGACACCACCAGTGGCGGCGCACGCTTGCCATCTTCCACGTCATCATGGTCACCTTCACGGAGCGTGAGAATGTTGTCGATGATCATGAGGAGCACCTTGAGGATGGATGGTGAGATGTCCGAGTTGCCCAGGAGCGAGACGAGACACGGTAGCGGAGACGTGCTCAGGTCGTCAGCCTTGTATTTGGCAAACAGCACAAAGTACCTGCCGATACAAGCAACCACAAAAAAAAATTCATCAGATATGACGAAGATATTTTCAGGCAGGATGTGACTTTGTTAGGCAAGGTTTTACCATATTCTTTTAAAACTCAATTGTCGTTAATTTTATGGTAAGAGGGAGAAAAACAACTTTATTAAAGTGAAAATAAATATAACGGAGAGATTATGGCCAGCCGGTGCCTGGCTGCCACCTCCTCGGCTCATTGAATGGCCAGGAAAACTTTGTGGCAAGAAATTGTTTACTAGAAGACAAAATTTTGAAGACCACGCTTCTAAGTATCCTTTAATTCAATTAGCATTCTTAGACTCCGTCCGTCTATCTATCTGGCGCAAGTTGTCTACTAGGGTGTGCTGGCTGCTATCTTGCCAAGCCGACAACTTGGGCCTCTGGGTATGTGTCACCAGTTCCATAATTACATGATGTAAACATAATTACAATATCTACTAATAATGAATTTCCCATACCCAAATTACAAATCACATTATTTAACACAGGTAATCTTCCCAAAAATATGCGCTCTGCCTGATTTTCTTTCCACATTGGAGCTGCTGTGGCTAAGCTCTTGAAACTGATCAAGTTTGGACTATCGCTTTTTTCTAGAATAGTACGATGTAGTCCATCTTTGTCGATAAAGATGCCAAGGAATCCCCTTGTTCGCCCACTGTGCTGTTCAGTTAAACTCATTTCCCTGCCACCCGTCTGTCAGATTTTGCTTGCACATATTCTACACGGAGTCACATGACACCCTTACCTGGGATTCCGGCTTAGTGCGAGGAAGAACTTAAGCAGAGGGTTGGGCTTCTGCTTCCCGGCCAACTCGGCCAAATGAGGCAGCTGCAGGACAAACGGGGAGACCAACATTGTCAAAGCACCGAGACACACTGCTTAGAGTTGAGAACAAATCTCAAAAGAGCGCTCACCTGAGGCCACACAGCCGACTCGAAAATGGCGTCTATCTCAGCTGACGTGAATTCGTACGTGTCAAACCGTTCAAAGAACTGAAATGGCAGTAAAAAGAAGGGGGCGGAAAAAAAAGGTAGACAAGGGAAAATTACTTTTTACTCGAAGGACCAAACTCTTGCATATCAATTTATTGGCAGCTAAGCTCTCAACCTAGATGCAACACCCCACGCTAATCTCTCTGCAACTCTAAACAAAATCACTGTGCCTTTATGCTGAATACAAAGAGCATGAAAAACAAGAAGACACCAATGACAGGACAAGCGCTCACAATTTATTTGTTTATTGCAAATTTAATTGAATTTTTTTAATGAAGACATCATAAGACAATGTTTTATACATTACAGTCAATGTCCGATTTTTTGGACTCCCTAGGGCCGCGAAAACGTCCGAAAAGCCGGGCAGTCCGGAAAAACGAATGCATGCCTTTTACTGTCCCCAAGGGTTAAAATTGCCACAGGCACGTCCGAAATAGCCTATGAAGGCCTGCCAGTACACTTATTAGGCGTGTCTAGCTCTTACTGAGCTAGGAGGCAGCGGGTGTGCGCACACATGTATAATTAAGGAATACATACCATGTCCCGTGACAATGGCCCCTTCCCTCTCTTGGTATCCTTTACTGTAATACTTCGCGCATGCTTCAGTGCGTAACACTGCTGCATTGAAGCGAAGCTAACTTTCGGGAACCGGCATAATGCAACGCGCCATGCTTCCCGAGTTTCCAAGACATTGGCGAGGATTACAAAGGCCGAGTCAGCTTCATTGCTGACAGCGGCAAATGGTTTCAATGAAAACCCGGTACGGAACAGAAAGAAGCTTGGTAGCAAATGTCAAAGTAGCTAGGCCTAGCGTTGCCAAGGTGGTGGCTACAGCTGCCAGCGGATCTGCGCACGACAGCACAGGTTCGAGGAGGCGAGATAATAAAAATGGCGGCGGTGGTCTCTTCGATTACTGCCGTTTCAGTCATGCGGTCATGGCAAAAAGTCCGGAAAATCGGACGGCGAAAGGTTTTTTGCATCCGAAATTTCAGAGGTTTTTATGCATAGACTCTATGAGGTACATGGCGGTGCCGCGGAAGCGTCCAAATTATTGGGCGTGTCCGAAAAATCGGCCGTCCAGCAATCGGTTGTTGACTATACATTACAGGGCCAGTGCTGAATATTAATTCAAGAAGTGGCTTGCGGGATATCTGTTATCTAATTGTACCCAGCCCCAATAGATCAACTTGGCGCTGCAGCAAAGCCCAATAGTCTTTACAGTTTTCACACCCATGTAGGAAACAAAACAATAATAATAAACAAACCAAACACATTCGTGCAAAGTACAACTGAGCGTATGTGCTCAGTCAAAGGTAAAGTCAATGCTTAGAAAGGTGAGTCTACATGCAACCTATCATGTTTTTCATGCTCTTTGTATTCAACACGAACAGGATCCAACTAGCCAACCTTCCTGTATCCCTACGCTGTAAGTTCATCCACGACCTTTCGTTTCTCTGTCACAAGTACCCTGCATCAGATTACTAAAGGATTCCATCAAAGAGCCCGTAGTAAACAAGTGCTTGTTTCCAAGCTGTCGCTGTGGCATCCACGGACCCAGCCTGCCGACCAGTCTCGCGGCGGACTGGGCACTAAATGCATGAAGGGATGCCGCAGCTGAGTGCACTGTGTGCTGGTGTTTACAACGTCCCGCTTAGAGCTCAAAGTCGGGACACCAAGATTCACCGGCAGCTTCAATTTGCTCAGTAACATGCGTAGCTCTTTATCATGCAGGCAGGCCGGAGCCTCGTCTGATGAAGGGCGGCTTCAGGGGTGCAAGAATCATCACTTGCAAGGAACCGTGAACAATAAAAAAAGATGAAACTATCTTTCTAATCGGCTGAAATTATAAATGACAGCCGACCAATGCAAATCTGCTGACGAACTTATGCATACATGCACATGTCATCTCTGCTTCATTCAATCCAGGCATGAAACTGCTACAGTTCAGTACATGAGCACACTACCAGTTGCCAAGCAACATTGAACGCAGAACACTGGAGAATGGTGTCACTGAGACTTTTGCATGACTACGAACTGAAGCAGACGACATGAGAACACGAGGGGTGCCTTCATGACTGGCTGTACAATCGAAGTCATCTATCAAAGTTCTGTGAGTCAGTTGATCTATCATGTGATGCAACACAATAAAACCAAATTTCAAAGTCCCATTGTTCAGAGAGCGTTTCATGTCAAACAACTGCTGTGAGCACGTATGGCTTTTAACAGTAACAACATTTCGTAGTATACTAGCAACCGACGGCATCACTAGCAGCGTCAAAAACGATATCCATGTTGTCCGACTTAAATGCTAGCCACTTGGCTGACCAAGACTTATGCGCAACACAGAGAAGCACCACCTACGTGAATGGTCACCCTGTGAATATTGTTTCAAACAAGAGACGATCGCTCAACAGCAGTAAGCTCCAGTCATCTGCAAATGTTTCCCAAGCATTTGAATTACGCCCAGTATCAACAGAACACGTTTTACACTCTTTTGACTCCCAGGTGGGAATAAAAAAAAGAAGTCTCAGCATTCACCTTTCCTCCACAAAGTGACTAAACCTTTGTTAAACGAGCACTGGAGTGCCACCGACCTGAGAAACAAGGCCGATCACCCGTGACCTCAGGACTCGCGTGTTGCTGATGACGGCACGCACCACCCGGTCCTTCTGCGAGAGGATAGCTCCAGCGTAGGTGGCCACGGCGACCAGTAACTTGAGCAGCGTAGGCAGCAGGCCGGGTGTCAGAGCCCCCAGGTGCCGCAGCATGTTCTCTACTGTGCCTAATGTGCTGCACAGGGCATACGTTTCACTTTACAATGCAGTTCAGCTACCTAAGATACAGTTAAACAATATGGCCCCTATGTGCACCTAGGCAATAGCAAGAGCACATCGACTGTACTGTGAATGCGGCACACAGGAAGGAGACTGTGAGGAATGGAGGAGTAAGTCAGTACAAAAAAAAAGAAAAAATTCACATCACAATTGACTAAATAAGGCAGTCTCTGAGTATCACAGCTTTGAGAATACGATGGTTCAACAATCTCACCCATGAAGGCGACGAATCGGCACCACTTTGGAAAGATCCAGGTTGTCCCGTATGTTGTTCACAGTGTCCATAATGCCATCTGCATAAATTAATAAATGCCTCTATGTTCATGCCTGCCCACCACGCACAACAGCCTACTAATGTTGCTGGGTTGCATGCCACATTGCTACGTTGCAGGGTCCGCTTGGTGCTCCCTCTCTCCCTCTTTCCATTCCCTCTTCCCCTTGCACCCGCGTAGGGTAGCAAACCAGACGCTCATCCCGTTGAGCTTCCCTACCCTTCCTCGCTTTGTTTTCTCTCTTCACAACAGCTTCGCAAATACAGACCATTAAGTGAAATCCTACAGGGCATGTTGGGTACAAGGTCTGACAAAGCCGCACTAAGGCGTGCCAATCATGGCTGCCGACGTGCAAGCACATTGAAAGGCAGCATGCAACGAAATGATGTTGGCGCACACTGCAAGGCTTACCCGACAGGTACTGCTTCAAGGTTGCCAGCTCGAGGTCCATGAATGCACCAAGTTCAGACTCTTGGCAACTCGCCAGGAACCGCAGCACAGTGCCCTGGCGATTGCTGAAGCTGCTCTTGCCTCCAGTCGCCGAACCAGAGCGTGTGTGCATCTTGCCGTAGAGCACCCTAAACAAAGTCACGAACAACGTTGATGAAACCGTACAAAAGGTGCCTTTGCAAGATTCAAGAGGAACCCTTGAAGAGCAAAAATAAAGTAAAACGTTAAAGGAGGCTGTTCAAAAAACTATAGCCAATGCGTTTAGTAACGAGGTCACTGAAACGGACAAACCAAAGGTAAACGAGTGAGGTGAGGCCGCAGTGGCTTAGCAAAGAGCCCAGGACAGAAACATAAGCAGGAGACATATGTTACAATTAGGCATCTGACACAATATGCAACAAGTCAGGGGATCTTTAACATGCCCCCAATGCATGGGACACAAGCGTTATTGCATTTCACCCCATCAAAACAACAAAAACGTGGTTTTGATGTTAACAGGTCAGCGCTTACCTCATCAGGATTGGAACGATGTCTGTTCGGTGCTCCGCCCGTACTGCTCCTTCTCCACCGTCATCAACATTGAAGAGAACAACTTCTGAACGAAAGCTGGCCTCATCCAGAAGCCTTTCAAAGTTCTCCCTGTACCAAGGCGAGGAGGAAAGAAAGAATTCTGAATAACCTTGAAATCGTCCATGCAGCAATCCTCAGCCATACTACAATCTCAAAAGAATATCCTCACCTGTAGGGGGTCAGGAACTTCTGGCCATAGCCGACGATACAGGCAAATGCAAGTTTCTGGACTTCTGGATCTCTAAACGTCAGCAGCTGTTGAGAAAAGAATATCAGAAAAGCCAGTCACTTGAGGCTCATGACCGTTGAACTTTCAGTATTGCTTAGATTTATTAAAGAACCACTAGGCTTTCTATCATGTCCCAAAATGAAATGCTTTAGCTACACTGCTGCATGGCGGTTGATGAACACTTTCAAGCTTGTTAAGGCCAGGCTGTTAAGGGCCTGGCAAGTGAAGAAAAGAACAGGACACACATTAGTCTTTGTCCTGTTCCTCTTGCTCAACCATGTCTTTTTAGCTAGAACAATAATAAGACTCAGTCAAGACTAATTAGCCCAGCTTTTGACCGTTTGAACTTAATCTGTCTGAATTCGTCTGAAACTTATCGAATGCAATTGTTCACAAATACACGTCGGATGAGATGACACAAGTTAACACCACATGTCTTCTGCTTTACGATCCCAACACTTACAATTGCCTCCTGATGCCTTATGATTGGCTAGGAGCTCCAATGCACTTATTACGCTGAACGAGACCACCAGTGCAATGCTCGAATAGAAAGACTCACATCAAGGTACGTCTCGTAAAGGAGCTCATGCTTCGAAACTGCTCGCGGGTTGGAGAACTTCGACAAAAGCCTCAGGTGGTCACACAGGCTCCTGGAATCAGCAAAACAGAGAAAGGACAGAGTTCCTTTATTTGACTTGGTGCTCAAAAATTTCAAATTGCAAGTGACAGGGTACAGATAGAGGCTGTTACCTGACAAGTTTCAGCCTTGCTCGCGAAGGTATGTGCTGAACCTCCTCGACCGGCACGTCCTCCTCCTCCCTGTCGTCTGCATTTTCGTCCTCCTCTGCGTCGTCCTGCGGCTCGTCTACGCCTACGATGATGACGCTGGCCTCCTGAGGATTCTCTGGTTTGTTCTCCACGCCGTCAGCAGGCAACACAGGAGTGTCTTCTGGTTTCCGTATGTCGTGATGCGGTGCCATTTGCATGTTTGGCCAGAACTCCTTTCTGAAAGAGAGTCATAAGGACGATTGGGCAGTGAGATTTCAGAGATTCCGCAACAGAACAGCGAAGCTGATAATCTTTCAGACTGCTACATTTGCCACACGTAGCCTGCAGATTGGTGCCCCATAGAAGCCTCCAGACTTAGCTGGCTATACAGTCAAACCTCGATATAACAAACACGGATATAATGAATTAATGGATATAACGAAGTAAACAAAAATTTCTCGTCAATATTAGTGTGTAGCAAATATATGCTTATAACGAATACCAAATATAACGAATGTATTTTTGTGTCAGATATGACTCCGTTATAATAAGGTCCAACTGTATTACAATCTAAACAGGATCCAGTCTACAAGTGATATTAGCACATGGCCTCACGGGCATCTGATAAATATCAAAACAGCCATCCATGCTAATACATTTGCTACTGCAGCATGACAACAAAAAGAGAAAACAGTGATACCAACAGCCAAGTAGATTCAAGGTGGCAGATGTCATCAACAGAAATTAAAATTAAACTTATTGCATGCATCACTGTGCCCAGAACCTTTGAGAGCTCCCTCCATGATCTCTAGAAGGCTACTGTAAAGGCCAGCCAGCTCTATTAGGGCTGGCTTGCAGTGGGCCAAGAGAACACTGGGATAGCACTGGGGACAACCTGGTCTATGAATGCCACCAATGATATTGAACAAATCACCTACTAAGCTAATTGTACTGTTACCAGACATAGCAACTTTGGTAAGCAGACTCAAAATTTTATAAGCGAACTGCTGCGAAACGCAAGGGCGACACAAAATCACTCACTCCAGAAATCGGTAAAAGAATGTCACGACATCCCTGCTGCGTCTCTCCGCAACTCCGGCGAACTGTTCGGCCGCATTCCAGAGCAAGTGGCGGTGGTTGACGTAGTCCGGCTTGTCGGCCAACTTGGTGGCCGCCTCCTGTGCTTCGTCAAAGACGCCGGCAAGTCCCGCGTTGGCCAAACTGTCCACGCCACTCTGGTCTTCGGATGTCGCGGGGACAGAAGTTTCTGCAAGAGCAATAACAATTTCAAGGTAACTGATCACCAGTTTTCGCTACACGAAAGGAAAATGGCACGTGATAAATTTGTAGTATGCAATGAAGGCAACCAACACCACAAGAATGTGTAAACTGCAGAATGATGCAAGGCACAATGAGCAGAAGTGTAGAAACTTTACAGCAGTTCATGCTACACGACAGGCAGACATGCTACAGTGGTCATCAATGTCATCATCATTAGTTTATGCAGCACTGGAGCACAAAAGCAGGACCACACTACAACATGGGCAAACATTCACTCAGCATCATTAGGTAGCGAGTCGAACGTCCTTGGTTTCTTAGCATAGCCTTATCGAAAAACTAATCTCTGCATATAAGCTAGCCAGCATTACTGTGTAGAACGAACAATAAATGCTCTTTTTTCACTGTCTGTGCTCACGTGTGTTATGCCCATTGTTCCCAAGGGCTGAGAAAAGTCGCAGCATGTAAAACAAGATCGTTTCTGGAGGTTCGCTTTGTGCCAGCAACTGTGCCAAACTGCTTTCATGAGATGACTGGAATGTCACTTTATGTTTTTAGGGTGGATATTTTTTTTCCCTTCTCGTGGGCTTTAATTGTGGGGTTAGGTTAGGCTGCAGGGGTGTCTTATACACACACAACAGTAATTTAATTATCTTCAGTGCCTTGAGCGTAAGGGTGACAGCCAAATCATAAAATGTGCTGTCCCAAAATGAGGATAAACCGCAAGAGCAATGGGACATGCAAGTCAGGGGTAAAAAAGATGTGGAAAATCAAAAGTTCGTACAGTGACTGTTTGTAGTTAATGTTGTGCCCATTGTGAAGGTTCATATTTTCCCGCACTCCTACGCGTGCCACTGAAGTAAGAGCGGACGCCTTCTTCCTCTCTTAATGTGCAGGGAGCCGGACGACATTCCCAGCGGTGGTGCAAAAACCCTCTTGCAAACCGGTCGCAAACACAGACCGACCACGTAGCCACACAGCCACGCACCAATTGAACCGAGCACAGAACAAAGCAGGGGCATAGAAATCATCACGGCCAACGAACGCCGGAGAGAAAGAAGATTGCGAGACACGACACGTAAACATTTACCCTAGGTAAACATCTCGTTCCTATCCTTTGTTGCGCCCTGCCTTTGTTCACCGTACGACCCTTGCAAGCGTGTCAGTTGTAACTAGCCTGCTTCCAAGCAAATCCTTTGGTAGTAATAAACACTGCTCTACTTGTTATTCAAGAGTGTTGTGTTTCTGCTCGTCCTGGTACCACCGGAGCCCGGCGTAAAAGGCAAGCCTAAGCCTTACGCATGAAGGCAGCTTGCGAGAACTCCCGTCAACAATGTTTTGATGGCCCACATAAGTCTCCTTGTTTTCATTCTTAAGGCCCAACCGCATGCACGCGATATTCAAGCGACGTGACAGGCACACCCTGTCGTGCTGTCGTGTCGCGGCGTGGAGCAACCACATGAACGCGACATCGCGAAAAAGAGTAGCGACGGATTTACATTGTTGTGCGAATAAATGTTATCTTGCGCGCGTAAAGAATACTCAATTTTATCAAAAGGTCAATGTTTTATCTAGACCTAGCTAAAATATGCTATCATCCCCAGTGAAAATCCGTCCCATGCATCCCCAGTGGAACTCCGTCCCATGCCGCCAGCGTAAGGTGCTGTGGCGCCATCTGTTGAGTAAAACTTAAAACACTTTCTCGGCTCTCGGTGGCGTCTCAGGCCTAACAGCGTCAAAACAAAACAACCGATCTCAATAATAATGACAAGAGAGCGCCGATACTTAGTCTTCAGCTAGCGATGAGGTGAAGCGATGACTGATTGTACTATTTATTTTTTGCTGTCACAGCAGAGAGCAAGTGGCAAGAGCGAATTCAGATCGAAGTGGGCAGACTGATTGCTGCCATGTTGTTGTGCAATCATTGTCCCCAGTGGATGTTGTCGCGCTGACTTCCAGGCGACAAGCGACATTTTCTGGCTGGCCAGAAACCAGCGACACAACCAGCGACAGATAGCCCTCCGCGACGGCAAAACCTGTCGCTCGTCGCCGTCGCTTGTCGCTGTCGCTCGAAAATCGCGTGCATGTGGTTGGGCCTTTAATTACGTCATAGACCATCTGTTACATTTCATATTGTCAACTTATAACGTGAAGCAGCACACATATTCCGTACGTTACAATAAAGCTTTCAGTTGCGAGTTATCAGATGTGCTGCAATCCACTGCCTGTGCCCGACTTAATTTTATGCTCAATAGATGTCGGGGGCAAGAGAACAAGGTATCAGTGCATGTGTTGACGTTTTCCTATTTTGCATTTCATCGTCGGTACACCAAGGACCAAGCCAATTCAACTGAACACACCAGGTACTCAAAGCTGCGACTGACCTATCTTGTCATACACAATGGTCAGGTGCTGCACCAGCGTGCTCCAGAAGGGACCGTCGGCGCTGGCATGACTGGCGAGGATTTCCTGGCATGGTTTCCAGAGCAGCTGGAAGTTGACGAGGAGGGTGCCCAGCAGGTAGTGCACGGGAGCCTGAAAAGCACCAGAGCACCAATTAGCTCAGCTGTAACTAGCTCGTAACTTACCAATAACTAACATACTACTAATAACCTGCAATTAGACATTATGACACGATAGAAAGAAGCCCTCAGATCAAATGACCACCCCTCAGAAACCAGCCTGGCTAAAGCGTATTTTTTAAACTAAAACAACCTGAGCTTGAAATTTTGTTACATAGCGGCAGCTGTGCACCAGTCTACGATGGACATACAGCCGCAAGCATTTTTCGAAATGATGCCATAATAGCAAAGCTACAGGTGTTTGATGAACACAAGGTTGCCATGGTTTCTCGCCTTCACTACTTCTCCCAAGGGCCCTCTCCCCTTGCTGCCCACTTCTCTCACCAACTGCACATAATGGGCGAGAAGTGTAAGGGAATCAAGGTGCTTGATTTTCAATGTTGTTGTTAGTCACAACAATATGAAGAAACAGACAACAAAGCAGCAAGTGCAGCGAAAGATATGGGTTGCGTCGGTCAGCAGAACAGAGAACCAGAACACCAGTGCTTGTCTTTGTCTTCCTTTGCTTTGTGCGGTCTTTTTGTGGCGCCAATTTTACTCGCAAGCTATGAAAGACCACCTAGCCCAATAATTCCGGCCGCTTCGAGAGACGAGCAATTTTGATGGCCGAGGAGCTGGGAAAGTCCGCCGCAGTTCGGTGTCTCGACGTCGGCGCTTTGCGGATGACGGGACCAGCGGCAGGCCCAGAAGTTAGAAAGGCCCTGTGGAACTTGAAGTGGCCTGGTAATGACCCCGAATGAAATGGTTGTGCGGTCTTTCAAGAAGTGTACTTAAACCTCAAACAAGCTCGACGCCACGGAAGATGACTCTCGGGTGGTAACTTTTGGAGATGGTTTCACTTTTGTGAGACTCTGCTTGTCCCAGCACAGAACCCCTCGAAGTATACAGCCAGCAGCTCTCTCGGTGCTGGTAGCAAGCATAGGACAGCGCCAGAAACACTTGTCGGGGATGCTTTCAGTGCCGAGTCATGCGCAATTTTGTGAAAGTGATTGCCTGAGAACACCGCCCAAGGAAAGCTCTGTCTCATCTTAAGACGACGATGATGAGTGAAGAGAACTAGTTTCTGAATTGCGATGCCTTGAATAATGGTACCATTTTTTTCCCCCCATTCATGTCGCGTTACACACGCGGTTTTATTTGTTTTATTTTTATTTCGCATGACTAGAAACTCGCCCCTTGCCTTACAATTGCGGTCGTGTTACATTGGAGTAAATACGGTATTGCACAGCCATTATCAGCTGACTGCAGTGAGGTCACCATGCCAGCCTACGTCTGCTTAAACTTTTCTTTTTCTCTCTCTCTCTCTCTGGCGGTACCAGAGAGGCGCCATACGAAGCGGGGTCGGCGTAAAATTGCGCCATATACTCGAGTTTTTTAATACATTATTTCTATGGGAGTTTTGCCGGGACCAAACCAATTCGTCGCAAAATGCGGGTCATCGCATGACCGGGGGACGCATAATCGAGGTTCCACTGTACTATGTAGAGATTAAGCATGCAGTTTGTCAGAACTGCATTTCCGCCATTAGTACATTTTAAGCGGGTAAATATTAAGGTGTTCCTGTTAATTCTCGAATTTGGGCCGTTCTGGCACAGTAATAGTTTTAGAAACTGGCCAAGTTCAGCCTCGGTAGACACTGTCTAGGTCCAGGTAGACACTGCCGAAATCCACGAGGTCGTGCTGCGCTGGTGCAGAAACATTAGGGCAGTGTCGCCACCTGTGTCGCCTTTCATTTGTGTCTTTTCAGCCTTAGCAAGCCACCTCTGATGGTAAAAGCGGCTTTCTTGGTATTGTATAAGCGCATTTTACTATAGTAGACAAGACTTCTTTCTCTTTTCAATGCTCCTTGAATTGAGCTCAAAATTTCATCAAAGTCTGCCTTTAGCTGCACCTGAAGCAAATTCACAATGATGCAAGCATGTGTTCGATCCCTAATTAACGTGCACCAAGATGTGAAACAAAAAAAAAGAAAGTAAAACGTCTCCGCAGCACTCACCATCGAGTAAGCACCCAGTGACACAGCGGCTGCCGCAAGCTGCTCGGAACTCAGCGCCTGAAGCAGCTTGAGCCTCTCGCGATAGTCCTGCACCGTCAGGGGCACAGCCTCCGCCGAGAGGCAGATGTTGAAGACGTGGCAAGCTGAGGCAAACTCCTCCAGCTGGAACAGCGGAAAAGGAGCGAACAGTTTGCATGAACTGTTCTGGCCCATTTGCAGGAGAAAAACATGAAATTTCATGAATGAGAAAGATTGCCATCGGTCGAGGAGCAGCAAAAAGCTACAAGAGAAACCCACGCATGCTTCGCAGAAAGAAGTAAAAGGCTCAGAGTGGAAAAATTCATCATTGTCCACGGATTGAATCCAGGACCAATGCCTTTTTACGTGCCAAAAGCACAATATGATTATGAGGATGAATCAGAAACATGAGCACGACACCTTATATTTCGTGAGCCATGCACCTAATTGCACGTTCACAATGGTTCGATATGAAATGGGGTGAAAAAAAAAAAGCCATACAAATCTCTATGGATATTATTCTTCCGAAAATGTATACAGGAAACAGGTGAAATTTTATTCTATGTCAGCGGTTAGCCAATGTTTCTCAAGCCAGAGAGTCCTTAGCAGCAGTTACACTTGCATGATGGTTGTAGGTAATTATTTTACTTGACACTAAATGCAAATCTGTTTCTCCTGGCAGCACCCATGTGCGCCAGCCGCAGCCATCGCAGGAACGGAGCCAGTGACTATATCGTGGCACGATACATGATAAGAGCATTTATACCTCCGCTTACCCCACACACAAAAAAAGAGACAAATCGCAAGTGTTGTGTCAGCACTCCATTCAAAAAATGTGGCAGGGGGAGTCTTGTAAAAGTAGTGCTTGCCTTTTCATCCTTTTCGCGAGGTTCGGGACTGGCCTTGGGCCCAAACGAAGACAACACCCGTAAGGTCAGGAGCCTCACCTGAACAGAGAAGCGAGGCAGAAAAGCATCAAAGTCAGTACTCTCTGGTTTTAAACATCTTCACAGTCAAGAAAGAAAAGGTAACTGCAGGACTCGAGCAAATAATGTTTGCTAGAAAAACATTAAGCCTAGCACATGCTTTGAGAACTACTCGACTCAAAATGTGCAGCAACGTGCACTGTTGTTGTAGTTGTTTTTTTTTCTTGTTTTTTTCACACTATGCATTTTCTCACAGCACAGAAATATGCTTTGTTGATAAAATCAAACTGACACTCATCACAAAATCTGATGGCCACCACTTCTGTGGCACTTGGACAGTAAAGCATTAATCAGTAATACTCGCCACTCTTCTGAAAGTAATACCTTACCATTCGAAGCCCCTATTTTTAATCACCGACATTTGTCGCAGGAACACGTAGTATGAAAACTAAAGAATGGCTACACCATCCATTTTGCTATAACAAAAGCTTGCTGCATTAAATACAGTCACACTGCATGCAACAGCACACACCGACACATACAGAAATAAAGGAAGGTGGATAGACTTACAACACCGTGCGGTGAGGCCAGGTTCCGTTCGATGATACTGTAGAATGACCTCAGCAGATCTTCCTTCGGCTGTTGTTCTGTAGGCGACACTCGCTTGGCTGCATGGACCAAGAAGATGTCTGCTGCTTTCAGCAAGCACACATTTTCCGGCGATTGCCTGTTTGGCAAAGAGAAAAGAACAGATTTGTTTTTCCTCCCACCTTTGCACAGCATAAGCGCAGCAGATCCCAACGTACAAGTTTGTGCAAGCCGACTCAACACAAAAAGACAATGCGGGACAGGCTTTATTGTGTAGTGCCTGCCATAGCAATTTATTTTAAGGACATACCGACTACGCCCCATGACAAGCTCTCCCATACCCCAGCTTCTCCACTAGCTTAGCAGTTCTAGCTTTTCTGGCCGATAATAGAGCATTGTTGGTGAAGTCTGTGGGAATTATGAAAGTTCATATTTTCCTGCACTCCTACACGCGTCACGGAAGCGAGGCGAGCAGACGCCTTCTTTCTCTCTTCTCATTCGGGGAGCCAGGCGGTTTTCCCGCCGGCAGCGCGACCCACTCGCAAATCGGTCGTCACGTGGCTGCAGAGCCCCGCGCCCATTGGACCTAGCGAAGAACACAGCAGGGGCATCGAAAACGGCGCAGCCGGAGGTGAGAACACTACAAGCCACCATGAAGGAAGGACATCAAGAAAACATCTGGTTCCCATCCTTTGTCACGCGCTGCCTTTGTTCGCCACACGACCCTGGCGAACGTCTCGGTCGTCACTAGCCTGCTTCCAAGTGAATGCTCTGGTCGCAATAAACGTTGTGCGTGTTATTTAACAATGTGTTGTCATGTTTCAGCTTGTACTGGTACTGCCGAAGCCCGCCCATGCAAGGCGAGCGATGGGCAGTTGGCCATCAAGTCTAAGTATGAAGGCGGTCCGAGAGAACCCCTAACTACAAGTCGCAAGTTTTATTTATGATCTATCATGAATGGACGAAACATCAACGGGGATGTACGAAGCAGAAAAACCTCCAATGAGTAATAACTGAAGAGTACAATTTCTCAATGCTACATTTCAGCATTTCAATGTCGGTACAAGCCACAAGCTAAGCGCACAAGCCAAAATCTGGCCTACATCGGTGTCTGTTCATATAGCGTCGGCTGATTATTTTTCATTCGTAACTGAATGTTACCGAAGCAAGACACTGGAGTGACCCTGTTTTAATAAAGCTCTTGGTATGTGGCTAGTATCGCTCACTTCTTTTTGTCCCGACCGATTCACTGTAGCCAGCTTAAACTCACGGAATTGTGCTAGACTCACGGAATTGAACGCAACAGAGAAATTTTAAAGTAGAGCAACTCTTACATGTAATAACCCGAGAGTTATACGTTAGACTACTGCACCACTAAAGGTGTTATGGGCTCTACCTCTGAACTAAATGTAAGATGAAATTGTGCCAATGTCACACGAACTGGAGATGGCGGAAACAAAAGTAAATTGTGCACATTAGTTAACAATAAACTGAAGCATTTCCTCTGACAGTATATCAGAATGCTACGGCTAACCCTCAGTATATCATTAGCAAAACACACACTGGTTCAATTAAGAACTTTTTCTCCATACCTGAGAATGTTTATTAAGACGTCGCTAGTGATGTTGGCCAGAGCACCTTCGAACTTGCACAAGGCAGCAGTGGCCACAGCTTGAAGGAAAACGAATGACAGGCGTGCAGCAGACGACGCAGGCAGTGTTTCAAGCTGCAGACGATCTCGGAGTTCTTGGAGAATTCTATCCAGAGCTTTTTGTAACTCCACCACATCACCCCAAGCACTAAAAAAAATAAAACATTTTGTCAGCAAACTACCGAAACACCTTCGGCTCTCACTTCAATTGCTGTGGCAGCTGAAGGTTCTCACAAAAAAACACTGCCATCTTCCCAAGAACTTTTTTTGTGATGCACACAACAAAACATGGCAGTCAACCGATAACCAAGTGGACGAAAACTAATGAAACAAAAGAAGAAAACAGCGAATGCTAACCAACCTGAGATGAGGCAGACAGACTAAACCAGCCCAAAGCAGAGGGTCAGTCACGTCTTTGGCCAAGGCTTCGAGAACGGTCTGTGCAAGCGAGACCACATTTTCCCTGCAGAATTGACAATGTGTCAGGCTTAGGTTACCACCACCCTCCTGTTCCTCTCCATTCACTTATACAATCGAACCCACTTAAATGTTACCTCCGTGCTTGCGGGGATGCCATGTACATGGTCGTACTTTTTGGACAGTGTCTTTCTATATCCATGTTTACATCAACGTTCGACTGTGCAGTCTAACCACATAATAATGAAGTGGCATCCCGCAAAATACCTTCGTTATATCCGATATTCATTACCAACATGCATTCATGGCACACTGACATTGCCAAAAAACATCCTGAATTTTCTCTGCTATATTCGATATTTTGTTATGTCCATGTTGTTTATATTGCCATTCGACTGTGCAGTCAAACCTTGTTATAATGAAGCTGCATCCAACAAAATAAATGTTATATACAACATTCATTACAAGCATATACACTAGAACCTCGTTGATATGATCCTGTTACTTACGGTTTCCCAGTGCCACGTTCGCAATCGAGAACACAAAAAATGATCCAATTGAGTTACACTTATTTTTTACTAGTTCACGTGTTCCCGGAAAACATGATCTTTCGGCACCAACGTTCAATACATTGAGAAATTGCAATAGTATTACAAGTTTTTCAGCCGCTAGATACCACGTAAAAAAGAAAATGCATGAGGTGCGCGCGGCACACGCAGTCGAGAGCAGTAGCCACCTGCCATGCCGGCTTCGCCGCAATACTCGCGAGCCTGTCTCGCAGTGAAAACGGAGGCGCACACTCGGTTTTTTATTCGGGTACTGGCAAATCTCCTCCCGGGTCGTCGCACGCTGCATTAACAGCTCTCGCGGCCAACCCTACTGTGATAAGCATCTCCATTTATCTGTTTTACAGCGTGTGGGGCACAGTGCCATTGGAAGCACACTGTACGCTTTTTGTAGGCGATAACCCAAATGCATCGCCGTTCCCTGCTGCAGGCACCGTGATGCGAGAGTCGCATTTCGCTCCGGTGGCAGCCAGCATCGGCCACCAGCTAAATTTCGTTTTGGTTTCCCGTCGCCATCCTGAAACACAACGCAATAGGAAAACAACAAAACGCGTCTTGGGCTGCGGAGCCCGACCAGTTCGATGCGAGTCGGCATCTCACGCTGCAATGATTCGTGCAGCACTTCGCATTACGAAGATGTCAACTACAGTTGAGTCTGTCAAATTTTGTAGTCACTTTGGATCATCCGTTTTCCTAGTTAGTACTTTATTTTTCCGCATTTTTTTTCCTCCCAAAAAGACGTATGAACGAGGTTCTACTGTATTTGTTGCACACCGATATCAGGGATAAACATTCTTAAGTTTGATTTGTTACGTCTGGTATTTCTTTATATCCAATAAGTCATTAGATTGAGGTTCGACTATGAACCCGCTACAGGATGTAGGCCGGGCTGCATGCCAAGAAACCCTTGCCTTGCACCACCCGAGATGCAGAGAGGTAGCGGCCTCCAGGATCGTATCAGCTCGTCGGCCGTGCCAGGCATGGGCCTCCTCTGAAGGACCACCTCGGCCAGAAGGGAAAGCGCATGAGTCCGGTCTTCGAAACTCGCGCAGTGCTGAACCACGTGACACAGCACATCCTAGAAGAGGACAAAACGGCATCCCATTACTTCCTCTCCCAAAAACATAATACGCAAGGAGATGCAGCTCGGCGATGTCAGAGAGCAATGAATGAAGTTCGACCAAGCCGGTCCTCCTACACATGTCGTCTGCATACCTTTTCAAAAGCCGGGCATTCCACAACTTGACCCGTAAAGTCGAACACAGTTCCGGCTGAGAATGATCCGGAATAGACCTGCAGAAAACAGCTAATTGTAAAAACAAAGAGAGACCCTTTGCAGGTGCATGCGAATCTGAGAACTCGTACATAAAACAAATGCAACGAAGCTGCATACGGGGATTCTCAGACCCGTCGAAAGTCCTAGCAGTCTGGTTGGGCACTGCCCGAAATCTACCCAACGCTTTGGAAACGCTTTGTTGTATTCGATAAAATTCCTCCATTATACCCGAATCTCTTCAAATGCTTCACTATATCCAAGCTTAGTACAGTAAAACCTCTTTATGAAGAAGTTGAAGGGGTGGTCAAAATTACTTCCTAAACCCATTACTTAGTTACATATCCACTGTTGCATGTACTGCAGAATCAATCTCTATGATGATTTCACGGCGAATTTCACTTAATTACATCCGTTATTTCGTTACATCCAATTTCATTATAACGAGGTTCTAATTGCTCCACTGCATCGAGAGCATGCTCTCTTGCATTGGATTTGCTCTGTACAATGTACTTGGTCTCCTTAATATTAACCAAGCCAACACCCTAAAGCAGTCGTGGAATTCCTGTATACGGCTTCGCTGTAAAAGCACCACGTCTAAAAGACGCTTTTATTTTCAAAAAAAAAAAGTAGACAGCTGGATGTGTGCACTCACCTTTTCGACAAGTTTGTTGAGAGGTCCAGAGGATGGGCTCACAGGGGTACCACCATTCGTTACCAGCGAAGCTAAGCATTCCAGGAGTGTCGCTGTCAGTGCCGGTGATGCCTCACCAAGCTCAAGGAGCAGATCCAGGATCTGTAAGCGCAGAAACGCGTAAACAGTCAGCGAAACTGAACAATCAACTTACAGCAGATTCTGGTCATCAGTATGCTCTTCAGCTTTTTCTTACAGTAAAGCTCTTGCCCTGACAAGACGTGTTGTTGGGCAAGTTGGTTCCCGATGTGGAATAAAATTAAAAGCGTGCTAAAAAAAAAAAAACACACGGACAAGACAGGACATTACAAGCGCTCACTAACAACTGATCATTTCGGGAAACAGTGAAAAGAGAGCTCATAGTCTACACGTATGCGGTAAAAAACGCTACCAGGGCTGCTCAAAAGAAAAACAGAAACTCAGCCAGTTGTTTATCAGAACTAAGGACCTGGTAATTTGACAACTATTATATATACAAAATGTATTCAATATTCGATTTAACTCACTTCTGGCACTCTTTGATTCATATTCAATTTGGTCTCAAAACGTACTACGCATGTGAGTATCACCCATGCCTGTGATGTCTCATCTGGGGAGACCCCTGCCAACCGTTTCCCTTTGCCCCGCCAATCGTGAATGACTTATTGCCCCAAGGCCGAGAATGTAGAGCCACATGAGATGAGCTGAACTATTCTCAGCCCTGTCATGCCTTCCCCAACTTGCGACTTTGCCGCAGTTGCTCGCATCCCCCGTGGCCTAACTGAGGTGTAAATAAACACCTTCAGTTGGAAAGACCAGTTTCTATCTCCACCAGCCTAGGCCCGCTGTGGTCACAACTCGTCACGAGCCACGGATTTGAGGTCACAGATATGACTGTTAGGGTTGCCAAAAAAGTTCTAGCAAGCAAGCGGCTGCTACTCCACTGGCCCGGTATGATCTAGAGAAGGGACAAATCACCTGCAGACCGACACACCTATACTCTACACTCAATTTTCTATGAAGAGCATGCCAAATACTAATGACTTTATCTACAGAATCCCCCTAGATATTTATTTATTTATTTATGCAATACCCACATCACCTTTACAGGCATATCAGTGGGGGGGGGGGGGGGGGGGGAATACATAACAATCAGCAATTAGTGCACCACGACTTGGAAATAAATATCTGGTATACATGAAAATTCTAAAAGACAGCACACAAAATAAAGCCGACCATGTTCGAATCTCTGCTGCACCATTTTGAACACAATGACTGTTCAAACAACCACGCATCTGCAAACACTTTTTCTTTTTGCACTCGTATCTGGGCTCACGTGTTTTGGGCAACTCTATCACCACTGAGCTATCGCTGAAAGGAAGCATTAAGGCAAACCGAATAACACGCACTTAGCCAAGCAGCAAATCAGTACCTCGTAGACTGCATCACTCCTCCGCGACAACAGTCCCCTCTTGAACAGCACCCAAATTTTCACCATCGTGGCCAGGTTTTCCAGTAGTGCCAGAACGGACTCCTTGTCAGATTTGTATTTTTCAACTGCATCTGCTACGACCTCCTGCAATGAAAGAAGAACAGAAAAAAAAAGATGCTCCCAGAGAGCCGACTAGTACAGACAAAATTCAAGCTCTAGGCAATGTGCATTGCCATTCAGTCAATCCAGTTCCGATACGAGTTCAGCAGAACCAAATAAGAAGCCAACTCAACACTGGTCTGCCGGCCACTCAGACTGGGTGGCCAGATCGGCGACCCAAGTATAGTTCCAATCACTTGCTCATCTTTCTCTTCCCAGCAACATGCAAGCATACTATCGGTCGATCTACAATCAACAACTTGTGAGAATCAACTATGAAGTCTTGCAACTCTTGCGTACAAAGCAATAAGGTTGGCTGTATTAGATTTGTTTTTAATTATGCAGAAGCCACTGTAACCCGCTTAGTGAAATCTGTAGAACTGGCTGCAAAATTTTCCAGAAAATTAAACAAGGAACTTGCATAAAATTCGAACAAAATGAGATAACTAGAATGGATTTTATACAATCAAGCTTCGATGTAACAAGCATTATACAGTAGAACCCCGCTGTTACGTTTTTCACGGGACCGTAAAAAAAAAACGTAAGAGCCGGGAAACGCAAGAGCCAGGAAACAGGAAAAATTGAGAAATGGGAGTAGTGTTGAACTGCACACAATATTATTTTAATTCTTACGTGCGACAAAAAGTAGTTTCGCCCGACAGCCGAAGTATAGATTGCGGTGAGCTATACAAAGTAAGAATAGTAGTTTTATCGTCTGTATAAACTTGTAAACATTCGGTTATTAACTAATTAACAAACATAGTGTCAGCGCCCACAGGCAAACATGAACACATCACACTCGATGAGCGCGGACACGCGCAGTTAAGCGCCGCTGCAGAAGCGAGCGAAGTGACCTTCGTGCTGTTGTCTATCGCTTCAACCCTAACTGAGCGCCGAGAACACGCAGCACGCACAAAGCCACGAGCCGCCGACGCACCTACACTGCGTAGAATCTACCCCCACGCAGATCGCTTTCAAGATAGGGCCCGCGGGACCCGCCGCGCAGCATGATGCCAGAGCACAACGCTGCCCGCTACCCCCCCCCCCCCCTCCCCCTCGCTCACTGGTGCCTCGAGCGCAACGGAAGGAGGCGCGCTTCCTCTCTGCTTTTCTTTCGCGCGCGAGACGCGGTCGTCGGCTCCCCTCGCACGCTTTCACTCGCACATTCAGCATACGGCCGCGCGGCTTCCCTCGCACGCTTTCACTCGCACATACAGCATACGTCGCCGTCGCCGACGACTGCGTCTCGCGCGCGAAAGAAAGCATACGGCGCGCGGCGACGGCGTTATCGCCCTTGGACTTTATACGGAACATCTATGAGCCAAAACCAATTTTAGGGCCGCAACGCGTCATAGACATCATCTGTAGATAGCAAAAGCGGATATAAAAGGCCATACTTTTGCTGGCGGAAACCGAAAATACGTAATAAATGTCGCCCCCAGCACTTTGGGCGGCCAATGCCATCGTCAAGCAACCAAACCAAGCGACATGAAAAGTCAAAATGGCCGCTCGGGCCGGCGCGGTGTGGCAGTTCGCAACGTATGATGCGGGAACGGTCCCACAGTTGCGACGTAACAGCGGGGTTACCAATGCATTGGGTTCTATGGGAGCTGTGCCGGGACCGGCCGAAAACGACGTAACAGCCGGGAAAACGCAGCACCCGGGAACGTAACATCGGGGTTCTACTGTATAACAAAGTTAAGTCTAAGATGTTCCTGCCAATATGTAACATGTAACGAACACATGCTTATAACAAATATGAATGCAGTCATTTTCATGTCGGATGCGACTTCATTGTAAAAACGCTCAGCTGTATTTGAAAATAGCACATAAAATTAAACAGTCAAACCTTGATATAACGAAGCTCGATTTAGTGAAATTTGCGATGTAACGAACTAATTTTATTTCCAGACCTTAATTTCATTGAGCTAATGAAACCTCGAATTAATGAAATTCACGATATAACGGAGTTTTTCGCTGCAAGTACAACTTCGTTTTATCGAGGTTTGATTGTATATGTATCCAAGTTTAACACCTTAACTCAAAAAATAAAGATCACATTTTTAAAGTTCTTTTTTAAAGACTTTTTTTTTGTTTTACCCTTCCAAATCAAATAAAAATTGTTATTAAATTCTTCTTTAATGTTTGCAAACTCCACAAGCGAGGTACCAACCTTGAGACAGTTCCAGACGGCAGACGAGTTTTCTGCATGGCTCGCAAGGTGTTCAGCTAGTGCAACAAACGTCTGCCGGAGGGCTTGACACGCAACCGCCCCACTGCACACCGAGCCATCCAGACGCTTCAGTGCCAAGGGCAACACCTGGCAAGAAAAAAACGACAAGCACGTTTTCAAAATAGTGCTGTAAAGTCGCAAGTCATCAGCCGTATTCAAGATATAACCTCCGCTCCCCCTTTTTTTTCTTTATATATTGACTGAGGTGAGGTTGAACATACAACAAAGCAACACGGGACTTGTGGGGATTACAGAATTTCATGTCTTCCTCCGCTCCTGCGCGCGCAGTAGAAAAAAAGAAGAATAAACATGCACAGGCAGGCACTGGGACAAAAAAGAAGTTGGAACGAGGAGTAACAGGCTCTCGGTCTGGTTCTCTTGCGTCGATTCTAAAGCTTTTACATTACTAACAAAAAATTAACATAAATAAAGCCCCTCAGTCTCCCTTATTATTCTTGCTTTAGCTCCCAGCAGTGATCAGCAGACACAAATACATACCACGGTCATGCAACTGTGCGTTTGCCCTCTGACTCCCTTGACGGCTTCAAACAGCAGGCGACCAATACCGTCGGTGCTCTGGAAGAAATGTGCAGGGAATGCCAGATGTAAAAGTGAGCATTACCAAACGGTGTCAACACGATCAACATCAATTCAGGCTTACCTGTGGGTTAGCTTCAAGGTAGGCCAGCATCATGTCAACAAGTTTCTCTTTATCGGAGACCTGGGCCAGATGTCGGTGAAAAAACAAAAACAAAGTCAGAGCAGTGCAACGCGTGCAAAAACACAGAGCTACTGAAGACACTGTCGCCACAATGATAAGTTCTCTCTGGCAGTTCATGAGAAGAGATGGTCAAGCCTCCAATCAATAGCGATATCATCAGTGATTACGAGCACACTATATGATGTGACTACGTCACACAGGCAATTAACTGTGCCAACTGTTGCTACTCGAACTAAAACTATGCTTACTATTATGAGAGTATACCACAATTTGCCATGCACAATAATTCCAGAAATTTACTTGCATAACAGAGATTCAAATTATCTACGTGATAAACGAGAAACACTTTTTATCCGCCCCTTTTCGAAGGTTAGTATATTCAGGTTGTAAGTAAAACAGAGTTGTGGACTGTGCATACAAAGATACAGCAATTGGATGAAGGGGGTTAATGCCTCGAATACTATAGCAACTCCAGCAAACAAAAGCTGCGGCCAGCACTCGAACTACTTGCCTTGCGGATCAGGAATGCAAAGCTCTCGGCGGCAAAGTCCCGAACATACTTCTTTTGCTGTGACCCGAGAAGTGGAACATACAATCTGAAATGCACGCAGTGGCATCAGGTTTTGCACAGTTCCTCATCAAGGGTTAGACAAGACTAAAAAATCGTGAAATTATTAACACAATCATTGTATTGCGTGCAAACGATTGCAATAAAAAGCAAAGTACTACTACGGCAATCGATGGCGCTCACTTGAAAATAAGGTCGATGTCCCTGACCATGTACCGCCAGAGGAACTTGAACAGGTATGAGAGGCAGACGAAGATGCGTTCCAGCATTTCGGGGTCACGGGTGTCAAGGTGAGCACAGACGAGTCGGAACACTTCAGGGAAGCTCGGGTAGAAGTCATACTGGAGGTCTCTGGCCAAAGCAACTGTGATGCTGGAAACAATGGGGTATTCTTTGTCACTTGCCCATCTTTGACACACTGTGTTGGATCAACATGCCATTTTTCACAAGAACAACTTCGTAATGGGATGGAACACACGGGGAACATCAGTCAGTGCGTGTACACTCCAATGTTCGAGTGTTCCAAGGTTTTTTGGACCACGTAAGGACAAACGCAGATGTCAAAACTTTTTTAGGCTTTTTGTGTCATTCGGCAGGAAAACGCATGCGTGAACGTGACATCCTCAAGCCTCAGTGACAAGAAATTATGCTGTTTGAGAAGTAGCGCATTAATGATTTGTTCCTAGATTAGTTTTTTTGCAATGACTTTTGTGATTTGCCACAGGACCTCCAAAGGTTATATGTTTGTTACTTTCCATAATAAAATTTCACTTGCTAGTTGCAGCCTCGTCCCGTCATCTTCTTGCTTGAGTAAGTTGTGTTTTTCGCTGGTTCTCACCTACAACCACACACCACGCAGAGCCCGAAACCCCTGACATAGTTTTCCTCACTTTAGAATAAAATGCATCATGTGTGTAGGAAGCATTGTGTACAAGGACATGTCTGGTAAAGAAGAAAAATAGAACATGAGGTTCCATCCTGGCAATTCAATCAAGAGGCATCACAGAATGAGATTGTTATCAAGGCATTAACACTCGGAATACGGCTATCTCCACTGACAATATTTATGAAAGTCCATGTATTAGTATGATACATATAATTTCATAAACAATAACTGCAGCATGACAGGGTTAAAATTCATGCAAAGTGTGTCAAGATCGCCCAAGCCTTTTGAAAATTTCGCTGCTCACTCAAGTACTGCATCCAGGGCCTTGTTCTCACGGTTTCCCAACTGTGTTTTGATAATTTCCAATAGTGCATCCTGTGGAGTAAGGAAAAAGGAAATTAAGTACACCAGGCGTCACTAATTCTAAAACAAGAAAAAAGAACGATATAAAATAGCGTGCATAACTTGCAGTGAAACGTTCACAAAATGTAGCAAGTTCAACCTTTAAATGTGTCTTCACGGCAGTGCGCTCAGCTCTAATGTGAGGCCACACATGAAGGCGATAAAGTTCCAGCTCGTTCGCAAAGTTACCATAGTTTGCGGAATAACGACACGCCAAAGAGACAGGCTTGCGCAGGAGCTGATGGAGCCCCATCTTGCGAGACTGTCGTCAACAACAAACACACAGAACTATATTTGCAGTTCTTCCTATCTGCCGGCGCAAGGGCATCGGCCCCAACAATCACTAGCATTTCACTTTTTCCTTTCTGTGAGAACAATGATGCAATACAAACTGTATTAATGCACTGGTGTTTGAACCTAGCATCACGAGGTGGCGCTACCAGCGCTGCTGCCGCCTCCTGACATTTCCAGCGATCCAGTATTCCATGAACTACTATAATAAAGTTCACGGAATACAGAAAAAAAAAATGGTTCGAATGGTTAAAGTAACTGAAAGGTGCCAGCACCTCAAATTTTGGTTCTTGGGTCTTTCATGGCTTAGCAAGTGAGAGTGGCTGCCTGGCTTTGGCCCTTTACTGAACGATGCGGACAAAGAACACACAATCTCGGTAAGATACCCCGAGTCAAAACAAATCATTAGGTGCAAAATTTCTTCTTTCAATGTGTTAGAAGAAATACACGAGTCACTGTAGATGTGCAGCGAATCTTGTGTCCACATACTTTAGTAGGAGTTGGTTTAGGCAGAACATCAGTACATTCCATCTATTCCGTATAGTTTAAGGAATCACGCAAATGCCAACGGTGAAGAAAAGACTTACCTTGCGAAGCACAATTTGGGGCAAAGTGTGAATCTCCGAACCAATGTCATTCCTTAGTTTATCTGCAACGGAAAAAAAAAGAGAAAAAACAATATTGTTTTTACAATGTGCCCAAAACGACTCCCAATCGTGGATCCAAATGTTCTGCTAAATACACTTCCACACAATAAGGTACATCACCTTATCAAAAATTACTTTGCTGAGTAGAAGTTGGCTTTACTGCAGTGCTATTGTAGATTATTTACGACAAAACATGAGGGCAAATTTATGCTCGTGTACACTTGGCAATGACAAAGTGTCACAGCATACATTCATTTTGTTTTGTTTTTTTCAGTTTGTAAAGTACTGTGAACTGTTAAAGGGAACGATCTGATAAGCAATAATGAAGCCAAATAACTGAAACACTTAATCAACTGGACTTATATTTGTGGGAAAACAAAATTTGTCAGTAGCTTTTTATGCTATATCTGAGCAATATTGAACAGAATACCAACTGCATGTTGCCATTAACAGTGAACCACCCGTATATGTGCAAGTTTGCACGTCTTTAGTAATGAGGCTTGAGGATTAAATTAACAATCGCTTCAACTTGGGCAACAACAACAAAGTAAGTTCATTCTAGAATACCTCCACGCACACAATGCCGAGATTTGAATTTGGGCAGTCAACTACAGCACACTTGTGGGCGTAGCTTGCTGTTTCCAATCTGCAGCGCAGTGTCGCATCAAAAGTTAATCTTCACAGAACTGATCCACAAATTTGCAAATCTGATATTTCTTGCGCGTCCAAATGTCCACAACAAGCAATACTAAATGAAACCACATTAAAACTAAAAGGTTCGCGCAAAGAATATGTTTTATTCACATGATACGAGATGTACTTCAGCGATTGAGTAGCCTGACGCTGGCACTAGGCAAATCCCATGCACTGTCACAAAATGCCGATATTTCACCCCTAGCTTGCTCATAAGTTATTCGGTGCCTTCATTCAGTTGAAAAAATGTACGAAGGCATTCAGGGCATTATAAGCTACGTCCCGTGTGTGAAGCTGGTTATTGAGGCCCCATCGACAATGTCCCTGCCTAATATCGAGCCTGCATCGAGGACCTCCCCAATTACTGCTTCTATGGTGTCGTCAGCCCTGCAGTTTTCCACCCGCCCCCCCCTTCTAAGGCTCTTAAAAATTCCCAATCGTTCCGCCTATCCTAAGGTTCAGCTAAACCGGGTTCCTTAAAGTGCACAAGCTCCTTAAATGGAGTTCATGCACCTCCCACCCAAGAGAGAAAATACAAGAAATGCACTTGCCATAATCTTCAGTGCAGTTCAGTTCGGACCACTTGGCGAGAGCTTCTTCAACAAATGTTTCGCTCTCAAACGGCGTTGTTCGTCGGTGGGGGCCAACACGGTGGATGACATCGATGTTGATGTTCGACAGCCGCTCAGAGAATGACTGGAACTGAAAGGCAGAAAAATGGCAACGCAATACGTTTCGAGGTGGAGCCAACTGGCAACGAGGCTTTCTTTGTTGACTTCGCGTGATTGTGTCTTCACTAAAGCGTAAACTCGGGCTTAGACGGTCTTACATTGACCCTTTTCGCGGCGATCCCGTGGGGGCTGCCATGTTTGATCACGTGGTGACGCGCCCATTGCTTGCCTCAGCTGCCTCCGTTGCCTCTGTGTTTACAATGGGTGTACATGACGCCCGGAGGGGCTCATGAAACCCCTTTCAGAAGATATCGTAGACGTTGACTGGGTGGTCGACACGAAGCTTTGGTGATAGCTTTAGAGGACATGTAAAAGCACTTTGAAGCTCATTAAGCTTTGCCCAAACGGCGCAAGCAGTATATATGGTGCTTGTTCTAAAAACGGGGCTAAAAATGTATTCCAATCTATCCAAGCTTTCCAATTAAGAATTGAATCAGGATCAGTGTGTTTTGCTCTTCGTTTTTTATTTGGCAAATACTTTGAAGCAGTTGTTTGTCACATTTCTACCTCAGTGAAGCTCATCAGTGCAGTCACTACCCGATTATTTTCTGCCCAATTGCTCGCAGGTGTGCTCAGTTGCTATATATTTAGTATTGCTGCACATAAGGTTTGGAACGTAGCTGTTCTGTACTTTGTAATAGCTTGTAGCAAAGACGTATTATCACTACTAACTCGCTTACTCATGTGGAACATCATGAAACATTCAGCTTCGATCATCTGTAGGCTGTTGGTGTAGTCGCAGTCACCCATGCTTTGGCGCGCTGATTCAAGTGTGCGCCCATTCACATATTCTTAATACGTTGGCGACATAGTGTGCATAAGCTTGCGTGCGAGTTGGGGTTGATGCGTGTAGATAACATGCGCGAAACTTACTATGCCAGGAAGCAGCTCTAAGTCCTTTTGTCATTGTCTAACGAGCGGCACTCACTGTTACCTGCGTTGAAGTCTTTTCTCTGGAGGTTAGCAATATAACATTGGCAGATAAGGGAACTTTTTTTATACACAAGGAAAGTCGTACATTGAGAAGGGCCGTCAACAGAGGTTGTCCGTATGAAGCGACGGTCCGTGAACTTAATTGGTCAGACATATTCATTCCATTCTTTAACATGGCAGCCACTATTTCTGCAGCCAACTACTGCACGTCTTCAATTCACCGCTCCACATTTTGCAGCACGAATTGAGCATATTGGGAGATCGAACCCAGTTGCATTTCCGACAGCTGATCGCACAGAAACAGGGCAGAAGTGGTTATGGTTTCGTATTCGTGCGTTTTCGCGGAGGCAACGTATGGCGCGCCGCCGAAAGCGCCATCTCGTTTCTCGTAAACAAATTGCTCCGCGAAAAGGGTCAATAATGGGTAAATCCCAGCGCACGAAGGCAGAAACGAGACACACAGGGCGCTGTGTGTCACGTTTCTGCGGTCGTCCCTTCTCCGTCCAATGCGTTGCGATTTATCGGCTGTGCCATAAAAAAATCGAACCCCGTCGGTTCCCTTCTCGTTCAATACGTATTGAGCCGTGTAGTAGCAATACCTCTCTTGCCAGATGCCTGGCAGACCCAACCTCAAATCGTACCGCCCTCTTCAGAAAACGAAATGCACGGGGGGTGGCAGATATTTTCTGGCAGCGTGAGGACCGCCAGAATAACGCCCAGAATACGTTAAACCATCAGAAGAAAAGGCCAGTCATGGGACAAACTCTGCTTACCAATCTTTTTTAAAAGAGTTCTTGAGCCGTCACGAAAGCGCCAGGCCGATTTCAAATGTGTTATTACCCCTTAGCGTCATTCGCCACAAACCGACACTCGCGTCGCAAGCACGCTTAGTTGTAAGCTAGACGCGCGGGTTACCGCCAGTCCACGTACGGGCTTATTAAATACAAAAGACGCGCCGAGACATGCTGCAAAGCGTTGCGGCATACCTCCAAGCGCGCAAGTGACAGAATGTCGATAAAGGTGCACAGAATCATATCAGGTGACTCGCCCAGAAAGATCAAATGGCATACTTACCCGGAACGTGTTTTCCGCCTTGTGTTTTACCGGTTTGTTCTTCATGTTTGCGCTTGCGAGGCAAAATAACACCGTATGTCTACACCACACGTGCAAATGACATGGAAGCCGCCATGTTGCGGTGGCCGCTGACGGGATGCATACGCGATGGGTCTAGAGACGACAAAGTGAGTCTGCTATTTAGCTTTGCATTTAACCGTGCGGACAAAAACATTCTCGCAAACTTTGCAACAATAATGACAGCATGCTATTCTGCCTGCCAGTTTTAATTTTGTTCTTAGTAGGTGGTGTCTAAATCTACGTTCTATAGGGTGGCGACCTCTGAATGAAATGCGGATCTTAAAGGCCTATGTTTTCGATTGTTGAACGCCCCGAACACTGATTTTCGGAGCCGAAAACACGTGGGGTTTAGGACACCACTTATTAAGCATACCACCCCATAACATAGTGAGAAACCATGTGCCACCCCTGCTTCAAATACCTTAATAACAAATGCAGATCTTGAAGGCAATGCTCTTGCTGGTTAGGTGATGCCCAAAATACGTTTATGTCTGGTTCCCGCAGTCGCTTCCGCCGCACGCAAAGAGCAGAAGCATTGCCCCCTTTTAAGATCTGCAATTTCAATCCACAGGACGCCACAACTACAGCACAGTAGCGCGGATTTAGTCCCCACCTATTGACAGGGCCCATTTTGTGTATTAAACGCTACGGCGGCATACAGCACGCAGAACGGCCTCTAGTCTCTACTGATCAGTAGTTTCACAAAACTGTCGATTGCAATACAATGAACTGTAGGAAGCCGGTGCGTCCAAAACCATGAAAGACTGCATTTCGCTTCTATGCATTGTCTTATTCAAGGACCATACTCTAAAGGCTTTCATCAGTTAGTTTTTTTAATACCAAAGACCATTCTGCGCTACTGCGTCGTGCAAGCACTGAAATTAGCGCGTTAGCGTGGCTTCGACACCATTAACCGAAACTATGAAAAATCTAGTTTGCATGGGATAAACAGTGTCTTTCTTCCCAATGAATACACGGCTCCCTAAGCAAAAGATGCGTATTTTTTAAGGTGCGGTAATGAGCGCTTCGAGCATTCATTAAATGTTTAATCAAGTGTTCATAAAGTAACGACACGTCGGACCCTTTTGTTAGCATAGAAAGCAAAGCGATTGCACTCTCAAAGGCTTCTACGCATACTACGGCCGAGCAGTGGGAGACTTTGCTGCTCAGCTTGGACCCAGAAGAGCAGCTCTGGGCCGTCCGGATGACCGAAGACGCCGCCAGAAAGCAAGGGCTGGCCGCCGTCTGAGGAAGGGGAGGCCTGGGGGTTAGCCTCCCAACCCCCGCCGCCCCCAGACCCCCCCCATCATGGACACAAAAAAGTTGTATCTCTCTCTCAAAGGCTTCACCAGCGCGCGTCTGTCCCACCGACCAAGTACACAAGTTTTTTGCTCTCGCTCGGCAAGATACATGCGCAAGATAATGAAACACCACACAGTATCTACCAAATGCATCCTTTTATTACACTCTTTTATTTAGAGATGTTGATGTACAAATAGGTTTGTGAGGCATGATCAAACTGCTCGATATATAGTCAAGTTCTTCAGAATGTACAAGTTAATACACCGTCGTGGCAACCACCACAAATGCCCCTCCCCCGCCAACCACCCTCCTCCACTACCTGCCAACTCTCAAAGAGCCACACAGAAAATAAAGACCAACAAATAGCAGGGTGGGCAGCGTCCAGTCACAAGTTCTTAAAAACTTTAATGGGATAGTCAATGACAAAAGAAGAAATGGCAGAGAGCTTGCCGAAACAAGCGGGCTGGTCACAACTGAGCCAATCGCAGCTTAGTACAGCCACACAGATTCAACTACAAGCCAATTTCGCACTTCACATTACCGACCCAAAGATTGTTTCCTACAAGCTAAACGGTGCATGAATTTCAATGAACCGCACGTCATGGCAGATGGGGTGCCAGGATTGGTGGCCAAAATGCAGACGTTGACGAGTGAAAAATTAGAAAATACAAGAACGTCATCCTTGGGATGTGTTACAGAAAGTGAAAAATACACAGCTCTAAACATACAGGGGAGGGGAAAATGTATAATGTCCTAGAATGAAAACATGCACAATGAAAAAAGTTTACAATAAAAGAAAATATGGCAGCAAAAAAAAGCTCCCAATCTGTCAACAAAAAAATATTCAACCAGTCAATAACGAATTTTAAGAAATGTAGGCAAAAATGCTTCCTCACTTAGTGAAATGCACTGCCCAACATTGTTGGAACCAGTTGCATTTGCACAACACACTTTCAGCATGCCAATTGCTTATTCTATGGGCACCGTTCTAGATTACAGCATGCAGGTCAATTCCTTTGAAAATGATTACTACCACCCCATGAAAAGTGTGCGACACTCCAAGGGGCAAGGTCACTTACGATGTACCCGAGTGTGAACATTTTCTTTGCCCTGTCCGATGTGAAAACAAGATATGTGTTTAAAAAATTTCCTCAGGAAATGAACAATGGAAAATGACCTTCCCCCCCTTTTTTTTAATGTCTCCGACCAACCAACCAACAATGCAATTTCCAAGTGCGCACAACCACTAAGATGGGACACCCGCTTATCGCCGACGCGCCTGGCAACACTTGGGTCCGAAGTGACTGCTCCAAAAACAAGCCCAGCATCAAAATGACTTGCATCCATCAAGAGTCTCCCCTGGGGCCTTCCCACAACAAGCTAGTCGCCCTCCCCCAATCGTCACACTTTTCACAATTGAAAAAACCTGCCCCACACAACACACACTGCACTCGTGACCGCAACGGAGCTGCAGGCTTCAGCAAACAACAAGACTCATTAGCATCATGCCTTTGATCAGACCAAGCAAAAACACGAATACAAAAAAAAAAAGGGATGAGCCAGATTTCCAATACACAAACGAGCACACCTGGCCCCATCCTCCACAGAGCCGCCGCCATGTCTTTTTTTTCTCACCACAGTTCATGATAAACAGGGTCAACGAATGAAGCAGCTAGTATGGTGGAACCAGAGCCACCAGTAATGTAGCAGCCCCGAGATCCAAGCAACAGCAGCAAAAACATGACAAGCATGGTGTTTTTCCCTCTCATTTCAGTGCCAGAGACTTGCTGCACCACTAGGAACCCCCGGTTACACCCATCTCACCCCCCCTGAAACCGGTGGCAGTGGTCGCTCCACACCTCACCTCTCACCACAAAAAGATGTCACGTGGTTGAGAAAGGGGGCTGAAAGGGGAGGGGACGTGTCCATCTTCCATGGAAGCGCACGTGAGAGGAAGGAAGCCGAGGACGGGGGGAGTAGCCAAGGGAGGTAGCCATGATCCGGTGCGTGTCTACTTTCGCGCGGGCGGAATCTGCTGCATGGGCGCGTATCCACCACCGGCGGCGTACGTCTGCTGCTGCTGGTAGTACTGGTTCCACTGCTGTTGGTGCTGCTGTTGCTGCTGCTGCTGGTTTTGGTAGTACTGATTCCACTGCTGCTGGTACTGCTGGTACTGCTGCGGGGTAGCCTGGCCGTAGGCCGCGGCCGGCTGCTGCTGGGGTGCCGGCGCGGCCTGTCCGTACGCCGCCGCAGCCGGTGGAACGGCCGGCTGCCCGTAGGCCCCGGCGGGTGGGGGCGCCTGCTGGCCGTACGGTGGCTGCGGCTGGGGCTGCGGCTGCGGTGGCTGCCCGTAGCCTGCGCAGGTAACCCCGAAAAGCACTCGCACTGAAGGGAGCAGTCGGGAAGACAGGGGGGGAGGAGAACCAGCACCAGCGCATTCACCACGGCTGACGTCTGGGCTGTGGTGGCAGGGGCCAGCCTGCGTGGCACAAACACAGCCCCCGATGTGGCGATACACACCGCAAGTGGGGGAGAGGGGGGAGGGCCAGGCACTTCACCAAGCACAGCATGCCTGGCCGCAAGCTATCTCTCTACCATCTTCCGAGACCAGGCAGTTGCGGCACGCAAGAAACGTGCGACGAATAAGCATGCGCAACACAACACGTGTCACGAGCCTTCATTTTCTTCCTTCTTATGACACAGCTGAACTGATCTCTAACATTTAATCCTTTCTGCAATATTCTTGCTGAACGTGTACTTTTGGATTTTTTGTACTTTGAGCAGGGGGTACTTACGAGTACCAAATATTGCAAACAGAATGGGCTAGTGCCTCCAAAAGAGTACTTTCGCAAGCAGGGCAGATAGCGTGCGCAATCTTTATGATAATGCATTGACAAGTTCTCTATGCTCATGCAGACTTGGAACAATGTAATTGCCCCCCCCCCCCCCCCCCCAGTACAGTATTCTATTATGAAAGCAGCAAGCTGCTTTCATTAGAAAACCAGCAAGCTGTATAAGGTGTGTTTGCCCAGTAGCACTGCGCAGTAAGGCTGCAAAGCCGTTGCAGGTTAGTCCAAATGCCTGTATCATCAGGTTAGCAGGAGCTTAAAAGGGTCAGTTTTTCTTTCTCTCTTTTTTAAGAGAAAGGTTAATGACATTGTTCCTTTTGAAACGCCTAGCAAAGACATGCATGTTCCTAACATGCCTCGTTCTCTGCTTTGAGGAGAAAGGTTGTTCCTTTTGAGCAGTTATGCCTTCCACCAACACCTAGCAAAGACATGCATGTTTCTGACATGCCTCATGCAACCAGGAAGCCCATCAGAGAGAAAGGAGTCATGTCTGTACCTTGCTGGCCGTATGAAGGGTACTGCTGGTTGTAACCGCCGCCATAGCCGCCATAGGACTGGAAGGAAAAAAAAGAAGAGCAGAGTTTTAACCTTGTAGCCGGCTGCACCAGCACAGAGTTGCATAAAAATAATTCCTAGAGGATACATTTCATCCCAGGAGAGGACACAGTGGATGACGGCTGTGTGAATAAAGTTCTCCATTGGCACTCGCAATCCTCGCGTTGCAAGAATCCCGCACACCATCACCATTTTGCACGAGTAAAATGTAATGCAGTAAGATAGTCTGAAGCCCCAATCATCTTAGGCAAATCCCGGTACCACACATTGTTCCCATTGTAGTTCGCAGCGCTAAAGTTCTTTCTCGCAATTTGTCTAGGGAACTCAAGTCAACAAAAGTTCCAAGCTCACCTGCTGCTGGGGTGGCATGTGGCCCTGCGGGGGTGCGTGGGGGAGTGGCGGTCCGCTCCGGCCGCCCCCGTAGCCTCGAGGTGCTGGGGGCCCGCCCCATCCTCCTCCGCCTCCCCCCCTCGGGGGTGGGGGACCACCACCTCTCCTCATCATGTCTCCGCCCCCTCGCATCGAGGGCCCGGGGGGTGGTGGTGGAGGGCCGCCACGGCTGCCCATGGGAGGGCCCGGCGGTCCCCCTGGGGGCCCGCCTCGGTAGCCGCCTCCTCCTCGGAAGCCTCCACCGCCACGATATGGTGGGGGTCCCGGTGGTGCACCATAGCCTGCAGCAAAAAGATTGTGCAGCTTGAAGTCTCTAAACTGCATAGTGGGTTGCGAAGGACGCCACAGTGGAAGACTAGCAAGTTAACTGAGACCACCTCAAGTTCTGCGACACGCAACTAAATCTAAGCAGACACGACTTCTTGCACATCGCCTCCATCGAAATGTGCCCACTGCAGTAGAATGCCACAGCTATAAACAGAACAAACAAAAAACGTATAGGCAACCACTAACAGCATCCTTTCATCTTAATTTAGAGTACTGACACATACGTAAAGAATGGTCAAAACACACGCTTCTGGCGTGTAGGACGACACTTAGCAGCTACAAAAGTGTCAATGTGAGGGTGAGAAGGCCGCCGACGCCTTGTCAGATAAGCGCAGAAACGCGAGCAACATAGAGTCTGGCTCCACAAACATGAACACAATGTCACGGCCATAACACTTCCATTGTGCACTGACAAATGACAATTTTTCTAATGGTGCGAGCGCCTAGCCGATTACGCCAGCATTGCTGGGACGATGTTTCTGCTGGGCAGCAGCAGTTGCCGGGAGCGCTGCATCATGCAGACATGTTATTCCCATCTTTCATTCGAACGTTTGAGGAGGTCAAACGCAATGCTTAAAATCGCTGTTGCTGTCCATGATTTGCCACTTGCCCATGGTGGGAACTTCGAAAAATATATTAAGTTAATGCCAATGTCTGTACAATATATAAGGTGCCTCGGGAGAATACATTAATTTTTTCACGCTTGAAAACAGCTAAACAATGACAATGAGACTCATTCAACTCACCTCGACCAGGTGGTGGTGGTCCCCCACGGAAGCCAGGACCGCCAGGCGGTCCTCCTCGCTGGAACGGTCTCCGTCGGTCAAACCCACCTGCAGCAACATGCGTCACAACAGCACACTTTACTGTGTCCTAGGTGCCAGTGCTATGGCCCTACGTGGCCTGGACACATCCGCGTAATGTGAGGGCTGTGCGGTGGCCCTGGGCCCTTGAAGGGGCTAAACTCGCTCGCTTAAGGGGGGACGCGGCTTTCGTATCGCGAAAAATGACCAAAAAATCAATTTTTTGAAAAGCATATATTCCGTTTCTATAACTCTTTTTTTATCTGATTCCGAAATATGAACGCTGAAAACCGCGTAGAAGTGCTCAAAAAAATTTTTGTATCAGCCAACGTCGCAAAAAAATTCAGCGGAAATCGCGAAAAAACGGCGTTTTTCGAGCCGCGATATCTCCGCAACGGCGCAACCGAGCGCCGCCATTTTGCCCTTGTTGGAAAGCGCATTTCTCCGTCTTTAAATTTGCCGCTCTGCCATCTCCTCCATTCAAAAGCAAGCGCACAAAAAGCAAATGATTCAAGGCCGTTCCGAGGCCTCCGATTGGCCACGGCCGTCACGTGGCCAATTGGAGCTTCGCCATATGTCTCGTTGGCGCTGCGCGTCTTCTGCTACCGCGCCGCCAGGCCTACCGCGCCTCTCGGCGTGCGGTGTTCGTCTGTATGTGCGGTGTATATATATATAAAAAAGCTTTTCTGAAGAAGCTTTCATCTGATATCGCCCGTGACTCGCGCGTCTGACAATCGCCTCGCCATCTCCGTGAGCACGTACGGAGCGTAGTTTCGGCAGCGGACTCCACAAGTGATAAGCGCCTCTTGGCATCTCAGCTCGTCAGGATCGCCAGTACTTGCGGAATGTAGCTGACTTGTGTTGTGATATGCGCCTCTGGACATATCCTGAGGAGCGTAGTTTCGGAAGCTGGTTTGTGTTGTGATACGCTACTCTAGACATACGGCTCGACGCATTCATCAGTAGCGCTTGCGGGGCGTAGTTTCGGAAGTTGACCATGGGTCGGCGACCGCTGAAGTACAAGACGGCTCATGTTTACGGCACTCGTAAGCGAAAATCGCTGACAGTGAAAAAGACTGCTTCAAGGTCGCCTGGCAGTACTGTGCAGCATAGCAAAGAAGTCACAGACGCTTAGCCGAGGACTCCACACGCGGCCAGGATGCGTACGCGTGCCGATGATGCCATGCAGGAGCCGCCGCCGAGCACTTCACATGCGGCCGGAATGCCTACTTGTGTCGACAATGTTGAGGAGTCGCTCTCTGGCACTTCATTCGTGGGCGAAACATCTCCTGCGAGCAGCACGAGATGTTTGTCACGAGAGTTGAGCTTGTCGTGCCGCGTTCCACATCGTCGGATGCATCCACCGATCGCGCCTCGGATGTTTCTGGTTCTCGTCTCGGCACTTCGCACGATGTTGCTACGCCCATACCTGCCAACCTCAAGACTTTCAAATTCGTAAACTCGCGACCGGGGGGGGGGGGGGGCGTGCACGGGAATTCTGCCGAGGAGTACGACTTCAAACACACTTGGAAGTACTGATAGTATCTAGTACTGACGAGGCTTCGAGCACGCCATCACACTTCGCAGCCTCTACGGCTACAAAACACCGGAGTGCCGGAGTCGCACTGCGCCCGATGCAGTAGCACGTCGCACAAAAAAAAGCGAGGCCCACAAAACAGGTCATACAGTAAAAGTTCGTTAATTTGGATTTCACGGGACCGAAACAAATGTCCGAATTAACCGAATGTCGAATTATCGAGGGTATCAAGAAAACAATAAACAAATGCTTACTACGTCAACACGCTCTTATTTGCAGTATGAATCAGCAAATTCTGTTTCTATTTTGCATAAACGCAATGCGGAAGCTGCAATTCTCGTCATCTCGCGACTGATTAGAGCTCGCAGCGGCGAAGGTTTCGCGACTTCCTTCACATTGCGGCCGCGGCGCGCGTCTTCATCTGAGACGGGCTTTTCACTAGCGCGCGCACATCCCGTTTATTTTTTCGCCAATGTCGCCGGGTCGCCGCCCATCGCGATGTAGACGGTGCGCCTCTTCCTCTTCACAACCGCAATCTCTCTCTCTTCATCCTCGACAGCTTTACACTGAGTAAAAACGAAATTATTGCTTACCGCAACCGCTGTCAACGTGATCATGCACGGCGACCTTCCGGTTCTGAAGGCGCGCGGCCGACGCACGCATAGTCAAACCGAAACTACCGTTTGCTGCAACTGCGGACGAAACCGCTGTCGATATCGACGCGATCATGCATGGCGACTACCGAGTTATGAAGGCACGCGGCCGACGTGCGTACCGAGTCAAAACGAAACTACTGTTTGCCACAACCGCAGCGGACGGAATCGCGGCAGCTATCAAGACGATCATGGTTGGTAACTACGCAGTCATGAAGGCACGCGGCCAACGCGGTGCTATGTGCGGCGGTAAACGCAAGCTAGGCACGAATAGGAACAAATAGGCACGAAGCCTTCCGGCGTTGTTGTCATTCCAGTACTCCGTCGCTTCGTTTCGGTGGACGCTAACGTTGTTTTGGCGCGGTCCATTCATGTTTCGGAGGGTGGCGTGGCTTAGAGCTATGGGCGCGGACCATTCGTGTTCGGAGGGGCGGAAGGGCAACGGGACAGAGGCGCGCGAGGCTGGAGATGCGGAGAAGGATGGAAAACAACGCGCGGCGGCGTGGAATGGCTCAAATTTCTTTTCTTTCTTTTTTCTTTTTTTGTCTTTTCAAGGAGTTCGTATTCCATTCCCTGACGGCACGGACACTGAGTGAAAACTAGAGTGTACTAGTGAAAACGAAACTACTTTTTACCGCAACCGCTGCGGATGAAACCGCGGCCGCTATCAACGCGATCACGGATGGCGACTACGCAGTTTTGAAGGCACGCGGCCAATGCAGTGCTATGCGCGCCGGCAAACGCAAGAATGAAAGCTTTAAAGGCTCAAATAGGCACGAAGCGTCCTGGCGTTGCTGTCATTCCCGTACGATTTGAACTCCGTCGCTTCGTTTCGGTGGACGCTAATGCCGTTATGGTAGAGTACACTCTAGTTATAGCTCGTTTGCGTCGCACATTTGCGGCGCTCCGCGCTCGCCGAGCACCAAGAATTGTCCGAATTAACCGATGTGCGGCCAAATACGTCCGAATTAACGAGAGTTTCATTGCATTAAATAATGCAAACGCCTGCCGGGACCAAAGGACGTGTCCGAATTAACGAGCTTTTACTGTACTCGCGAAAAAAGCCTAGCGTCGCGAAAAAAGCCTAGCGAAGGTGACAGGCAAGACGACTAGCCACAGCCTCCCATACCGAAACTGTGCCTGCCGCATCGACCCAAAATCGCCGTCGTCTCTGGGGGCGCCACTTACGTACAGGTGGACCTCTATGTTGAGAGTAACGACAACCAGTGACTTCCAGCCGTCGTCAGGTACTCCAACAATCCGATGACGAAGGCAACGTCACAGATTGAAAAATCTCCTTACTCTGCAGACAATAAAGATTACGGCGCATACCTCCATCTCTGCGCCCCTACCCACCAGCAACGGTGTGAATTTATTAAAAATTTTAAAAACTATTTCGCGAATATAACCACTTTTCCGTAAAAATTGAGCCGACATTCGTAAAATCGTAAGACGTGTCCAAATTCGTACATTTTACGGAAAATTCGGAAGAGTTGGCAGGTATGCTACGCCGTCCACAAGTACGGGCGGCACCGTTCAGGCACGCCTGGAGCCGCATTTTGTATCGGTCGAAGCATCCCGAGAGGTCGCCGTGAAAGTGCAAGCAAAACTAAGTTCGTTGTCTGCGACCGCGCGGAAAATGGAACTGACAGGTGAAGGTGCTTGCCAGTACGGAAGAAGCGGGGGAGTTTCTTATCGTTCAAATGACAGCCCTGAACGCGCTTCTCGGCAAAGATGAGTGCCAGCAGTGCTCCCAGCCGGGACTTTCAGTTCAGCTGGGAACAAGACCTGGATTAGCAGCGCAAATGATACTGACGTGCGTTTTGCGGCGGTGTCGCGAAGGGGTGGTTGTCACCGCGAAAGGAAGGTCGCAAAATTTTCGATGTAAATATGAGAGCTGTACAGGCTGTTTTCATAATTGACCATTCATAATTGACCAGAAATCGGCGAGACCGATTTCTGGTCAATAATGAATGTCTCACATAGATGGTTGCGTCATAAAACATTTCAAAAACATCTGAAGGCTGAGTTTGAGTTTGAAAGCCTTTTTCTCAAAACGACTTTTCTTGCTTCCTGCTTTGCTTGTTCCACTGATTTCTTTGTGACCACTAGGTCTATTTCAGTTCCGTTTTTTTCCCTGTATTCCTGGATGTACTGTCCAGGGCATGACACTCTTGCTTTTCCAGTTTTACTTTACTACAATTAACGATTCGACTACTTGCTCACAGCCTAAAGGCCTGTGGTATAGTCACCTCCTAAAAAATGAGAACTAAAAAAAAATGTATTGAAAATAAAAAAATCTAAGAGTGTCACGACCTCAACCATTCATCTTAGAAGGCACAGTGCTTTGAACAAGTGTTCTATCGTATTTTATAAGTGACTCAGGCTTGGAACAAGGCCACAAGGAGAAAAATATTGTACATAAAAAAGTTCTAAAGATATCTTTATGAAATTTATACAGTAGTATCATAAAAACATTGCTGATAAGTCTGCCAATTTTCATAAAAATCCACACAGAAATAAGAAAGTTGGTATCGAAAGCCACGTCCCCCCTTAATAAAGTTTTGCCATCCATCCATACGATGTGGCACCACAAGTGAACAGATGTTTCACCAACAGCCATCCCATTCAGCACTTTGTCGGCCACTACTTAAGCCTCACTTCTTCCGCTCCTAAGTAGGTCTCCGATTCATCATGCAGGACGGTCAAAGGTACTAGTATCATCCGCTCAGCCTAGCCATACGCTTCTCGAACATTCCTGTACAGGACAACAAATCAAACGCATTCTTTCTTCTGCAGTTTGCTGGCCAACTCTTCCCAGTTTACATAACCAATACCTGGGAATGCTTGTATTGCCTTCACTGCAATTTTTGTGGCTTCTCAATTTTCAGCAAGACCATCACTCACCAATGCAACCCGTAAGAAGGGCCTTGTCACAGAATCCGTCTATATGAAATCAATCTATCTATATCTCCAAGACAAAGCAGTGGACGACAAAGCTTAAAAAGAGAAATTGTCATCCACCTTACAGTAGACCGAAGCTACAAAGGGCACCTGTAAGACTTGCAGCTTCGGGCTACTCCAAAATTTCTTTTATTTTCATATAACTTCCTCCACATTGCAGACTTAAGCAGAACTCATCTATCTTGCCTATTGATCACAACCCAAGTTGAAGAGGCAAGGCACAACAACCACAGGGCAAAGAATGCAACCGGCCAACATGCGTTCAGCCCCTCCCGCAAAATAGACCCTCGGCTGCCCTCCCCTTTGAGAAAGGAAACGGGACTAACCACGGAAGCCAGGCCTAAAACCTCCACGGTCGCCACCGCCGCCATAGCCACCACCCCGGTGGTTGTTGTCGAAGCCGCCCTGCCGGAAGCGCTGCTGCGGGGGTCCGCAGGCCGCGCGGCCTTCTTCGTTGTACTTCTTCACGAGGGGCTCGGCCTCCTCGCGCGGCAGCTCCGTGAAGATCACCTCGTCAAACAGGCTCCCTTGCTCGGGCATAACGAAGTTGGCTGCACACACATGGCAACACCCAGAAAGCGGGGCACGGGAGACAGTTGTTACCAGACGCATAGACATCGCTATCGGCACAAACGCTACGTCCTGTGTTCCGAACGCCTAAAGTACAGCGGCGTGCCCTCATGCAAGGTAAAGTGCACACAAGTAACCGTCTAACACTGCGCGACAGGCATGCTCAAACTACTCTCTAAAACTGCGAGTACCTCCAAGTGCACACAGACACCCTAAACCCACAGGGGGAGTTCAATTGCAGATTTGGCAACACAGTACACGAATAGACCAACGAGAAATTCGGGCTCCCAAGCTTGAAAAAGCCTCGTACAACCAAACTTTCCCTCCGACTATTCTTCAATGCACACATCTGTTCAAGCTACGGTTCAGTGCGATCCAGAAGCATTCGCACGAGACCGTTTCAAGCTTGGTCACCCAACTCTCAGGTATGCTTAGCAAACTTATGTCCAACCTCGTTATAACCAAGTCACATCAGACACGAAAACACCTTCGTTACTTCCAATTACATGCTGATAACTACAAACTTGGTTCATTACAGTATCCTACATTCATTACACGTTGATATCAGCCACAAACACTCCAGATTTACTTCGTTATATCGAGGTTAGGTTCAACTGTTGCGGGGGGAGGTGGGTACAATGCTGCTGTTGCCTCGGGGAGCAGCTGCCCTACCGGGTGAGAGAGAGAGTAGACGCGAGTAAACGAACAGTGTGCACCTTTCATCTCAAGGACGGCAATGTCCGGCACGTCCTTCCCTTCCTCCTTCTCTCGCTTTTGACACCGCCTGAGGAACTCTTCATCTGTGGGCACTATCACTACGGCTCGACGCTTGAAGCCCTCGAAGGGGCGCATTTTGCGCCGCTGCGCCGTCGGGTACACATTGGTCTGAAACGAGGCACCACGCAAAAAAAAAAAAAAAAAAAAAGCCAACACACCCCGGGGTCAGCCATCATCCAGCCGTGGGAGAGTCTGGGGCACGTGCACACAGGCGCGCAACACACTCGCACGAGACGGGCGAGTGAATGCGGCAAACGCGATTGCCGACCGGAGTGGCGGCGGACACACTCCCAACTCACCTGGTCGAGGATGTAGTTGCGTGGCGTCTTGGAGGCCATCTCGAGCAGCTTGTTGAGACACTTGGTGGACTTGTCGATGAGGACGTCCCAGCGGCCAGAGTAGTTGCGTTTTCGCGGCAAGCCCATCACCTACGACAGTCACAATCCTTCCTTACTAGGCACAACACCTGCCAAACACTATTACAGTGGAATCCTGTTACGATCTTCACGGGAACCGGAAAATAAAGCGTAACATCAGAAAATCGCATCATCCAAAAATGCTTTGCCCTTATGAACATTGGCCAGAAAAAGAAAAAAATTTGCGTAGAATCTCTTTAGGGAGTTACCTGAATGATGTGTAAGCATTTCGTAGTAACGACGTGGTGTTGAGTGCTCACACTTAACACTGCTGGTAATCCTAGCAGTGCTCGGCGGCTGCGGTCATCTGGGTGCCATTACGGTAAATGAGACAGTGCTGCGGCAACACAAACTACTGCAGAATACGTGAACTGCTGAGGCAAGCAAACTACTGCCAGTGGTGGCACCAGGTGCGCTGACGACGTTCCGATCCAAAGCCATGGCTGTTCCACAGTTCTGGCTTACACGGGTGGGACTGGCCAAAGTCATTTTGCAGCAATTTTTGAAACAAGTAAAACTGCGTTGTGGAGCCGTTTGGAGCAGACAAAATTGCTATTTGGGGCAGGCCAATCTGAATTTTGGTGGAATAACGTAATATGGCAGCGCACTTCGAAACCACAACGAAACAAAAGAATAAACCAACACAAAGCGTGTAGTGGAAGCACACTTTGTATCTACAGCGTACTAGAACATGGAAAAGTGGTTCAAGCGGCGGCACGGCGCATGTTTTCCTCTAAAGTCAAAAACATTGGAACTACAATCGAGCTGTATATCCCCGCGCCAACGCTCAAGACGAAAGTGGAAAATGTTATCAAGTTATGCGGTCCAATCGCTGTATGTCAAAATGGCTCAGGCCTCGCCCGTATGGGCATAAAAACAGAGTAGAATATTTTTACGGTATACTGGCCCTGGGGACAGATGCCCGCCCGCTGAACCCGCTGCGGCTCCCTAATATCTAGTCCACTCCACCAGTGCCCTCGGCCTAATTTTCGGTGCTTTGAGCCTCAGCTAGGGAGCGCCGTGCCGCTCGACCCACTCAACCGTGTTCTAGTACATTCGACATAAAGCCGCCCTGGCCATTCCGACAGCGGTGGCGCTGTCTGCGGAATGTGACCGGCCGCACTCTTTTTCGGAGAACGAATCGGCTCGCTGTTTGCAGCCACTGCCAGACCACAATTGCCGAAGCCGGTCTCTGGTGCAGCGTGGCACCATTTCAGTCAATTTTGCTTGTTTCGCGCAGGAATCTGCGTTTGTACAAAATGGTGCAATTGGTGCAGGACTATTCTTGCTGTTATTTCCATAAATGCATTGTTTTCTGATATACTCCTGCAATACAGGATGAACACTATTTGTAAAGAAACCAAAAGAAACTAGCGACAAAAGCAGATTCATTTCTGCTGTCGGGAAAAGCCAAGCCCGCATCCGCTCACCTTCATCTTGTCAATGATGTTGTTGGTGCCGAGGATGTTGTACTTGCGCTCCGGGAACTTGCTCGTGTACTCATTGGCCCACGTCGTCTTGCCACAGCCAGGCAAGCCACACATCATGATCATCTGCAAACGACGGTTGGTTTAACGAGGAGTTCAGTCGTAAACGAAACATTTTATTCAAATTAGCACTCTAGTGATGGCACTGAAAATTTGCAGATAGTACAGTCAAACCTCGATACATCTAGGTTGTACTTGCAGCGAAAAACTTATTCGTTATATCGAGGTTTCGTTAATTCAATAGAACTAAGATGGGGAAGTGAAAATACTTTGTTACATCACGAATTTCGTTAAATCGAGGTTGGTTATATTGAGGATTGGCTGTATTGCAATTCGGTTATACTGAATATGAGTTCTGCTTTAATTTACTACCTCATTTCGTTTGATACATGTTTACTTTTCTGGAAAATTTTTGTAAGTATCAACTTGCTCAGATTGAGCCAAACAGGGTATCAATGGCTGCTGCACAATTTAAACAAATCTAATAAGATCAACCTAATTGCTCTGTCTAGCTTTGTGGGGTCTCAAACGTGCTCTTGGGACAATAGGACGACAACTGAGTAGTGCAAACAAATAGCAAGGGCGTTTATTGCACCTTTCCTACACCAATGCCAGCTAGCCGAATCACAACCAACAGAACATGCCGATGGGCACCAGGCAAATCAAGGATGTCCGACTCGGCGCAACCAGATAGCGTGCAAATATGTTTGCTCGCTGGATTAACCTACATAGCACTGTGCCACACACAAAGGCAACAGCAGTGGTGTGTGAACCTACCTCGCACTCGGACTTCTTCTGTGGTCCAACTGTTCCACGTATCCTTTCATCCAGTGGTACACAGGCGATGAATGTGTAGCTAGTGTCGGGTGGCTTGAACCAGGGCTCCTCCTGGAACACACATTCCAAACAACACTTTGCAGGCACAATTTGAAACATACAGTTGCACACTGTTTCTTATATACTTGTTTAGGCATATGCACCAACATCGGCAAAAAGCAATCGTGATCAGGTCGCCTATGCCAAAAAGTGCTTTCATTATGTACGGCGTAATAAGAGTCTGCACAAATAGGATCAGGTCTACGTGAAAAAAACACGCGCTTTGGTTCCAATGGCCCAGCAAAAGTTATCCCATCCCATTTTAATGACATCTGCATTCCCATGCTAATGCAGAATGTGCTGTTTCAAGTTTCTCTTGCTGAGCATTTGACATTATTTACTGCCAGAAAACATATCTACATCTGCGAGCGAACGAACATTCACTTCGGTGTAACCAATGTCTCAAGTCCTGCCTTTCACGTTTCATTATAGCAGTTGGAACACTTAACAAAATGAACTGTCAACCAAATTTTTAGATTTGCTGCGTTGCTTCAGACAATTTGTTAACACATATCAACATTTAAGAGCCTTTTCTTTTTTTTTAACGCATAATCCGGGCCAGAATTTCTTAGGTGGGAACCACACACAAATAAAAATTGACATTCCCATCTGCCCCTCCTCCAAGGCACACTTACCAGCTGCCCAAAGTTGCACTGAAAGGCACAGTTCTTGGCCAGGACGTGGGGGAACAGCGCTCGGCCCTTGAGCGTCTCCTTGGAGACCTCAAAGGCGGTGCCGAGGTCCCGGCCGTTTTTGGCAAACGACAACCGCACGGGGTCACTGTCCATATCCTATTGAGGCAAGAAAAACAACATCAGAAGAGGAACTTTGGCAAAAAGCATCGCTAAAAATGTTTGGAATCTGCTCCCAGGTGGTCACCTGGAAGTAGAACATCGCTGCATTTTGCCAATCGCTTCAGCTCAATCAGCCGTTTGCTAGGCTGTTACTCATTGCCCGACCCGATGTAGTAGCATAGCAGCCGATCAAGGCTGCCAAAGCAAGTGCCAAAACATCACGATGTTCTGCTCTCACGAAACCACCTCCTGTGTCGTGACTTCCTAACACATACGTATATCACCTGGAAAACAAAACCGAATCTGGTTGGAATACCATGGCAAACTGAAACGCCAACAACATCTGGCCCTCTGCACAGTTATCCACTGAGATGGAATCACAAAAGCCCAATTTGAAAGGCTACCACAAAACAAAACCACACCCCCGACAACAACCGTTATTAGGAGTAAAAAGCTGTATAATACCGTACCTTCCACTTATCACTCACACCTTTGACAAGCAATTTATTCTTTGCAAAACTTGACACACCGTTCACAAAATCATAAAAAGAGCTGTAATTCGTACACTTCACAGAGAATTCGGCCACACGTGTTAATGCTTCTCTGCAAGGACTTCCGATGCTCAGCAAGGAAGAAAATCTACTCACTGCCATAGCCAGAATGACGTCCCCTTCCGCAAAGGGTTCCCCATAGTCCTTGAACTTGCAGTCCACCGAGATTTTACCTGTACCGCCGTAGCCGTACGACAGCGGTTCCTCGCCTGCGGGGAAGGAGAGGTGTTCTCTTTACACACCTGCGTAAATACTACCATGGACACGATGTAGCATACTGTGCCAACTGAAGGCGTAACGTGCACGCATACAGCCCATGTAAATCCATTTTTATAACAGGGCATGCAATGAATTTCTAACCAGGTCCCATCTGGTTTCAATACCCAGACCAGCCAGCTTCCCAATACGTCATCCAATACATTGTGTTGTCTTTAGCACGAGTGTACCAACTAGGAGAGGCCAAGCTAAATGCAATGTCACGAGGAATTGACTTTCCGAGTCATTTAGTACATTGCCTTACACACACGCTTTCTTTTTTTGGCTTACACCCTCAAACAGCATCCCTAGCCTTATAATCAAGTACACAAGTTAAAAAACTTCTTGGGTACAAACTTTGATTTCTTCTAGAACATCTCATGTGAACAATGACTAAAGGCACAGTGCTCTGATATGCTGCAATGTAAAATCAACATTGCTGCTGCGCCTTTGACAAGACATTTTTGCTTCAACACTGCAGCATTAAAAAAATGAAAATTTAATACAAATTTTTGCTGGCACCCAAGCCTCTAGCCTTCCCATCCTGTGCACAACCACATGCAGTGCACCGGGACAATGCTGAAAGAAGTTACACGGCACTACTGGTTACGCATGCATTGAGATTGTAAAAATCATGTGATGAACTCGTAATTACTGTGCACTGCAAAAGGCAGCCACTTCCCGCTGTTCCAAGCTCATGCCTCATCCGATGACCAACCTATGACCGACCCTCACGTGCACAAGTCACCCCAGCAGCACTGGCAATAGTATTGCAACAGCATCACAGACACTCACCCAGCTGCATAGATGTGTCCTCAACAGAGAAGCCGACTCGAGCGACGTTCGGCGTGGGCTCGTCCGAGGGCAAATGCGAGACATCCAGGTACTTTGTGATCTGTTTGACAACAAAAGCAAAGGCACTGTCGTAACACCATCGCTTTGCACAGAACAGCACATCGCAAGGTGAAATCGTTTAACTTTTTTAGCCAGTGTTTGTTTCATCGGATTATCAAATGTTATGAAGCTGTTGCTCAGCACGAAACACGCCCGTACAACCTTTCGAAATTTTTGCAATGTTGCCGCCAATTTCATAGCGAAGGAGGCATTCATGCTTGTTCAGACTGTGCACGCACTGCAAATGGATATGACTGCAGTGCTTGCACAGGCGCGACTGCATAGCCTGCTAAGCCTGTACGTACATGAGATTGACACCAACTGCCATGATTTCACAAAACTGCAAGCTACAAGTTGTACAATTTCCAAGACGGCACACTTCCAACGGCGGAGGTGAACAGGACTAACTCGCCTTTGTCTCGAAGCAGACCTTGCCCTTGGCGACGCCGTAGGTGGCCCTTGCCCCGGCCCACATGAGGCCGAAGCCAAGCTGGCTCAGGGATTCCGCCTCGTACCGCCCCTTGTCTATGCTCAGGTTCAAGTCTGAGTTGTCTGCATGGAGTAGTCGCACGCCACAGTTGTTAACAATACTCATTTCCTTTGGTTCATGGCTGAAAAAACTCAGCACGCAAACGACATGGGACAAGAAAAACAACGACAGGTGCTCCTTGGACAGAGCACCTGTCCAATTACTAGCGCAGTAGTCCGTTTTACACTGCCTTTTGTTCCCCTAACTACCAGACCGGGGAATACAGCACCATTCTTTAAAATACTAAATTCTTCAGCTGGTTGTGGCTGTTGGGTCAGTGGATACCGATGCAATGGCTCAAAAATGAGGGCAAGGTTTCACAAAGGAACATCCTATAGATCAATACACAATCACATTGCACTGCAGCATACTGCAGCTTTCCAGTTCACTAGTTCGTAGTGCATTGCAGAAGACATTTCAGTGCCCCATGTAAGGAGATCACGCAGCATAATAAAACCGAACCGAAACCATCAAAGGCTGACTGCCAAAAATCAGGCGATAGCTTCCCAGTAATACCTTCCGAGGTTTGCTGCTGTGGACACAGTGCTTAGCTCCACTGGTCAGTGTTACGAGGCGTATGGGTACTGTGACGTGCGGACATGTTCGAATGCACTCAGTAGGTCTTCAGCCTCACCATGTGAAAAGACAACAGACACACTGATGCATTTTCACTGCGGCTACGGTTATACAATCAGATATGCCGTGACCAGCGATTTGTGAAGCACTGCCTGTGCTGCAAAGTGCCTTTGCCTTGGATCCTGCTTTCGCATGCCCCTGGTTCAGCACAGGTGCGTCAAGTTCACCATTGGAAAGCTGTGCGAGGTGTACACGTGACACCAGCTCTACTTTCCCTTACACCACACTAAGTAGGCTCGAGGGGGCTGGAACACGACACTGACATCTCGGCTGGAGTGGCCGGACATTTGCAATCGTAAAAAAGAGAGAACACAGATGGCTGGCTCAGGAACGGAACACTTACACGTATCGAGCGTGACCAACGTCAGGTCGAAGGTGTCCTCCGGAAATTCCTCAACCTTCACTTGCGGAGACCTTGCCCTGCGTCAAGAAACGGCTCTCGCCTCAGTATACGGGAGGAGAAAAAACACCCAGGCAACCATAACCAATTCACGCAAAATAAAGCACTACAGTGAAACCTCGTTACTAATAACACCACATTAACAAACTTTTCGGATTGATGAACTTATTCAATTTCTGAATCATGTTAACGTCTCAGTACCACGAATTCACATGTCAAAATCCAGGGAGCAGTGGTAGGCTAGAACACGCAATGCATGGGATCGGAAAACCCGAGACTGCCCGAGCAGAAAAGCGTAGGAGGCGGACTTTCTCTGTTTTCTGCCGTGGAGGCATTTTATGAGCATTTGCAAGCCCATGCTCTGCCCAGACAAGTGTTGCCTAGCAACGGAGACGTGTCTTTCTGCAGCCCTATCACACAGCCAACATACACAAACGCACCACAGAGAAATGTACGTTACCTCTATGCTCACAGAGGACAGCCTTCCCTATCGGCACGGTGTCATTTACCTGCACGCTTTGGAATAGTTCAGGCGTCCCCCCTTCAATGAGACAGCACGAAAAACAGTGCTTTGGATGGGACACGACCGGGAGCCTCCTCCTGGCCTAAGAGGCTTAGACCACCTCTTGGTCTAAGCCTCTTTTGCACACGCCACGGTAACTACGCGGTGGCGGAATCTATAAAAAATACCAACAACATGGGCTGAGGGCCAACACAGACATTAACCATGCACACAATGGTTAATCTGGGGCTTTCACTGTAAGAAACTTTCAGAATAACAAAACAATTTGCAGCAGTCAACTGAGGCTTGTTATGTCGAGATTTCACTGTATTGTGGTCAAACGAGACTCAAAACAAAAAAATTCAAATTGGCAGATAAAGTGAAGCCTCTGCTCAAATGAGGCAGGCAACATATCCTTTGCTGGGAAACCACTAAAGCGCTGCACAAGAGTTTCTTGACCCCCATATGCAAATTCTATCAATGCTGCCCCTTCCATGTTCGAGTTGCCTGCTTCACATTTAATTTGTTGACAACCGTACACAAAAAGATAATTTCAATCACACTCAAGGAAGTAATCATGGCTACAAACCCCATTGGTCAGAAACGAACAGCACGCATGCAGTGCACAAGAGAGACTGCGGGAGCTCCCTCAATGTTATCAGCTGGGTGCCACAACACAAGATTTCAGATAGCAAAAACTGAGCTTATCACGAGGTTATCACCCATGCAATGTTGGTTCAGCCATCCATACCTGGCGCCTAGGAGCCTACAATGGCCACTAAAGATAAAGGTATGCTTATCCACAGCCCCCTCTCCCCCTCTCCTACCCTGTCCAACAGAATTCATCAGACCCCCCCCCCCCCCCCGTATTCAGTGACAACCCAACTTTCAAAGCATACTGGAACATATTCAGTGACAACCCAACTTTCAAAGCATACTGGAACACTTAGAACACGGTAAGAAAAAATTCCTGCTCTGCAGACAATGGCATTTTGAACAAGTGAGCAAACTATCAATTCAGTATGCATTTTTTTTTTTAATTAGCACTGAGCCCACAGAGACTGAAACAACACGTTCTTAGACTAGCGACTTTGCTGTCACCGATTTTGACTGCTTCAGGTACCTATACTGAATAAACTTGCTCTAAGCAAGTACCCCTCGGGTATATATGACTCCTTGCGCCACCACAAGGCGGTGAACCACCACAATTTCTGGTTCTGAATCTAATTGCACGAGCTTGCACTGCAAGCTCGCCAGGAACGTTGTTACCTGTGTGCGCCGTAGACGCCAACACGACCAGTGGCAAGTTGCACGAAATCTAGCAAAAGTGATCCCCAAAAGTGATCGACCGAGAGTACGAGCTTTATCTGGTGACACTGCAATCTTCATGCAATGCGCGCTAGACTTCTCCATCACGGCCTTAAAAGTGGCAGCCAATGCAACAGCCACTATCTCAAGCTTCAAAATCAGTGGGATGTGTTCTTTCGCAGTGCACTGCTTTCTCTGCACGCCACAGGTTAACGCACACAGAGCTCCAGAGTATGCAAGCAATCCACATGCAAATTGTCACCAGTAAAATTGATCGCGATGCGGCCGTGTCATTTCAAACGGGCAACTGACGAACGAGAGGGCAGCCACGACATGTTTCCGGAGCCAGCAATCACTTCCAGCACGTCGCTGTTTTTTGCCAACCAAAATGGCGGAGCCCATGCACGCGTGCTGTGGCGACATTTTACGGAATTTGAGCGGGCAGGAAATTTATTTGAGCACTTTTTTGGACTGTCAGCGTTACACGAGTAGGTAATACAGGGATTAACGCTCCAGCAAATTTCATTAATGTGGGATTGCAGTTTAGGGACGTTTCGTTGTCGCAAGATGTGGAATGCATTGAATCATATGGGCGTTCACAGGGGATACAAAAATATTTCATTGTCTTGAGCTTTCGTTATTGCAGGGTTCGACTGTATTGCATGCGTGAGATCACAAGCGCACCACTTACCTATTTCTCTGGGGGCTGGGCGACCTCTTCCGTTTCCCTTGCTGAACGGCATTATCTGAGCAAAGTAAGCAAGCAAAGCGATTAGGAACTGGGCAATGCCCGAGGCTAAGGGCTCATGCCAAGCAATTAAATAGTATCTATTGTACAGTCTCAATTCAACCGGCTTGGAGTACATGCACGTTTAAATTATTGGCTGCACGCATTACGAGAAAGAAAAATTTATTCTGTCATTGCTAACGAAGCGCGGCAGGTCGATTGTCTTTGTCAAACATAACAGTGCCTCAAGAGAACTGCTTCGTATTTTATAAGACATATTTGCCGCAAAGAGGACCACACAACAAAGAAGACACTGAGAACAACTGCGGGCAGCCGCCCCATGTCAGATAGGAAAATTTATTGCCACTTTGGCCGAGCAACTATTTTTTTTTAATTTCAGTGCAAGACCCAACCTTACAAGTGTGCATAAAAAATAGACTATAATCTCTTGTGCAAAGGCTTCAGGGATGTGAACTTCCCACCAAGCCTTGAGGACAGCTCCTCATCCACCATTATTTGGCTTCATCAAAATTGGGAGCCTTTGATATGGCCATAGAATTTCGACAGCGCCATGTCACGTTTTTATTACGCCAACTTGCGTGTTTCGGTGCGGCCGATTCAAATTGTGGGGCAGCAGCGAGACCTTTGGTGGCGACATTGCAAGCCAGGGGTTCCAAACTTTCTAAAATGTCGCTCGTGGAACCCCGGGTTTCCGTAGAACCCAGATTGGGAACCCCTGCTCAATGCAACAGTCACATACTGGCAGACAGGGAGCAGTGACATTCCAGACAAATAATCTATCAATCTAACTTGGCTCAACATTTTCTAGGGGTGTGCGAGTAGCAATTTTTAAGACCAAATTGAATACAAATCAAATAGTAACAAAAACGAATCAAATCTCAGATAATATTCTAATAGTTTTCAAATAATTAACAGGCCATGATCACTATGTGCACATTCGAGTATTTTTCAAGTTAGCAAGTTTCTGTAGTGCATTATGAAGCGTTTGTTAAAAGCACAAACAGTGCATTAGGAGCAAGCAAGTACTTTCTTTGCGTGCACAGGGCCCTTTATAGAGTGCGAGTGATCACTGCATAGCATGTAAAATAAGGCTACATAAGCGACAAAGCCTGCTCCACAAAGCAAGTTCTTAAGTTTGATGTCTATACTACGGCCACGGGGGTGATAACTTGCCGTACTTTTTGCTACAATTATAGTATGTTTAATTGGATGCAGACGAAGTTTTGAAATATTCGAAAAGTATTAGGAAAATATTCGCATTTACGAATAGTGACTATTCGATTCGAAGAACGAATCGAATAGGACACTGCTTGATTCATTATTCAAAAGCTACAAAAATGAAAATTAAATTATGGGGTTTTACGTGCCAAAACCAAAATTTGATAAGGCAAGGGGACTCCGGATTAATTTAGACCACCTGGGGTTCTTTAACATGCGCCTAAATCCAAATACACGGGTGATAGTAGAGTTTTAGTTTAGCGTACGCTATGCCATTGCGTACGCTGTAAAATAGCGGGTCATCACTGCGCACACGCAGAACGCTATCCTACCGATAGCGTACGCACGCTATTTCTCAGATTTAGTGTTACCGTCTTTGCGTGGTTTGCGCAGTTTACGTAAAACATGGCGGCGGTCCCCGATGCCCGCTACGAATTGAATTTGGCGTGGCTTTTGTAGATTTCGCTTCGTTCGTAGCAAATGACTGCGTAAACGGCTTTCGCTTAGTCTCACGCCGCTTCGACAACAGTGTATTAATGATAACCTTGTGGAGTTTTCGAGATCACTTTTCGTTTCGAACGACACGAAGCCTAACGAGGGAAACCTTCGAGATATGTCAGCGCCACCTGTCGGTGAAGTCGATAGATAGGCGCAACGATGACATATGGCCCCCGAGATCTGTAATAAAGGTGCGCTGTTTAGCATACGCTGTACTAAAACTGTCTAGTCGCACACCACTAGCCCTAATAGATCTACTTTTCACTGCAGCAAAGGCCCCCAATAGCATTTACAGTTTTCACAGACATGTAGGAAACAAAAAAATAATAAACTGAGGAAATTTGTGTAAAGTACAACTAAGCGTATGTGCTCAGTCAAAGGTACAGTCAATGCTTAGAAAGGCAAGTCCACCTGCAACCTATCTCGTTTTTCATGCTCTTTGTATTCAATATGAACAAGATCCCACTAGCCAACCTTCCTGTATTCCTTCATTCACGACCTTTCGTTTCTCTATCACGAGTACCCTGCATCAGATTACTAAAGGATTCCATCAAAGAGCCCGTAGTAAACAAGTGCTTGTTTCCAAGCTGTTGCTGTGGCATCCTCAAACCCAGCCTGCCGACCAGTCTCGAGGCAGACTGGGCACTAAATGCATGAAGGGATGCCGCAGCCAAGTGTACTGTGTGCTGGTGTTTACAACGCCCCGCTTAAGAGCTCAAGGTCGGGACACCAAGATTCACCGGCAGCTTCAATTTGCTCAGTAACATGCGTAGCTCTTTATCGTGCAGGCGGGCCGAAGCCTCGTCTGACGAAGGGCGGCTTCAGGGGTGCAAGAATCATCACTTGCAGGGAACCGTGAACGAAAAGAAAAGATGGAACAAGAACGTCTGAAGCCACGAGCGTGCAGATTACACAAATCCATGCACTAGCCCATTGTTCACATGGTAGCTAAACAATGGCAGTGCCAGTTGCCCAAGCAATTTCTTGTAGGAAACTATGACTACAGCCACTGTCCATTTAGCCATCTCTGCAGCTAGCACTAGAATAGCCCCTCCCCGCAAGAACAAAACGCAACCGTAAGACTGCTCACCTCTGCCGGCATCGCCTCCGCCCAGCTCCTCCTTGACCTGTTGCTCGCCATTGACTTGCACCGAGGCGGTGTCAGCCGTGGCAGTGTCCGTGTCGATGGGCTCTTGTTTCACCTGGACTGGTGGTGCGTCCCCTTCCTCCTCCATGGCTGGGGCGCCGTCTTCCTCTTCCTCCAACTGCTGTTCCTCTTTCACTTCCTCCTCCTGGAAGCCAGCCGGGTAGGAAGCAAAATGCATTCGTACCTGCCCCAATTCTAATGCACACCCAGTTTCTGTGGGCGCAAATCAACCCCGTCATGCTCGAATCATGATGCAGTGTCAATCAACGTGTCAAATTTATGCAACAAGTTCCAAAGCACTCGACACTCCATTGCAAGAAAGAGAAGGTAAAAGGATGTTGCCTTATGCATTTTCTGGCGAGTTCTCACAATTGCTGAGCAATTAAATAGTATCTATTGTACATTCTCGACTCACCGGTTAGAAGTACATGCACGGGTTAATTATTGGCTGCACGCATCACGAGAAAGGAAAATTAGTTCTGTCATTGCTGACGAAGTGTGGCAGGTCAATTGTTTTGTCAAACATAACGGTGCCTCAAGAGAACTGCTTCTCGGTATTGTTGGTATACTTGCCCCAAAGAGGACACACAAAAAAGGATGACACATTCAGAACTATGGGCAGCCGCCCCATGTCGTCGGGCAGCACTCCAGAAAGTTGCAAGTGCCGACAGATGTTCTCGTCAATCTGCCTCCCCTTTTTTGTGTGTGTCCTCCTGGTGCCAAATGTTGTCTTTGTCAGTAGCAACAAGCAGCACATTGAAGTGAAATGGAAAGACATGCAGGGGGTCCCATTGACCCTGCTGGGTCTTGAACCGTCCCGCACTGGATTGAAGCAAGCCTGGCCCAGCCTTACCTGCTTGGACGAGTCGTCGTCTTGATTGCACCCGTCGTCACCGCTGCCACCCTGGTTGGTGGCCGAACTCTGCGACTCGTCCCCTTCGTCAGTGCTCGTTATGGTGGCACCTGGTCCTGAGAAGACACGCAATATTGAAGCGAAGCTACTCTGCGCAGCTATACAGAGCCCCAGAAACACTCACATTAGGCAACTACTTCAAATTACAGATGCACAGCAACACAGTCGACAACTGCGGGAATCAGTTTGAAAGCTCCCCCCCCCCTCCCCATTGCAATAAAATTTAACTTACACTAAACGGGTTATAAGCGTATAGCATATACTATTTGAAGCAACCCTGGCAAAACTGCAGTGCTGGTTTTTGTCCAATTTCCTCATTAACAGCCTTTAAATGCACCTGGTAATGGTTAGCAAATACGGTGCATCTCTCAGACCATGGACACCACCTAATCTCGGAGGTCGGTGGTTCCCAACAGTTCACGTTCCCAATCTTAGAATTAAATATACTAGTTGCAGTTCTCGAAAAGCAAGCATTATGGGCCAGCCACACGACTGCAGTTGCAAAACTACTGAACCAATCAGATGCGCAGGAACAGGACCTCTATATATGCTGATGCTACCAAGAGAAGGGCAGCGCACTCGAGGACGGCAGAAAACTAGGTGGGGTGATGAAGTTAGGCAATTTGCAGGCGCAAGTACACAGCATTAGCAGTGGCGATGCAGTGACGGTACCGGATGCTATAATGGCCCCAATTGTTCACTGCATCATTATTTACTAGTCCATTCTAGCATGGTACATGATAATGGTGCCCAGCAACTGCCAAATAAGACGCCGAGCAGACAATGCAGTGCGGGTGAACATTTATAAGGGCCTTCGCCCTTACTACTGGCTACACTGCCGAGAAAGCGAACAATGAAGCGAAGCCCCTCTGTTGCATTCATATAACCGCAGCTCATGGTTATTGCATCAATCCACCAAGTGTGGAGGATCTATTCACCAGATGGCAAGATGATGCCAAGCAGACGACGCATCTCGAAGGGCTTCCTATTGGCTAACGAGTCCTGCAGCTTCCACAGTGCTGCAAAAAACTACTGAGATGGAGTATAGTGCGCCAGCAAAGTGACAACAGCACAGTGGAGCGTGCCCTTCAACAGTGCTGCACTTAACACGCCTTCGCCCGAGGAGGGTGGCGATTCCTGGTTGGTTTGCCCTTAAATGTGCTAGCTGAATACATCCTCTTCGCGCCGAAGCGTTCGATGTTTGCTCCTGAATGCCCCCGTTCGTTGAAGCTATACCGCTAGAAATTTGTCTTCACGGTTCGGGTTAAGTCTGATCGCTGCTGTACATGCGGTAGGACAAACACCTGCAGTGGTAAGCCAGAAGCAGGACGGCACTCATCGCCGAATATAAAGCATCCTTTAAAGGAAATTTCATAAACCACGACTGCCTGGCGCCTCAGTATCTAATGGGGAGAAATCACGTGCCCCGCGGTGCTTGCTTGGAAGCGTTCCTGGCGCCCTACCAAAGACTGCAACGGGCAGGTCAACAGGCTCTGTCTTCATTACGTAATCAAAACTATTTTTTTTTTCTAAAAACAAAGAAAGGAAAACGCGAGTTCTATCGCCGACCTCACTGTGAAGAGAATCCGCTCGGTTCAACGCCACAGGCGCGTTGCGTTAGAACTCCGAAAGTAGAGTGCCCGTGACAAAAGATGTCTGGGGACATTTGCTACAGCCGCGAACCCTTGCCGTGTACGACGCCGTCTCCAGGAGGCAGAGACGAAACTTTCCTCGCCGACCGTCGTGTTCCAGAGCGGTCGAAAAATGGCGGAAAGCGAGGTCGGCTTCGCACCCGGCGCAGCTGCAAAAGGCCTCCTCCGCGTTCTACGGTATCACGCCGGGCCACATCGCAACTCATTCATCGCATTCGAACGCCAAGAGTCCGCGGCAACTTATCTTTCGCAATTACTCGAGTTCGACGGCACAATTCCAGCGCAGAGCTTTAAAAAAAGAAACTCATAATGATCGATCACGAGCCGGCGTTAAAAAAAAAAAAAAGTATAAAACAAGCCGACACCTAGAATCGAACTCCCCCGACCAGCTCACCGTTGGCAATGAGAGCTTGGGCAACGTTTGCGGCAACCCACAGTATCTATTGTAGCGGGCAGAAATCCGAGGTGATTTAAATACACAACGCTAGCTACAAAGTAAGCTAGCAACACGTCCACGCAAACGTGATTCTAAGGGCTTCCGGCACCGGCGAACAGCCATGCACAATCAATCCCTACGAGGAGCGCTCTAATAAAAAAATAAAAAAAAGCGATAGCTCATACAACCTACTCACGGCCAACGGTCTCCCGGAGTTTCTATCAACTAAAAACGCCGATGGGGAACACAATGGAGAGACTGCGGCACCTAGGAAACGTAAAAGCTACTCTGAACACCAAGCGGATGACCACGACGCTGACGCTGCCTAGCCACAATCCAACCGGTAGTCAGCAAACCCCAAGAGCGCACGCGCGCGCGAGCGCTCGGTTTGCCCACTTTGGAACACGTTCGACGCAGTAACTCACGACGAAGCGAACAATATCATCGCGCAAAGCCACAATAACAACAAAACCGTCGAGTTAGGAAAGCCCCTACACTGAAGAGCGAAATAGTGTCGAATTTCAAATCGGCGGCGATGGGCACTCGCTGTGCCAGAAACCGGCGTGCGTGGAAGCGAAGTGTGACGGCAAAGCCAACTTGTAAGCTCGCTTTGTCAATAGCAGCTGCAAGCAACACTGGTTTCAAACCCCACAAAATTTATCCCGCGCGCTCGTGGAACACAAACAAGAGCATCCGTCGCGAAGAAACGTTCGAAACACGCCAGATATACGGGTAACGAAGTACCCCACCTGAGTGCTCGAAAGCCCTAGGCTGCTACAACCACTCGACGGTGAGCTCTAAGCCTAACGAATAGTCCCCCCCGAAGCCGGTGCCGTTTCACTATGAATGGACGAAGTACAAGGCGACTGCGACCTCCCAATCTAAGTTCACCGGGGCGTTCTTGACGCCCTACTCACCAGAGTTCTCTCCGGACTCGCTTGAATCGATGGCATCCTGCAGGCGTTTAACAAGCACCGCTTTGTTGCCCTTTGTATCTAGGCCTCGCGCTTGGAGCTCTGCCTTCAGCTCGACCACCTTGAGTTTGCCGATGTCCACATCACTCATCGTCGGCGCTCACGGGTCCACGATGGGCACCACGAGAGGAATAGCACTTCGGCGACGCTCCACGAGGAAGGGCCGTTTTTTGTGTCGCGTAGCGGTTTTGTTTACGAATGTCGCCTCCCGGGACACACACACGTCTTTTTCAGAAAAAGAAAATGGCGGCCAGCAAGGGACCTCGTGATTGCGCCGCGCGTTTTTGAAACGAGCGCCCCGATTGGCCGCTCCGCACGCGCCCACCCGCGGTCAGCCAATCACGGCGCATGTCTCAACAGAAAAGCGCAGACGCTACATTTTCTGCTACGCACGTTTTCTTCAATCGTGGACCTAGGTGGCGCCTGCAATCAGCTGTTTCTTTTTTAATTTTAAACCAGCTGGAACGAGCTTGTTTATTCTTCAACGCATTTGAATGGCTCTGTAAGACACGAAATAATCGCTCGCGGTAAAAGTTCGTACTTACCACTAAATAATTACACCAAGACAGACACACTCCATGGTTTATAAAACATTTTTCTTGTAACGTAAACGTAAGTCTTTCAGGTTCATTCATAAGGCACTTGCTAGACGTAAAAAAATATAATACGTAACGATTTCATATTAACCATTTCATAGATTTGAATATTTTGGTGGTTCTTTCTCCTTTGCCATCATTGCCATAGCAGACTTCATCAGGTCCTCGGATTGCAGCATGCACATATTCCAGCACGCCTGAAAAAAGCAAGACCACATTTTACAGACATAAAAAAAATCACAATTAAAAACTAGTTACAGCGATGTCAGATTATGGCATCGGGCCTGTCTATCATCAGCAGAACTTGTGACAGACTAAGAACCTTGAGGTTAAGGTAGCATCTTGGACAAAGGTCGAAGTTGAAAATATATTAATGATGATATCATGCAGAAAAAATGAGCTTAGGGTTGTATTCTGTTGCAGATTTCTTCCAGAAACAGACTTTCACACTCCTGCAGAGCTGTCATGGTCATTAAACAATGGCGCTAAGCTTTATCGTGATTCTTTCTTGCCCCATTCCTTGCATTATTTCCATTCTAAAGGCACAAACAAACAAATAAACAAACGTAGTACAGACAAAAAAGCAGATGACTATGATGACATTTGTCTTTTCCATCTCTGTTTGCTGCTAAAAACAATAGTCTTTACAAAGTAACCTTTGAAAACTTGGCCTCATTTACTAATCGTATCAGCAACAAAAGTTCATGCCAATAAAGCTTGTCAAAATATTTTTGTTCTTCCATATTTTGACAGCAGTGCCACTGCATTGCCATCACATCAAACTACAACTTGTCTATACTAGATGATGTGTCAGTGCCGAAATAGAATAACAAAATGAAGCATTAAGCAAAACACATGTGGCGCTGCAAAATCTGCTACTGGCACTTAAACACGGAGTAAGATAAACAGGAGCGCCGACTCCGCCGCCGCGCAACGCATTCGCTCGGGACAAACCGTGCAACGCAAATTATACATCGCGTAGCGCCATCTGTCGAGGCGCGTGGAAAACACTCAACAGCTTGCTTCCATGTGCGCATGCGCTGAGTGGTGGAGACCGGCGGCGACGGCGGCGCAGAACGGGCAGCGCGGCACCCGCAGAGCGTGTCGTCTGCTACAAACGTGGACCCTCGGCCGTCTCAATTTGACAGCAATGAAACACAAAAAATATATGCGCACTAATAATAAAAGCGCAAATAAACACGCTGTAGCGCTTTTATGCACGCATACGAAACATTTTTAGATGTTTTTAGAGGGAACAAACGATAAGTGATGCTGTACAAAAAGACACAACAGAAGCACTTGTTTTTCACTCCTCTACATCTGCGCGGAAGCGAAGGTGGGAAATTTTCGTCTTCCTCGCTTTGTTTACCATGTCTGCAGTATGTTTATTCATGCCTGACGGAACAAGGTATCTTGATACTTGTGCGTGAAGAGACTGAGCAACAGGACAGTGTTTTGTTCCCGGCTGTAAATCTGGTTATGGCAAAGGACGCGAGAAGTTTTCACTCTTCACTTCGCCATCTGATCTTCAACTACTCCACCAGTGGCGTCAAAAAATGCCTCAAATAAGCGAGCGCTTAAAGCAATGGACAAAATATGTGCGCGACACTTCGAGAAGCAGCTTATTTTTGATAGTTACTTCAGCAAAGACAAAGGTGATGTCCTACTAGATCTAAAGAAAGTGCCTCGACTTCGAAGCGGAGCAGTTCCTTCAATTTGTTTAGGGAAGCCTGGCGTAGCTCAATGATGCTGAATGCCAGGAGGAACCAGAAGACGCCAATGCGGAAGGACGGGAGGAGCTCAATTTATATTTATCTTCAACTACATACAGTGCAGGTGCCTTTCCTTGCCCAGAGACATGCCGTAATGTAGAGAGAGAGAAAGGTAAAGAAAGACAAGGAGGTTAGCCAGTGTAAATACCGGCTGGCTACCCCATAAATTCTCAGCCTTGCCTTCGAGATGATTCCCCCAGTTATGCAGACACATAATCAGAGCTTCTCTTGTGAAATAATAAGCAGGAAACACTGGCAGGAATTCCCAATTATTATGTTTATAGAGAATGGCGATTCTGCTCGCAAGAGAATCGGGCGACACGAAAAGCACCGCGAGAAGCAAAGAAGCAAGCGAAGCATCTTAGCACTTGATGCGTGCTCAGATAAAAAAAGAGTGATAAACGTCAGCTTTTGCGTAAAAACTTCTTTTCGCTGTCGTCTTTCATTGCTTGAGACCACCCGAACTGCCGTTATATCGCCTTACCAATTGCTATAGTTTTTCTTTCCATCTTTGTTTATTTTCTGTTCCTGTGCCTTGTAAAGTTTCATGTAGGCCACCTGACAAATGTCCTGCATTTGGCCTGTATAAAATAAATTAAATAACATGATACATGACTTGTTTCTCCTGCTAACGTCGCTCCGTGAACCGCAAGAGCTATGCGCGCTACAGGCGTCAGGGCGTGCGCGGAGCAGACGACAAAACGGATAGGCAAGCAGGCGCCGCGAGAGAGCCCCCGCGCCTTTGCTCCTCTCCGCTGCAGAGTTTTTCTTCATTCGTAGCGCCGTCTGGCGAACACGTTGCAGAATGTGTCCCTTCCAGACGAGCGGAGTCGGCGCTCCTGTCTTATCTTACTCCGTGCACTTAAACCATCAGTTACCATTAAAGCAAGAAAAACTTATTGGCACGTGGATGACTTGTGAGCAGATTACTCTGCAACATGAGTATAACGTTGTCACTACTCATACTCATAACTCATACTCATAATGTTATGAGTATAATGTTGTCACTGCCAACATAAATTGAATAAATGAATTAGAAGAATCATTACTTCAGTAAATAAAGCCCCTGAATTAACAATCAATTGCAAGAGGTAGCACTCCCCGATAGCCAGATAACACAAACCTTTAGCTATGCCAGTTGATGCAGTGTCAGTGTCAGAATACAAACAAAAAGAAGGCCTGAAGAACTAAACATGCATGGCACTTCACATTCTGTTGGTGGCACTGTGACCATGATTTAACACGAAGCCCAACTTGCAAAATAACACATTACAGAGAATTACCACTTGAGCGCTTGACTGAACATCTATTAAACAAATCATTCCTGTGAACAGACAACATAATGACTACTGCTTCTACCGAGAAAATCCACATTTTAACTGGCACTGCCTGCAGACGATGCATACTTCAGCTTCACTCTGTGCAAAAGAGGAAACCATCGCACGCAATCACAGTAATTACGTACTCTGAAATGCTGCCTCTGGATAAACATTTAGTCCGAACTAGCCATTTATGTACTTTAGCCAGCTTTTTCATCAACCGCTGCAATATTCCTTATCTAAGCAATGTCTCAACAAGCAGACACTCAACCATCTCAATGCAAGCCTGCACCAAGAAAGCCACCAGCTACAAGAGTGACGATATGCTACCATGTAACGAAGCCCCTCGTCGACACCGTGGTCTCTGGAGTAGATGAGGTGCACTTTGCTGCCTTGCACGGCCACCGGACTTTTGGCAGCAATCTGCTTGGCTACATCCAGAGCCGCAGCCATCATCTGGACCTTCTCCGGAAACACACGACTCACCAGACCTGCCTGGAACAGACAGTCCCACGGAAGCCAATGGCACAAAATTAGTGAGGTCCAAACACGTAACTACAAGAACGTAACTACAACATAGTTCCTCCAGAATAAAGTCTGTTTGCCGCGGTTTGGCTAAACTGTACTGAACCTTTGTTCAGTTCGATGTGGATTCACTGAACTTCTGTTAGGCCTAATATTTGGTAAAATGAAGAGATTTCAGGGGTCCCTTTATGTTGATGCTTAAAGGGGGGTCTACAGTATTGTAATACACTCAAAGAACTAATCCGGGCAATATATGTTGTCACTCTGAGTAAATGCTAAAACCCGAGGCACAGTCTGTGCTGTAAATTAACTTTACTCAAACAATGAAAGCGAAAAAACAACACCAAGCCCATGCACTCTCTAATACACCCACAAGAAGACCTAGGAGGAGGTGCTCATCTCATGACAAGTCACCACAAGTTCACAAAAGAATCATGACTAGGCTGCAATCATCGGCCACGCACTCTTTCCCCCTTCTATGCTACAATGATTCCATCTCTTTCTATTAATCCTCGCAGAAAAGGGCATGCCAGATAAATTAATTGTTAGTTTTCACATTGAAACAATCCACTTCCTTGAACTACATACCAGGTAAGCGCTTTATGCCGATCCTACACAGTTACTTCTACAGTGTAGACCGCTTATAACGTAAGTCGCCGGAGTCGCGAATATCCGCACTATAACCAAAGCAACAATTTTCAAGGCCCTCACATATGCAAAACATGTGCACCGAGCCACCACACGTATGCGAAAGTCGAGGAATGCGGCTAAAACGTTCGCATTCAACCTACAGACGAATCTTGTTAATTCGAACCAAATCACGCGGCAGCGCCTCCGACCGTCATTGCTCCGGCACCGCCATAGAGTAAAAGCTTAGGAGAGACCCCTCAATGTCGCGCGCGAACAAAACAAAAGAAAAAACAACGCGGCAGAAATTTCACCCTCTCTCAAATGGCAAGGTCACCGATTCTGCGTTGCGCCGGAACATGCGTGTATGTGCCGACGTCTCAGCCACGCGTAGAAAATGGCAGTGAACCCTTCTTTCTCCTTTATGCTTCCTCCACTTTCTAGTCACGTGTTCACTTGCACGCTGTGGCTACGGCGCAGAGGGAAGCAGTGGCGCTGTCCCAAGCCGGCCAACGAAACTGCCCACGCTGGCAAACGCTCGCTTCCCGATAACGGCAGAAAACGAAACTTCGGGGAGCTGGCGCCGGGCCGGCTGGAGCGGCAGGCGCCTGCACAGCGGCGGGAGCGCACGGTGACAGTCGGAAGTGAGGGAGCTACGAGGGAGGGCGAGGGGAGCCACCGAAGCAGCAGAGATGCCGAGGCGAAATCCACTTTCCTGCCGCCCTCCTCCCTCACAATCCACGGTCTCCACTTGCGCCCTTCGCCGTGCCGTGCCGGCGCTGCCCACTCCCTGAAGTTTCGTTTACTGCCGTTATCGTGAAGCGTGCGTTGGCCGGGTTTGGCAGTTTCGTGGCCCTCGCTCACTATGTGCGCCGTGATATTCCACGACTCGCACTCAAGATTCCGGTTTCAGCCTCACTGGCTGTTCGTTCGCACCCCGTGCCCTTCTCCTCCACTTCGTCTCTCTTTCTTCCTCGAGCACTCCTTGGGGCGCCCGTTTGAGGGGAGCGTTCGTCGTCTCCGCTGACTTCCGTACTCCCAGGCAGCCGCACTGTAACCGGTATTTCGTTTCCCGCAGCTGCACTATAAGCAATACGTGTATACATGGAGTGCTATGGGAAAATTAACGCGAGTCTGAAAAGACTGCACTATATCCGGTCCTGCACTATAAGCGGTTACGTTATAAGTGGTCTATACTGTACATAGTGTGGCAGTGTAAGCAAAAAAATCCTCTCAACAACATGTGCACAGAGAAGCAATCACAATTAGAGTAATAGAAGTGCACACACCTAGTTTGTTTCTTTTTTCCATCAGCCTCATGTCCATAACAAGGTAATAAGCAAAGACTCCCGTATGGGAGTCAGAACAACATTACACCCTCAAGACATCATTAAACATGGTCTCCTACGTAGCAGTCAAAATAACATGGAGAGTGAGAGCATCACACCTTATGGGAGTCAAAACATAATTGAACCTTGACTTCTATATGTAGAAATCAATACACCATTAAACGTCGACTCCCAAAACGTTGTTGCACTTTATATAGCTTTTGATCTGTGCTTCTTTTCATGTTCTACTACAACATGCCACTTATAGACTAAGCAACCATCCTTTCTGACCAAGCGACCCAAGAGGTCGAGGTAAGAGCGACACGTGTAGAGATACAGACCTCATGGGCCTCAGCAGCTCCCATCTTACGGGCCGTAAAGACGAGCTCGTTGACAAGGCTGGCACTGCCGATGACCCGCGGAAGCCTCTGTAATGTGCCCACGTCTGCAGCCAAGCCAAGGTCGACTTCCTGAAGAGACACGTCCCAGAGTTTCAAGCCAACGACAACCGAGGGTTTTCGTTCAACTTGCTAGTGAGATGTCAGTGTGAAACCCATGCAAAACTTCAGGTCTTGTCACTCATCTGATGAGGACAGAGGGTGCCAGCCTGATCAAGTAGAGAACATAAAGTACACTGACATTTCAATATCCACTTCCCTTTCTTGTAATGCTAACTGCAAAAAGAAAAGCACTATAGGCCCATATCATCATATCCCTAGATTGCCAAAAAGCATTACAGGCAACAGCAGTGGCAATTCTCCAAGTTGTTTCTTTTCGGTGCCTGCACACCACGTTAAACCACTTCCATAAGGCTCAGAGTTCCCGCATAAGCTTGAGAACTGTGATAAGTGACCACGTCACTGATATGCATGGTGGCCCAACTATTGCTGTCAATTCCGTAATAAGAAGGCGCACATGACTCAAGCCGGTCAGTGCAGCAGTACACGCCCCCTCCTTGCTAGTGCTAGGTTCTAGCCTACTCGCTCATCTCTTCTACAGATACAAAAATGCTAAACCAGGAAGAGCAAGGCTCATTTACATACGAGAAACACACGTGCACATGTGTGCGTTGTATTATTGCAAGCCTTGCAAAACTGCTCGCATCTGCCCCACCTGAGTAAGGCATGCTTGGGCTTCTGAATCGTCAACCACTACCACCCATCCGCTAAACCAGCGGTCTCTCAATAAGGAGATACGAGACATTCTGTTCAAGAAACTCTGGAAACTCCGGGCAAGACAAGCACTTGCACATCGTGCACTGGACACCTCAGATGGTACGTGGGCATGTCGTGATCTCACATTCTCAGTTTCCATCTTCCATGCTTGTACTTGGTACAGTCAAGCCCAGATATATCGAATATACATATAATGAATTATTGTGTCTAACGAACAGCAGTAAAATCCCCTTGAAAATTTTTGTACAGCATTTTTATTTTATATATTGAATTACCTATATATCGAACTTTTTTGTGATCCCCTTCAGGTTCGGTATATCTAAGACTTTTACATCACCGAACGTGGCCACCGCATCGGCTGTGATAGTGGCTTCAGATTGGAGTGCGCTTTCCCGTTTCTCATAGACCAAGCCTCTAATCGAGACAAAAGATTGTCAAGCATGCTCATCAGGAAATTGCAGAACGAACCTTGACTTGAAAATATGCATCGCTGGTGCAGTAACGGATGTCGCAAGCTGTGACCATGTCCACTCCACCACCAATGCAGGCATTATGGATGGCTGCTATCACCGGCTTTGTACACTGTAACACCATAAAGCAATGCATGAGAAGAAATTAATGTTAAGAATGACAAGCAAAAAGACAAAACGCAGGGGTCATGAAATGCTACGTATTCAATGAAACAATCCAATTTTGACTCAACTATGCCCTGCTGCAGCTGTAATTTTTGGGAGTTCTTTTAATGCTTTTTGCTGACAGTGCATTCAGTTTAGATAGATGCTGAGACATAACAGATTCAGTCATCCATCCCTCCTACGCAAAGGCATTGGATAATGAAGACCCGTAAAACCCCGATAAGAAAAAAGACAAATACAGCAGTCACAAAATGCCATGTGTGCGATGAACCCATACAATCTTGATTCTATTATGCCCTGTTGCAACTTGTTTTTGATTTTTAATGCTTTTTTCTGGCAGTACATTTAGTTGTGTGCTGATAGGTGAAACCTACCAAGATATTCAGTCGTCAAGCCTTCCTACACCGAGGCATTGGATAATGGAAAGCTGTAGACTGCACCTCAGATGACTACTAGATAACATACACCAGTACATATACACAGAGAAAACTTACTAAGGTTGCAGGCGACATTGATACGTCTCACGGAACACACCAGCATGGAAACGATTGCCTAGTGTGTCTACACTTCACCGAATCCCACAGCACATTCAAGTAACCTGCCGCATACTACAGTAATGTAAGCTGCCGTAAAAAGTACGCTTACATGTCGGAACCAATCATGAACACTGCGCTGCTGCTCTAAAAGGTTACCTTTCCACCACAAAAATGTTGAACCACGAGCGACTGGCAACGATGGGTGACAAGGACAGACTGTAGACATTTCGATCAGTGGGTGCCTCCTCTCTGGACAGTTGTGCACGAGTACAATGAATGCATCATAGCCGCAGCTCCTGCGGTGCTTTTGAGAGATTCTCACGCAGGTTCACAGCAGTCCAGAGGGCAATTACAATGTCACGTGCCGGGGAGCTCTTGCTGGAAAGAGTCCCACAAACACTGACCAAATAATGCGTCCCCAGAACCACCAATTAGCAACTCTTCCAAATCAATGGCGTGATGCTGCAACCGCTGAACGCACCTTCTCTAAGGCAGTGAAGGTCTCTTGATACTTGGTGACCAGCCCGTGGAGCTTGTGCGCCTTCCTTGCCACATCAGGCTCCTCATCGCCAGGCGACTGCCCCATAAACGTGTTTGCCATGCTCGCCAGGTCCAGACCTGCGCAAGGCGGTGGGTTTAAAAACTTCAGGCAGGCACTCTAATGAGATCCTCAGGCGCCACCCAAGACGGCTCTAGCTAACTTAGCAATGGCAGCTACAGTTAGAGCTCCAGCACGAAGGGCTACACCATCACAAATCTGGGATCCAATCCTTTCTTCTGGAAATGAAACACGACTGACAGACATCGTAAATGCATCATGCTGATATCGACTGCCCAGTCGACAAATTTTCAAATGATAGAAGCATAACAGCTTAAACGATGAAGACCCGGTATCAAATCCCTCGCCTTCTGGTAACAGTCCATGATGATGCGTGAAATTCCACGATTAGGCTTTCCGATTCATCTAACTTGCCCTGACCGAGAGGAACAAGCTCCAATTATTGGCGCAGTTGAAGCTGAGAGACACACTCTGAAAAGTTCGGATGGTGGGAGGATACAGGGATGTTAGCACCAGTCCACACACTAACACCTTATTTATGATTATGGCTTGAGGTCTACCACATTGACTAGGTCAGACAAGATGAGCAGAGAAGCACACTTGGGGGTTTTGCATATTGCTTATACACAGCGGCGACAGACGTCATAATGATGCCTACCTATCATTCAAATTGTGAGAGTATGACAGCTAAACAGGTAGTGGACTTCACGATGAATCCCTCGTCTTCTGCTAAAGAAACACGATGATGATAGACATTATCGTAATGTCTATCATCCAAATGAGGGCAGTAAGACAGCTTGCACAGCTCGAATGAGGGCAGTAAGACAGCTTGCACAGCTCGAACTTTCGCAGTGAATCTTTTTGTCTTCTGCCGAGGGAACACAACAATGATAGACGACATGACGACACCTGTGGCAGGTGGCACAAAAGTTGGTGAAAGTGCCCTAACAGCTATCACTGTAAAGTGTACTTCTCAGTCACGGCAGAAATGAACCAAAGAATGCATGTAAATGTGCTCTACGTTTGCTAATGTCCCAACTGAAAAATGCTTTTGCACTGAGAAGAGGAAACTGAGGCGCGTCTCACATTCCCCAGGTTAAGCCCCGATTTTGATGAAAACACCAGCCTGCCACACACTTACCAGCCGTGAACATCCTTCCAGAACCGCTTACAATGACGACGCGGCACTTCTGGTCATTCTGAAGCTGCTGAAAGCAAGCCGGAAGTTCCCTGCAAAAGTGGTAGCAGTGGCAAATGAGTTGTTTCACCTTACTAATAGCAGAAACAAGGAAGAGAGAGAAAATTCCTGCCGACAGCAGTGTAACTGTCTAGCTGTAACCCAGCTGACAATTGAACGGTGGCCAGCATTAGCAAATGGAGGAATACAATCATAGGCGATAGCAAAGGAACTTGATAACTTCAGAATATTATATTGGTGCGACATTTTGTGCAAAGGGTGAGTGCTAAAGCGGCAGGAAAAAAAAAAAGCTGGGAACATAAACAGGAAACACGCTCTCCTGTTCATGTTCAGGTTAAAAAAAACCCTGCAGAACCCACCCCACGAAGAACATCGATGGTAATGGGATTAGCATTGAAGCAATGTAGCGACACGCTATATTGCCAACGCCGACACGCGTCACGAATGAGTCATGTATCTAGCCGGGCTCCTCTCTCGCGCTTCTCACTTAGAGTTACTGTATAGGCCCCAAAGGAGTCTATACACTAAGTTTATTCCCACTGAACACGCTGCGCCCTCTAGCAGCGGGGCTGCAAAGCACGCACGTGTGTGAATATATTGACCATTTTCGCGGAGCAGTTTGTTTTAGAGAAACGAGATGGCGCTCACAACGGCGCGCCATACCTCTCCTCAGCGACCGCGCACGAATACGAAACCACTATACCGCTTCTACCTTGCTTTGTGCGATCAGCTGTCGGAAATGCAACTGAGTTTTCGCTAACACACTGTGCTCCAATTATGCTAGATTGAATCATGTGGATTGAAGACGTGTGCAGTAGTTGGCTGCAAAAATAGTGACTGGCATGTTATGGAATAGAATGACTCTGTGTGGCGAAGTTCGCGGACCGCTGCTGAAACTGTCCGAACGTGTTTCCGGCACTTCGAGATGTACGGCTTTCCTCGAGGATACAGAAATTTGCTCATCCGCCAGCCTTCTATGGCTAACCTTCAAAGAAAGGGCTTCATCCCCAGAACGTCGGCAAGAGTGAGTACCACTCGTTAAACAATGACAAAGGGAGTAGCGCCGCTTCCTGTCATAGTAAGTTTCGCACACGTTATTTATACATATCTGTTCCAAATGGCAGGAAAACTTACGCCCACTGTATCGCCGACGTATCAAGAATAAGTAAATGGGCGCACACTTGAATATATGTGCACTGTATAAGCACAATAAATGACTGACTACACCTATGGCGCACGAATGGTCGAAGCTGAATGTTTCGTGACGGTCCACAAGAGTAAGTGAGTTACCAGCTGTAATATATATTTGCTACAAGGTATTACAATGTACAAAACAGCTACGTTTCAAGCCTTGTACGCAGCAAGAACAAATCTATCGGAACTGAGCGCACCCGCGAGCGATCAGGCAGAAAATAATCAGATAGTGGCCGCACCGAGGAAATTCACCAAATCAGAAACTGACAAGCCACTGCTTCAAAATATTTGCCGAATAAAGAACAAAGAGCAAAACACACTAATCCTGACGGAATTCATAATCGGAAAGCTTGGAATACATATTTAGCCCCGATTTTAGAACAAGCACCATATACGCTGCTTGCGCCGTTTGAACATGCATAGCTTAATCAACTCCGAAAGCGCTTTTGCATGTTCTCTGAAGCTGTGATCAAAGCTTCGTGTCGTCCACCTAGTCACCGTCTACGATATCTCCGAAAACAGAGGTTTTCTAAGCCGCGCCGGCGTCATGCACTTCCATTGTAAACAGGGAGGCAACGGAGGCAGTTGAGGCAAGCAATGGACGCGTCACCACGTGATCAAACATGGCAGCGCCCACGGGATCGCCGCGAAAAGGGACAATACTCCGACAAGATTGTCCGAATATATATGATGCAGGTTCCATTCTACCCAGCAAAAAAAAATTTTAGAGGTGCTCTTTTTTTTTTTTTTGTCATTAAAGAGTGGCACGAACCCATTGACCCAAGTTGGCATCAAAGAGATGCAAGAATACCATTGTCAGAGGCCAAATGCTATGTTTGGGCATTGGGGGGTTCTTTTAAAATAATGTTGTAAGAGTTTTTTTTTTTCCCCACCATCTCGAATTCTTAGTCTGTGCAGCACAAACACGGACATGAGCATGATGAGCGCAGTAACCACAAATGCCAGCTAGGTGTCATAAATGCATAGCTGAAAGCCAAAGAAAAGCCATCTGGCACCACCAAGATGCTAAAGTAACAAAACTGATCGCTTAACAGCTAGTGTGAAACTAAAATGACAGTGGCACACAGCAGCGAAAGCTAAGTTGAAACGAAAACAGTCTGCCACCGGAATGCAGTCCAAGTAAAAGTTCGCACAAGAAGATGAACATGCACGCAAAGCGCAGTATTTCCGCTGCCGGTGATGCATAATTAACTGTGTGAGGCTAATTACATAGTGCTGGCACTATGGCCGCATGCAACAGCATCACGATTTGGCTTAGAACACCAACAAATAACCTGGCATATGCACGGGGATGAACAATGCAGACAAAAACATGCTGAAAACAATGCAGAACACACAGTCGTGCAATAAGACACTGTCACATGTCATGGGCACCCTTATATAGGGCCTGTGTTCTGTTAAATGTAAGCAGTCATACCTCTACCTTACCACGTACATGCCCATGCTTTTGAGCAGAAGACATTTGTCTTCTGAAAAAAAAAAAATAAAATAAAGAATGTCACCTGTGCTATACAGAGTGTCCATGCTACGTCTCCTCGAGCCACAAGCACAACCTAAACTTCGAATGCCAGTAATTTTTTTTTTTTTTTCTTGCGGCCAGACTAGTGAATGAAACGACACAAATACTAATTTCTTATCTGAAGATATCACGATTGGTATAAGAAACCTCTGAAGGTGAAATGTAAAGGCTTCGAGCAACGGTTTCATTCTTGCAGACGCTTTCTACTCCTGAAGCCTTACTAATTCGTATCAACGTTTCACGTAAGGTGCGATTACAAGCTAGGTACCGGGTGAATCAAGATTTAAAAGAGATTGAGATTTACAGCGTGCGTAATACGCAGTGAATACACGATCGTCAGATTACTCACGCCCAGAACGCCGTGTTCATGGCGTTCAGCTTGTCAGGTCTGTTCATCTCGACCTGAAAGACGTGCTCGGCTGGCTCGGAGACGCGAAGCGTCTCGAACGAGTAGCTCTGCTGCTGGGAGTCGCCCATGTTTCGGTAACTGCAGCGGACGCCAAGACGCCTCGACGACAGCAGCAAAGCGCGACCTACGAGAAGAACGGACGCCGTTTGTGAAACAGCGGGCAGATTTGTATATCGAACGCAGCGGCGCAAAACGCACTCGATGCACTCAAGGCTGCTCAGATTGCGACGACGTCGTTGGTGTAGCCCGATCGGCGAACACAGGAGGAAAAAGCGAGCTTAAGTAGGCACCGAGGCCAGAGAGAGGAAGTGGAGAAAGAGGAGCCACATCCTACCGAACTTGATCGTGCGGTACGGAGTCATGTTGGCCAGCGTTGCGCAGACAGAGCTCTACGGATGTGTGGAACGCCGAACACAATCGTACAACGGGCACAATTCACGGGACGGTAAAGGCGCTGCCCGGGTTACGATCCGGCGGTGACAGGCGTGACAATCTCGCAACGCGAGCTCGCTGAACAAATAATAGATATACAGATCGCACAAAAAAAATAATAATAATAATAAGACGGCTTTGTGGAGAGAGTGGCGTTGCAGCCGCTTTTTCGGGAGCGCGAAGGCTTTCCTGCAGTTTCGTTTTTCAAAAAGGGTAAAATTCGTAGTAGCGCTGCACTGCGCGCCAAGTAGGAGCAAATCAGCGAGTGCGCACGACAAACTATTCGACAGTTACGTTAGAGTAGAACTAGTTACGTTGTTACGAAAGCATGCTTTCGCCTAAACTCAGCCGGCTGCCGTCCGCTATTATCTACCGCTTTCTTTGCTGATGGTCCGATTGACCAAACATTGTCACCCTTCCGCGATGACAGATAATTCGTACTTGTTTCTTTAAATACGTTTGTGACTTTTAAATAAATTACGTTAACCAACTTAAATTAAAGTTGCAACAACATTTTGTCTTATTAGTAAACGACTGAGCGGGCATGCACAAATTCGGCGAAACGTGGGGCATAGATACAAGACAACCCTCCCGGTGAAAGAGTCAGCGGTAATAAGTAGTCATTCGTGTTAAATGGAAGTAGAAGAAGGGGGTGGCCGAAACGACGAAACCCCGCGCCGTTTCGTTATTTCCGATGGGTTTTAAGAACGTCTTCCTCTGCGTGGTCGCCGGTGTGCTCGCCGTGTTCGCGGCTGCGCCAGTGGCGCGTCCGCACCTGGGGCCGTTGCCGAAGCAAGCGCTCCATGATCGGTAAGACGGTCGTCATTACCGGCGCCAACTCGGGTCTCGGTCGGGCCACGGCCATCGAGCTGGCGCGTCGCGGCGCCCGAGTGATCCTCGCGTGTCGCGACATCAGCAGCGGCCTCCTCGCAGCCGCCGACGTTCGACGGGTGACGAGCATCGAGAACGTCGTCATGCGCTACCTGGACCTCTCGTCCTTCAGCTCGATACGGGCGTTCGTCAACGGCGTGCTCAAGTCCGAGATGCACCTGGACGTGCTGGTGTGCAACGCGGGCATCTTCCAGTGCCCGCTGTCGATGACGCGCGACGGCCTCGAGATGCAGATGGGCGTCAATCACCTGGGACACTTCCTGCTGGCCAACCTGCTCCTCGATCGGCTCAAGAACTCCCAGCCGAGCCGCATCGTGGTGGTCACGTCGAACCTGTACAAGCGGGCCAAGCTCAAGCCGAACGAGTTGCTCATGGACGAGACCAACTACGACAAGCGCCTGGCGTACGCCAACAGTAAGCTGGCCAACATACTGTTCGTGCGCGAGTTGAGCCGGAGGCTTCGCGGGTCGGGCGTGAAGGCGTACGCCGTCAGTCCCGGCATGGTCTACACCAACCTGGGACGCCACACCAAGTTGCCCTGGTACCTGATGGTCCTGCTGCTACCGTTCGCGCTGTTCGCGGTGCGAACTCCCGAGCAGGGCTGCCAGAGCATCGTCGACTGCGCCGTGAACGAAGAGTACGAGCAGCATTCGGGCCGATTCTACTACAACTGCCGGCCCGAGAAGTTGGAGAGCATCGCCTTGGACGACGACCTGGCGCTCAAGACTTGGGCAGAGAGCGAGAAATTGACGGGCGTCTTGTCGGTGGACGTCAGAGGCTGAGCCCAGCCCGGACGTTAGAGAGGTCGCGACTCCGTGATCGTGGAGTTTTGCTGGTTCGAAACTCCTGTGGGCCCTGTGATCAAATCTGTTGCGAAGGCTATTTCAGGACGTGAGCGCCCTTTGCAGCACCTCTAGTTTCATGTGTTCAGTTTGACGATATAATTTATTCCATGCGTGTTTGTTTTTGTTCGTTTCTTGTAGTATCTACCATGTTCAGTATGGCTACGCGGTTACATGCGTAAAATAAACGTGACCCTCCGTGTGAACTGCAATTTTTTGTTGTTTGTCGAGGGACGGTCGTTTCCTTTTTGGCACGACGCCGCTCCTGTTGACAAACAATCCCAAGCACAGCGCGTGGTTTCTTTCCGGATCCGGAACTGGCTGAAAGCGGGCCGGAAAGCACCGGTGGTTACTCGACTGAAAACATAACGTGCGCAATATACGAGGTAAGATTTTACTCGTACCTTGGCGTAGTAGAAATATAATTATAATCCGCGTATTTTGAAGATTGCTTTTCACCGTTTCGCGAGATATCGCAGCGCTCGATGCGTACGAAACTGCGGCGTGTACGTACCACGGTGCGGCCGAATCTGCTTTGAGTTGGAATTAAAATCCCCTGGCTGCAGCAGGGGCGAGAGAAAGCCGCCGAAGGAGTTCAAAAAAATTCCCACATGCCGTACTGAGAGAATTTTTTGTCGCAGCGGCGCATCGTCCGAACATGGCAAACAAAAAGAAGAAATACAACGCCAGGTTTCCGCCCGTAAGCCAGCGCCTCTCCTGTCACAAATGCTGACGCGTTTCGTTTCTTATATTTGCTTCGACGAACGCGCGCTTTGAATGGACGCGATCGCCTCGATGCAAGCACCACCGAACGCTGCTTGGCCCGCATTTAAGCGCAGCAGATGTCGCCTTGTTTACTGCCGCGGGCTCAGGCGGCGTCGTGCAACGCGAGCGGACGTCCCAGGCCGCGTTCGAACGACGATTCGGGGTCGGTCGATCGCGTTGCGAACGCGCGCAATGCACCGGCTCGCTTCTGCAATATGGTTGAGAGACCGAAAAACCTCTCGTAGTACGAAGTTGTTTCCTTCGCCCGCGTCGACGTGCTCCACTTAACTTTTTTTTTTTTCTACTTTGTTTTGTCTTTCATTCTTCGCGTTCGACCCGCTGTAGCAGGGGCCGCTTGTCGCCAAGGCGGGCACGGAGTCAAAACTGACCCCCTCCCTCCCACCTCCCCGGGTCCGTCAGCAGCTTCCGCGCTGCCCGTGGTCAGAATCCCGGAAATTCGAAGGGTCCGCGATTTTAGGAGCGCGATCGTTAGGCGCGAGAGCTCTCGGGATGCAAAGACGGAGCAACGTGCTCGCTAACGTATGTTTCACCGGCTGTGCTCGAATTTCGTCACTACTTCTTATATTATTTTCCCAAGGTTCGCTCGCGTTTTACGACCCCACTTTCTAAAGACTCTTTGAAATACCGTTCCCTCGGTGTTTATCTATTCATTTTATTTTCATTCTTTTTCGCCCACTTTGTCATGTTGGCGCCAACGCGACTGTTTTTTGTCTACGCGTGTTTTGTTTGCGGTAGCGGCGCAGTGCGTGCGCTCTCCATCGCCAACATCGATTCGATGGAACGAATAAGTTATCCATCATGCGTGTTTGTCGGTGGGCAAAGTTCGAAGGGGAGCGGAAATAAATTTGAGTGTGGATGTATAACGTGTTATGCATCGAGCATGGAAAAGTAACGGAATCGAGATGCAGCACATATCGGTGTTTCTCGCGACGTTTGTGCCGATAAACGAATTCTCCTTGCTCGTCACAAAAGTTGACGTCAGTTGCACATTGTGTCGGTGCATCGCCAAGATCTTTGACGCCAAGCAAACTTTAAGCCTTGGCAAAGAGTCGCAGTTACCTAACTCTTTCAGGGGTTAATAAACCATACCAAGAGAATGCAGATATCGTCACTATAGCATTTATTTTGCCACGTTTAGTCAAAGCACTTGAATGTCAGTGAGAATGATGTCTTGCCCTGTTTATCTCCAAAGAGAATGAATATTGGAATAAGCATTTTGGTTAAGCGGGAAGTGAATATTCAGCTCAGGAAACATAAGGACAGGCATTTGCATCGATCCCTTTTATGTTAGTTTTGGTTGTGGGAGTGTGGCAATAAATTTACTGTAACACACGAAGTGAAGTTCTGTTATTTTTTTCTTTCACCATCTCCTTTGCTGTGCAGTTACTCTGTGATTAGTGTGATAGCTCTGGTTAAGTTCTCTGTGTAACTAAAGATAACTATGCCGACTCAGAACTGCAAAGGCTTTCTTTTGTAGATTTGCATTTTTGTGTTGTTGTTTTTTTCCAACTCCATGTTTTGGTGCACTTCTGCTTCACAGGCAAGAATCAAGAAAATAATGCAGAAAGACGAAGAAGTTGGCAAAGTTGCCGCACCAGTACCTGTTATCATCTGTATCCTTCTGTCTATGGGTGCTTCTTTCAATTTATCAGGGGTTTACTATTGGTTGCCAATGTTCTCGTTCTGTTTTGTTCTCCTGTTTCTTTCCTTCGTGCTTACTTAGCTCAATTCTTTAGAGCCACATTTGTCTACAGCATAGAGTTTCCTGCAGAAAATAAAGGGATCACTGGCACTAGTGTTTATGGAACTTGCAAGTACGGTGGTTTAGCCAGGTTGTGGAATCATAGGCGTGCATAATGTGACCCTTCTGGCTTCAAACGGCCTTGTAACTTTGCAAATTGATCGCTGTCAAGAAAATATTGCACTGCAAATGCAACAATTCACAAGGGTTGTGCATGTGTGCCGAAACTGGAGAGTTTGTTTGTCCATAAACTTCTTTAACGTTTGCGGGTTACCCGAGCCGTGGACAGCAGTAGCAAAGCCAGGGGGACATCTTGGGGCATTTTGTGCAACCACAATGTGCGTGAAAGTTTTTTTATGTAGCGTCATTGTTATCGTCGCAAGAAAACAATAGAAATACTGCATGGTAACGATTATGTTGCTATGAACACTTATTTAACTGCATTAGTTTTGCATGCTTTCCGGCTAGACACTGCATCGCCAGATGTCTCTACCAGCTTTGTTGCTTCCGTACACCTCACCGGGAACTCGGCATTACGTTTATGAATAGTTTATGGATACGCTAACGCTCTACACTTAATTGCCTTAATGTGTTCAGAAAAATATCATTGCTTGTAAATTTAGAAAGGAAAGGCATAATAAATAACACCACAAAAAACGTCAGGAGCGGCAAAGAAGAAGATTGGGCAAATTCGTTTACTACCCGTTCGCTTCCAGCTGAGCAATCGCAGGTCCCGAGTTACCTCTAGTAGTTTTTGTGGGAACCTCTGTGGTCAACAGAGTGGGTCTCTGAACAGCGTTGTTGTATCTTGTACCTTGAATCCTAGACAAAAACCGAAACTAACAACACAAGTATGGGCAATCCTACTTTTTATTAATTCAGCCAGCGCCACCGTGTTGGAAATGATGGGCTTGCTTAAAAGCACAGCATTTTCAAGAAGGTGGTTAATGAATGCATTGTCATTCTTGCACGCAGTGATGCTTGGTCTATGTGCCTGTAAAATTTGTTTTTACAGCTCGGTTACCTTGAAGAGATCTGCCATGCTGTGTAGTTTAAGGGCATATCAACCATGGTTAAACTAAACTTCAATTACCGCCTTTATGCCCACTTGTATAAAACTGTTACCACAGTTATATATGCAGTGATATATGCACTTAACTGTGGTTAATGGAGCTATTGCTTTTAAGTTTTCGATGTAAGATAGTGTAATTGCTCTAAGCTGCAACTATTGTTCTGGCCTAACTGCTGTTAACGTATTGCTGTAACTATTAACGTCCCATTCTGGTATCAACTAGGAGTTCTGGTAATTTTTGTTCTAAATCCCCAGAAACAGGCGCTGTTCAATTTTGAGCATATCTTATGTGCAGTGAGCCTTCTTACATAATGGAAAAACACAAGTAAGAAGAATAAATGACGTGGTTACACGAGCCTTCTTGCAGGCATTGTTTTATTGTTGGAACTGTGTGGCATGTAAAAGGTGTTTACGTCTTTCTGTATCAGCGAAAGCCTGCAGGTGGTGATTTGCATTATGAATGAATCTGAAACCTGGGCTTGTGTATGTTGCCTTGACTCGCGCTCGACTCTTGCAACACTCAGCACGAGCCCTTGAGCTTTTTGTAGAGTCCCTTGTAAAGCGTGCCAGTGAAATCACAAGGTCAAGAAGTGCCAAGACGCTCTCCACGTCTCATTTGTGAGTGGCTGTGACTTTTGACCTTTCCTTTATCATCTTAGTTTTCATACTTGTGTGGTGTCCTTATTACCAGGGGGTGTCCTTATCATTGACCGGTTCATTCTCATCCCATTTTTTTTAGAGTATTTTTTGTTTCTGGTAGAAATACTACATTGAATGTCAATGTTATAATGATTCATAAGAACTTGAGTTTGGCCTAGTTAGTGTGTACTGCATGTCGAGCGCTAATAAAAAACGAAGACAGGGAAAGAAAAATGCGAAACGACGACGTTGACACGGGTGGTAACTTGCATCTGATTTATTCACGGCAACACGTAGCAATATATAGGCAGATATGACCTGCGCAAAACGTTGTTTTGTGTTTTTCTTTCTCTATCTTCGTCTTTTATTAGCGGTCAAGATGACATGCATCATCATATAATGAATTGCCAGATATAACAAAGTAGATGTGATGTTTCCTTGGTCGTACTTTATTTCTGTAAGTTCTGCTGCTATAACGAAACCATAAAGTGTTAAATCCGAGAATATCAATTGCAGTGCAGTATCTGCTTGCTCGCTCGCAGTTCAAGCTATGTATTCTAGTAGCAAAGATGTCAAATATTTAACAAGAGCAACTTGAAACAGTGTATTCTGGATGTGCATGCTCATTTTGGCTAACGCATTGGCTTGGTTTGCCTGCAGTCAGCAAGCCTGCAGGCTAGTCCTCTGTACTACCAATTGCACGGTTGCTTGTAATGGTAGAAAAGGGCATTCGTTACGAAGTGTTGGTCTTGTGTCACATGCGGCATAGCAAATCACTAATGGGCCATAAATATCGGCAGGAGACCCTTTGCTGGCCTGTTGGAGACATCACACTTGCATTTCTTTCTAATAGACCCAATCACTCCTTTTTTTTTTTTTTAATTCGATGTCTGTGTGTACACTTTTAATGAGTATCGGGTATAACGAAAATGTTTTCATGTGATCTGTGGCTTCGTTATAAGAGAGTTCAGCTGTATCAGCATAACTTCAAAGACATACAAGTCAAGATTACACTGTGGCATTTCTAAGTTCACCTGCATTTGTAGCTGCGGCATGATTCAGGCTTAGAAATCTACACCTGTAAGCAAAAGTATACAAACCGCGGGTTTGAAGGAAAAAGTCAAATTCCTTCGTACCTGAGTCACACAGGCTCAAATTGACCTCAGCAGTCCAAGTTTTGCCACACAGACACCATGGTGCATTTAAAAAAAAAAAAAAATTTTCTTTCCCCCTAAACTTTATGCAAATGAAAGATCGTGAGATAGTTAGCTTCATTGCGACAATGCTAAACAGGCTTTAAAAATCTGGCATTTCATTTTTGCATTTTACGATTGCCAACCCTTACATAATGCAGTTGATGAGAAGTATGCCTGTCATCGAATGTATTTGTGTGAATTTGGCGCTGTTGCCCGTCATATTAATACATTTCGAGCTGGGTGTAGTTACGGATCCCTCGACCATAAGTTGAAGGAAAGGAAGTCGAGGTCATGTTTAGTCCGCTAGATGTCTGGCTGTTCGGGCAGTGCAAAAGTTGGCATCGACAGACTAGAGACTGTCCACATGCCTTGTCTGTCTCCCATTGACCTGGACTTTCATACGGGGTTCCTTGTGCACCATTAAAGCAATGTTTTGATTAGCGTTTCCCCCCCCCCCCCCCCCAATTTGAGGGGATGGCTTTCTTGCCAAGTCAGCTGGGCCGATCCCAGAGGCTGTGTAATCGAAGCTGGACTGATCGCGGGGGCAATCAAAAGGCGGTGACTTGATTGGCCGATCCTTGATACCAGCGCACAGTAAGCGCTCTCGCAAAGGTTTTAACGTGGTTTGCAACAAGGGTTGATTCTAGAGGCAATACAGTGTTACACTCCCGCACGTCCTCATATATTTTCCAATAGAACTAACCAATGAGTGTCCCCAGCAGGATATCTCGGCAGCTCCACCGGAAAGCTATGGCTCGGCTGACAACATTCCTCTAATGGTTTATGCTCAATTTCTATCTCCTACTCATCAGAATGGGATAATTATAGAGCTATTATTCCGAGTTAGGCCAGTACCTGGAACCCTGCCAAGTTTCAAGTTGTTCTGCTACGCCATTCTTGCGTGATGCACATGTATTAACGAAAAGAATGTGACAAAACGAAATTTGTTCAAGGCGTTTCGGTATCCACAATTGTCAGTGTCTGGGGAATACTGACAATACTGCAGTGTACGGACTGAGACCCAGATTGTATTTCTATAGGTTCACGTTTGCGGAAGTGGTGTAACCGTCTCGGGCTAGTTGATGCATCACCTTAGTGACAATACTTTTTTGTGCGGGCAAATATTCTGGATTTTCGCTCGCCTGCAAGGCATTGTGCAGCCCCTGCAGGTATTGTGCACGCCGCCTCATACTTTCAGTTTGTGCTTTCCCTGGAACTTTCGGCATACGTGATTGGCTGCGCACAACGTTCCATACCTTGTGTTCTCTGTGACAGCCCAGCAGGCACTATAAATTACTGGGAGACATTTACCTCAGGTTGCCCTTTTGCTAGCAACTCCCCCACCCACCCCCCCGCAGACGCGTATGCATATGCAACGCGCACAACTTTTCTCTGGTGCTCCAAAACGAGGATTGCCTGATCTCGAGGTGGTTATGTGCAAGGAACTCCGTGCACACGTTTCTGAGCTCCCAGCTCTTGCGTTGAATGGAAGCTTCATTAGTGCGGACGCTTGCACCTCATAAATCAAGTCTTGTTAGCCCCCCCCCCCCCCCCCTATATATCTTCTACTATCTTCCCTTTCTTGTTGTTTTTCATTCTATTGCGTGTGCAAGCGAACAAAAGAGAAAGATGTCCTCTTTGGACATTACAGTGATTGTTCTGACAGCTTCAACATAGAATCGGATTTTTTTGTTGTTTTCGTTGTTTCTTGTCGTTTGTTCAATCAGTCGTGGAGTAATTCTGGCATGTGCATTCCTAAAATGTGTGCGCATTGTTAATAGTGTGCTTAGACATAAGATTGAAGGGAGGCTAGCAGCCGATTCCGGAGCGGACACGATGCGCACAAGTCTAAAAGGAGAGTGGACCAGGAGAGGGAGTTGTAGAAATACAAAAGAAGGGATTTGGATGAAAACGGCAATACCTAAATGCAAAATGGCACGCACAAACAGCACTTGGCCTACGCACGAGATTCTCCAGCAAACAGGTCATGCGAGGCGCCTAGGTAGTGCTTACTTTATATTTTCTGCTTGTCTACTTTTTTTTTTTTTTTGCCTAAGGGAAGGAACAAGTCCTCTAAACACTAGAGAAAAAAAGATGCCAACGAGTGTTGGGGTGCCCTCAATGATTCGATACAGTGCTCCTTTCTACAAAGAAGTGTTGGTACCCTGGAGGTTAATCTGTCATGTGGCTGACTCACTCTATTCCCACAAATCACTGCGATCACTGCACACAAGTGCAGTCAGGGGAAACGCAGGAAGCGCTTCTAGTAATCTTTTTATGATCAACATTGGTCCACCTAGCCTTCTTTCTGCGCATATCAAAATGAGCTCTGTGTCACGACGTCAGGAAAACGTTAATGACGCCAAGCGCGACATTTCGAGACCCAGTTTAGCATAAAATTTAAATACATTATAAGTATTTGCCTATCCTTATGCTTGCTAAGTCTCATGCGTTTACGCACGAGAATCGTGCCGTGGAATATTTGCAAGTTGGGATGATTTTCATACTGCCCTTTTTGGCAGTGTGGAAATGTATTCACCAATGCAGCAATGCATTTCGCTGTAGGTATTGTGCACCTTATTTCTCGAAGCTAGTGCTCGGCACATCAAAAATGGTTAGGCATTGAGTGTTGGCGAACTTCTGTTCTGCAATTGAATTAGGGAATTTGTTAATTAATAGTATGTATTGGCAATAATCACGAAAATTCTTATTTGCACTAAAGGTGTCAAGCCGGGTCAATGGAAATTTCTAGTATTTGGTAGGGCAGTATTTGCTTTGGTTTAGATCGTTGGCAGTCACTTCCCACACTTCTATGCAGATTGTCAGCTTGTTTTTGTTAGGCCTGTATATGGTGGTCTGGAATGGTTCATCATCATCAGCCTATATTTATGTCCACTGCAGGACGAAGGCCTCTCCCTGTGATCTCCAATTACCCCTGTCTTGCGCTAGCTGAGCCCACTACAATTCAGTAACCACGTCGAATTTTAATGTATGGCCGATGTCTAGTTTGTTCATTTAATCATGGCGACGGCTTCTGTTCTGTTCTGTGTTTTTTAACATCAGTGCAATAGCACCAGAGCTGCGCTGTAGAAAGAAAATGTTTTTGAATGCAATGCACAGAACAAACTGTTGCATTGAATAATGCAAACGCCGTACTCGTAGGTGCAGTTTTGCCATGCCATGGAATCTTTGATTTGTTGGTCGGAGAAGCCTCTGAAATCCTTCTTAAGCCGTGAGGAACAGATGGTCATCACACGAGCAGCAGCAGCTGTCGAAGCCACTGCGTGAATATTCGTTTTGAAGAACAATGGATGCATGCCACGTTCGTCTCTAATATATTTCCCACGTGGACTCCTTCATCCTTTCTGTACCGCTGTAACTTCACCTGGGTTCTGACTCTTGAGTTCCCTATTCAAGTACATGTGAAATGCAGAAATGCTTTCATTAGACAGCTGTTAGACCTATTTGAATAGAGCTTGTTGCATTTGAAAGAAAAAGCTCAATTCTACCAACTGAAGGAATTCGAATTTTGAGTTAAGGCACTATAGTTATGTAGTACTAAAAAATTTCGGAAGGATCGGTAAATTTAAAACAAACTCAAGCACACAGTTTACAAATGCATAACTCTGCACCTAACGTAGATATTGCGCTGCTGTAAATGGCATCTCGATGAATGCAATATATAAGTTTAGTTTCTGTGAAATTGTTACAATGCTTACAAAAGGCCTACTTGCATGTTAATGGTATATTTAAAAGCAGTGTATGACACATTAATTTTGTCCGCTTTAGTGCAGTTTACGGAATTTGTGTTATCGTTTTTTGTTGCTGAATTACCTAAGTAGTAAAGATACTCGAGTTCTTCAAAATTTGTCTATGTTTAAGAATCTTTGTTGAAACATTGATGAGCTATATATTGTCACGTGTAGTGACCGTGTAGTGAATAGATAGAAAATCTATTCTGGTCAGACGGTCGTTTTCAACTTTTTATTTTATATGCACACAAACCTCATTCAATTCGGTGCAGTGTATGACGAGCAAAACAATTTCTCCGTTACCATGTTTTTAGGCAGGAGCTGCCGAGGTAAGGCTGCCTCATAAATCATAACAAATTTATGGCAGATAAATCCCCACGGTGGAGGTGGTTTGATGAAAGGCAAAAATTGTCATCTACCTACACAAGTGTAGCAAAAGCTACAAAGGAAACTCATACGTGTTTTTCAGAAACTGGTTTGCATTTCTGAAACCCAGATGTCCACGGCTTATCTGTCGGGTTCTGAGAATCCTGGTTTTTCCGGGTTTCTCGGCCCTGGGTTCGAGAACCTAGATTTTTGGGGATTTCTCAGACTCGGGTTTCACACAAGCTCTTGGGCTTTTCAGCCCTAATCTGAAAATCCCGGGTTTCTTAGACCCGGGTTTCACACAGGTTCCTGGGTTTCTCAGACCCAAGAACCTGTATATGTGGGTTTCTCAGACCCTCAGACCTGGATGTCATACGGGTATTTTGAGAAACTAGTTTCTGTGAGAACGATACAGGTTTTCTTCTTAGTTTTGTGCTACTCTCCAGTGGATAACAGCCTTTCCCTAGTGTAATAAATTTGTTTATCTTTTCTGACACACTCACTTCCACGCACCTTTCCCGATTTGCTGACAGGAAGGCGTGCATCCTGGCGGACGAGCGTCTGCTCTTCCTGAAGGAGTTGGTCTCCACAGTGCCCGACGTCCAAGGCGACGAAGAGCCCTACGAGGTACCTGTGCGGCCGAAACTTACGGGGTGAGTTCTGTTATACTGCATCGGCCGCGGCGGGCTCTTGAAGTGGCAAATTCGTCATGCCCCCCCCTTTGAGAAAAGTGGTTAACGCTTGTTGCAGCCTCAAATTTACACTGACATAGCGACCGATCCAGTTCGAAACTACTGTGCTTGTGCCAAGCGTTGTGTGAAGAATATATTCACACATGCAAACGCTTTGTAGGATGTTTATTTTTCTTCTTTACATGTGCGTTCCAGTTCGTTATCGGTACTTCGAAGTGGTATGGTACCGTTAGAAGCATTCCCTGTGATTTCCGTCGTGATGAGCACTGGCGAAAGGACAACTCAAGTCGATTGTGCTTTTGCACCTTTCTGGTTGCTTACTCCGGTGCAGCCGCCTATAGGGGAGAGGGTAAAATAGCAGACGGGCACGTTTGTGTGAGCGCCTGTGAAATGGCACAACACACCTGCCGGGAAAAAGAATGTGTGCAGTATAAAAAGTTTCGCCAGGCAACTCTCGTCAGCAGGCCAGATTGGGCGTTCTCTGATGGCTGGGGGCTCCCGAAAACGGACCACAAAGAGTGCTTAAACAAGCACTGACACAAAATTTCTCTCTCTCATTTTCAGTTTTCTTAATATGCTGCATATATCTGCAAAGACTGTTTCAGATTAGTAAAAGGTAGTGGGCTCAAGACAAAATAATCATTTTTTGCTGACCAAACTTCATAGCCGCAGCAGACGTGCTAATGTGTCGAATACGGCACTTGGCAAGCCAAAAAGACAGATGCCGTGCCTGTTGGAACCTGTTCGAGCGTGCTGGATGCAGTGTTTCCTACAAAAAGCACCAGATGCAAACCTGGTGCTGTTGTTGTTCGACCACCATGGGAAACACGGGTCGTACACATGGGTTTTTCTACAATTTGGAGGTGGCTTCATCAAGACGGCAAACTGTGGCCTCTTTTATTTTTCTTGTGCTTCACATGTGTTACATGTTAGTCACACTGCATCCCAATTAGAACAGTGCAGTGTTTTACGTGTACAACTACTTCATTCTGTTAAGTAATCTCTATTGCAAAAGTAACCCTTGACACTTCAGAGTGTGCGAATCACTAGATCTGGATTGCTTTGTGTGAGTGACGCTCACCATGGATGACTACTTTAGGTCTATTATTAGAGAGTTATCTTTGTACTTCAGGTTCTAGAAACTACGAGGTCGATCATTGCTATACAGCAAGCTGAAGCGTTAGCTCCAGCCGAACTCCTATGCCGCCTATTCAAATGCACGTAAAACGCAGAAACGCTCTTCTGAGATAACCACTGGGCCGATTTTAAAGAAATTTGTTGCACTTGAGAGGGAAAGGTAAATTCTAGTGACTGTTGGAAGCGGAATTTCGATTTAGGACCTGCATTTTTTTTTTTTTTTTAGAATTTTCAAAAATTGGCAAGCTTGAATAAAATAGAAGCATGAAGTTTACAAACTCGTAGCTCTGCGCCGAGAACAGACATCGCACTTCTGTAAACTGTGGTCCATTAGAGCGTCCACAGCGGACAAATTTGATACGTCAATTTCTATCTTACGTGAATTTGTTACACATAGCTCAGCAAGGTTTTGCAAGAGTTCTACTCACATCTTAATGGTTTATTTTAGATCCATATATAATATATCAATTTTGTCCACTGTTGATGTACTATTAGTTGCAATTTACAGAATTGTGATATTGCTTTTCGTTGCCAAGTTACAGAGTTGTAAACTTGATAGTTTCGTTTTCTGAAAATTTTCGATTTTCGCCAATCTTTATTACAACAATGACGGCATAAATCGAAAATGTGCCACCAGCGGGCACTAGCTTTTAACCTTTTCTTTTAAATGCAACAGACCTCGTCAATTTTGGTACGCTGGTTGCCGAGAAAAACGATTTCTCCTTTCCCGTGTATTTAGACAGGAGCCCCCGAGCCAAAGCTTCATCTTGAGGAGACATTATTAAGTTAAAACGTGAAGCCAAAGGAGCAAGGTTTAAACAAATTCATATACTACCGATTCATTCCTATACTCAGTGAAGCGATCTATCTACCTGCTTTGCATGTTGACAGTAGCAGTAGATATTTCTCCAGTAATTTTGGGTATGAAACTCGATGCCGTGAAAAGCTGTTGATTGGCGTAGTTGGTAGGACTAGTCGTACATCGGGTCACGCAAGAAAACACAAAAGTGCTGAGCGCAGGACAAAGGAGAAAAAAAAGACACAAGACGGGATTTGTCTAGCGTTGCTTGTTTGGCGTCACAGTGTCGTGAGGACGCAAGCGCTGCCAGATGTGTAAGTTAGGAACCAAACTCTTTATTGGACGAACTTGCACCTAGAAAAGTATACAGCACTTAAATCAGAATGACAGCGACAAGTATCGGTCGTCGGTCGTCGAAATCTGAATTCTCAGGTGAAGTCCTTCTACTATTCATGCATGACTCTTACAGTCCAGCGTACTCGCTGGTGCTCACATGCATTCGAGAATATCGCATTTACTCGGTTCTAATGCGCCCTCAGTTGTAGCACAAACCTCAATTTTTGTGCACTAAAAAATGTAACATGCAAAATACGCTTGTCTGTTCCATCACCAGATTTTCGTGTCTTTTGTGAGTCTTCAGATTTTCGTGAATCAAGTCCCATATGTAGTGTTTACCTGACAGCCAATGTCTGGTCACTATTTTGCTCAGTGTCCGAAAGCTGCGGGCCAAGAATGGAAGCAGCGATGTGCCGGGACCCAGCCACTCCACCGCGGAGGAGACGGACAGTGCCGAAGACGAGGAGGACGACTACTTGGAAGAGGTTAGTGTTGCGCCCACTCCGCCTTTCTTTAGTCTCTCTGCCGAGGTTTTGGCCGAGTCATTATTTCACTGGCTCACAGAAAGTGCTCAAGCAGTGATCGCTCGGCCTAGTGATGCTTCGTGAGCGTTCCAGCAGAGTGTTGCAAGCCTCCGATTTCGTGCAATGCTCGTTGCCGAACACCACCACGAGCGAGTGTTTTTGTTTTTGACTTCATTTAGAAGCGCCAGCTCACGTGAGGCTACGAGCGTTGCAAGAAATCGGAACCTTGCGGTGCTCTGTTGGCATGTTCAGAAAACCCTGATAGAGACCTGTCGCACAAACACGAAGACAGATTAGATGATATGTGCCCCTGGACTTTCTGTGGAACATCACAGTGACGCCAGAAATGCGCCTGGAGTGTCTATATAATTGCTATCGCAACAAAAACAGATTGGAATAATTTTACATTATACCAGCCCAGGGTTGATTGCGGTTCTCTTGGTCTGCGGTGACATATGGTGACACAGAAATTATGTTACAGCGTCGATTGGACCGGATAATTTAAGAACATTTTCTGCTATCGTCATAAGCGTAGGCGCCGAAATATATAGTTTGATCGTTGTGCAACCGATGTTTCCGGCTTTACAAGAAAACTTCCATATTCTAATACGCTATAGCTACAAGTTACGCTTCTACTACGAGCTTCAGATTGGTTTATTCTGTGTTGGGTCATGGTTTCCAAGTGTGCTGCCATATTCCATTATTCCACCAAAATTCAGATTGGCATGCTCCAAACTGCTTCAAATTGAAATTTAGTCTGCTCCAAAATGCTATTTTGTCTGCTCCAAACTGCTCCAAAACGCATTTTTACCTGCTCCAGAAATTGGTGACTTTTTACCTGCTCCCAAAATTGGGACTGACCAAATGACTTTGGTCAATCCCACCCTGGTAATGCTACATAGGTCCTTTTTGAGGGATGTCTTGTTTGTTTGCCCAGCACATCGAAGGCGGCAGCTTTTACTAACCTCAAATGCTACTCGTGCAGGAGACAGACGACGGGAGCAGTGAAAACACAGCCGAGGCTCTGTGTCCGCCAGTCTATCAGGGCGTTCGGAGTGCTCCTTACGGCCACCCCCCAACGTGAGTATCATCTCATGAGTGTTTCATGGAATCGAGCAGAAGGCGCACGAGGTGACGCAGCTGCGTATGTCTGCACCATTCCCGCAGAAGATGCAGCTTACGTCTGCGCCACTTCTGCAGGAGACACAGGCTGTGTCTTCTGCAACTGCTTCACATGCCACTTTTCCGTCATCAGAGGCAGTTTAGTCTGCATAGAACAATTGTCCACTTGGCAACCTACTCTGATGTGACAGAAACAAAGTGAGAAAAATTAAAACTACCGAACCTACTCTAGAAGCTTGTTGACTAGTTGGTGTGTCAGTGCCGTACAGGTATCTGGTGCAGAAGTTACACACGCGATAGACTAGAACAGTGTACACACAAGAAGTAGAAATAACACGTTCTATTGTCAGCATGTTCCCAATGGGGCAGCAAGGGCAGAAATAGAAACACAGAAGGAAGAAATGCCCTCACTTCAAATGTATAAGGATTTGGCACAATTGCACGATATAAAGAAGCAAGAAGTTATAAAAGCATGCAGCGTGATCACAAAGCTTTCGTCAGTAGACCTTTGGTGCTAAAGCAAAAAGAAAATATGAATCAAGTCATGAGAAGATAACGTTACGTAGATGCATGCTGCAATCACGTTTATCTTGACTTCAAATGTATAAGGATTTGGCGCAATTGCACGATATAAAGAAGCAAGAAGTTATAAAAGCATGCAGCGTGATCACAAAGCTTTCGTCAGTAGTCCTTTGGTGCTTAAGCAAAAAGAAAAGATGAATCAAGTCATGAGAAGATAACGTTAAGTAGATGCATGCTGGAGTCACGTTTATCTTGACTTAACTATGTCTGAATAGACGCTGAAAATGCTCTGCAGATTGCACGGACGTCAAAGCTCTTGCTCCGTTGTTTTTCTTCTGTTATTTTCTGGCCCATTTGTACTGCGTCGACAGCTGTTTGGCTGTACCTACTGTGTGTACATCATTTTAATTTGTGTCGTCTGTTTAATTTTTGCAGCATAAGCACATGTGTTCATGTGTAGCTAACCAATGCGCTGTTTCGTTACATAATGTTAAAAAAAAATAGCAAGGACAGTTTATCAAACAGCACATCCAGCTCACAAAAGTTCATGTTTGTGAAATATCCTGAAGTTTCAGTGCAGAATCAGGTCTCTGAAGTTTCAGGCTGCAAATAAATAGTTGTTTACGGTATGTCATTGTGGTGTAAAATGCATGGTTGTCGAATCCTTCATGGTAGCATGGTACAACAGACAGGAGCTACAAAAAGGCATCTTTTTGTAGCTCCTGTCTGTGTAACAAACATACTGCCTCGCATAAAACTAGCAATAGATTTGTGCTTGCTTACAGGCAGGGAAAAAAAAGGTGACATAAAAGCAGACAAACAATCAAGATTTCATACTTCCTAAAGTATTCTGTGTCCATCAGCACAATCAGTGGGGTGCACTTATACAGTGAAAACTCAATATAATGAGCGTGGGTGTTACGAATTGTCAGATATAATGAAGTGAATATAAAATATTATAATCATGTAACGAGTAATTGCTTAGAACAAATATAACGAAGGCTTTTTCATTTCAAATGCAACTTCGTTACCATCAAGTCCTTGCCTCACCGCATCATTTGTGTTTTGCACTGTGCAGCCATGAAGAGCAGTATGAATTCACACTGAACCTTGACGTCTTACTCTAACTTTCATCGTACTGTAATTGTATCAAACGATTAAGTGATGAAAGCTGAGACAGTGGGACATTTTGGATTGATGCACTCCAAAAATGATTTACGTTATCAATGCACTCCTTCACTACACTTCTTTTTGTGCCTCACCGCTCGCTCTGCGATATTCTTTGCAGATTTCCACCTGCCATCCAACACCTACCCCAGTTTCCAGCAAACTTCATGGCCAGTGCAGCAGCAAACATCATGGCCAGTTCAGCGGCGAACATCATGGCCAGCTCAGCAGCAAACATCATGGCCAGTTCAGCAGCAGCGAAGCCAGACGACGACTATGATTCTTGAGGACTTTACAGAACTGCAACATACACACACACACACACACATAAAAAAAAAAGAGCGGATGTGATATGCAACCAACCTCATTCACAAGGCTTGAGATGACTGAAGTGCTTCGTGTGGCTTTCGACGCTCGAGTCACCAGCTGATAAGATTGACTAGAATGATAAGTGGAGTGATGAAGTACATGTTCGCATTTTTCACAGTGGGGTGTGGAGCAACCTACTTGTTCATTACCTAGAAATCGAGGTCTGGGTGTTTGTGCTTTCATTGCCAATCCAAGGATGGAGACAAAAAGCAAGCCAAGCCAAGGCACACAGAAAACTGGAACAGCTTGCGAGGGAGCATCCAATGCTTTTGGCGTATAATTTGCACCAATTTGTGAAAATCCTGTCAGAAGCTCAGAGTGACACGAATGAAGCTTAGAGTGACACCAGTGCGACCCTGGTGCAGCACTAGAGTGGTCACTTGCTTAGCAGCAAGGCAAATACAAGTGCTTGGCGACAAAGCCTGGATTGTTCAAAAGCATCAGCATTTCACCAGCCCTGTCTTACAAATGGGACTCTGCGCCGAAACTGTGCGAAGCCTTCAGATGCACCTACAGAGCATGCCATACGCTCCGCATAAAGCATACCCTCACTGTACCCGGCCCCCATTTTCCCTATCTCCCTTTCACATCGCCCTTCCAAGAGTGTTCATTCATTTGTGTCACCCACGTCATCGTTGTCACGTCGTGATGTCCCAGAAGATGCACGTCTGCGTCTGCCACTGAAGCATCCCTCGAGGTTGTGTTGTACATAGGCGGCCCTTTCCTTCCACGTTGTCCGTCAAGGTGTGACGTAGTAACTTAAGTTGAACATAAAATGTTTGCTAATAAAATTGATTTTTTTATACTTGTGCTGCAGCTTCTTGACTACTGTGACCATTTGGGGAGTGGCACATACATGTGGCACAACATCCTTGTGTACAGAGACCAACTCGTCATGGTGGATTCGAGGCTGCGGCATTCTCCTGCCGAGTAACGAGGTTGTGGGATCGATTCGCAGCCGTGGCGACTGCATTCACATGGAGGCAGAATTCAATAGTGCTAGTGCACCATGCTTTGGGTGCACATTAAAGGGGCATTAAGGAAACGAATACGTTAATATGTAAACAGAAATGATGTAGAGAGAAAAATGTGTAAAGATACAGAAATTACGCATCTACAATACTAAACAAGCCACTCTTGCTGTGAGAGGAAGTTTGGTGCTATATGACGTCGTGGATATTGACAGCATTTACCCAATTGGAGCCAACTGTTTGCCAGGGAAAAATTGTACTGAAACCATCAAAGACCATTGTCAAGTTTGGGGATAGCATGCATGGTTGCACATGCTATGCTGAATTGGTGCGCAGGCAGCTGGAGAAATGCCATTTCAGCCAAGCGGCGCTGGTGCAAGCCCAGCTGGCTTTATGGCATTGTGGCATATGTGGAGGAGCCTCTTGGGGATATAGGTGGCGTGAATGAACAACCTGCAATGAAATTTCTCTAGCTGCCTTTCCTCCTCGTAACGTTGCGTGATAAGCAAGCCCCCTTCTCAGCTCCGTGGTGCCATCACCCTCTCCTTATCCCATCACTCTACCCTCCTTCGCTGCTATTTGGTTCACGAAATGACCACAAAAACTCCACAGGAGCGACAAAGGAAGCAATATCTTTAAAAGGACTGCATTACATTTTGAAGGAACCAAAGAGACAACCCAAGTTGGTCTAACGGTCAGTATGGAACATGGTTCCCTTTGCACACCAGCCTGATGCTGTACCCATTAGACCATAGACTACCCAGTGATCCAACTGGGCAGGAAAACGGGTAGAAGCATAGAAACATATCGGAAAGTACGTGAAGTATCTGAGGAATGCTAATCGCATTAATATTTTGGGTAGAATGCATATTTTATATGTCTAAGCTTGTTTAACGTTTCACTTTATTGGACGTTTAAGGAACCCCAGGCGGTCAGGGCCACTAAATGAAAACACGCAAGGTCCTGGTTAGGATTGGTGTGAAGACCTTGACTAGCCAAATTACAGCTTCTCTCATAGCCCCAGCGTTGTTTTGTTATGTTAAACTGCATAACTACATAATGTACAGAGACCAACTAGCCCGAACTTCCAGATTGTTACGAGCGTGACAAATGTTACGAGGGGCTAAAAGTCTGAGCAAGGACTGCTGTCTGAAAAGCTGAGCTGCAGTCAAAATGAAATGGCAATACAGCTTGGAGTGATGCTAGACTAAAACCACGGTACAGAAAATGAGGGGCCGAAGAGCAAGGAAAACAGGAGTTGGATTTAAAGCACAATGCAGGGTAGCTGACATTCTCGGTTGAGATAAGATAAGCTGTGCATCTCGTATGTGATGCATAGAAAGCTGGTGGTGAGCAAAGGTAACAATGGTTTCCAAGGGGTAATGAATCGATTGTGGCAGGGGACTAGGTAGAATGAATAGCAAAGCCTGCTGTATTGTGCAGGCACAGGATTGAATTGACTGACGCAGTCGCTAAGTCGGCCCTTGTTCCTGCAGTATAGACTTTCTTTCTGTGTATTATTGGCTACGGGGGCCCGAATCATTTAAGGCATCTAGAGCCTCGATCTGCTTGTCAAGATGGCTCCCGGGATGTCGGACTACACGATTCCGTGCTTTATCATATATCCTACTTCCTTATCTGTGGATTTATGTGTGCAAATGAATGTGCTTCCGAAGTATACAAAAACTGTCGGCCATAAAACATTTCGGAACCTTTACGATAGTGGAATGTACCATGCAGGCCAATGACAAGGCCCAAGAGAGAGAGAGATTGAGAGAGAAAGGCTTATTAATTGAAAAAAAAAAAAAGTACATATATTAAAAACGCAGGCACTCTTGCATCTGTGAACAGACGGTTTCTTGTTCCCGTGTTTTGAAAATTGCGGTGAGCAATCGGTGAAATCAAAGGCATATTTCCCAAGTGTTTTGTTTATTCCGTTGCTAGGAAACACACCCGTAAGAACAACTTACAGATTTTTCAGTGTACAGAGGGCGCACCATAACAATCCGCTTCGTTTAGGTTTGCTCTACTTTGCTGTCTAGATGCAGAGCTCCAAGTGCAGCTGTCACGCTGTCACGTGGAGATGGTTAGCAGTCAGCATTTGATTCATTTGGTCGCCGGCTGTTGTTGATAGCTGAAATATCTTCCTACTGTGTTGCAGTCTTTTGTGCTGACGCCACGTCTACATTCACGGAGATCAGCGGCAACCCTTCATTTGTTGGCGGAGTCGCCAAGGTACGCATTGCAGTGATCATCTCTAGAACAACATAGCAGCGGTGCGAGTTTTGCTTCGCCTTCGTGTGTTAGTAGGCGTTGACGACTAAGCAGGCCGCTGCCTCACAAAGCATTGGCTTGCGCGGTTAAATACAGATGCAGAATATGGGCCTTAAGCTCGCCCTTGACTCTCGAACGTTTTGAAACGAGGTCGCTTTCAAGTTTCACGTCGCGTTCAGGTGCTTGTTTAGCCACGTTTGCAGCAACGTGGAAGCGCGTAGGTTGTTTTATTTGTCGGAGCTAGTGTGCTGGCGAGGTGGCTGCACGTCTTCGACTCTTGACCGTTCTACTTGACTTTAATTCTATTGAACTTGCGATTTTGCAGAGCGAGTTCAGATGGCGTCGACCGAAGAGAAAGTGATCCTAGTGACCGGCGGAACGGGGCTCGTTGGAAAGGCCATCGAGACCGTTGTCAACGAAGAAAAAAAGAGCGGAGAGCGCTGGGTGTTTGTGTCTTCGAAAGACGCCGATCTCACGTGAGTTGATGTCTTATCTGACGTATGCAAACGCAAGCGCTGTTTGTTCAAGCGAGCGGGTGGTTATCTAGAAAACTTTCTGGGTGAGGCGCAAACAAGTCGCCTTGATCGTGCTGCTAGTTTCGGCCTTCATTTTAATCGATCTAGCACTCTGCACTAGAAACGGGACTTATCTGGCAGCCCCGGCATATTTCTTATCAGCTTTGCACTAGTGCGCGAGTCTCGCGTTCTATTTGACCTGATAAGTTTTCCAGTTATAGACTAGTATGTGTCAATAACACAAGGCCTTTCTGTGCCCGTATGTGGCATGTTGTGGCACCCGCACAGTGAAACATCTTGGATCGTTCTAATATTACAGCCCCCACTACGGCATAGCCGCTTCTGTGGCGTGACGTCGCAGTAACTACTAATAGGCAGAATGCAGGGCGTGACGTCACAAAGACAATGTGGCGCTGCCGTCGAAAAAAAAATAAAGCTTCACTGGCGTGAATTTTAGCCACATGCTTGATCAGTAAGGTACGTTTTCAAATGTTACTTTACAAAGATGAAACAAGAACAATTAAGGGGAACCGATGGGCCCACTTCTTGTTAAAGTCGGATACAACTTATGTCTGCAGTGAAACTCCGCCCACACCCCCATAACCGCCAGCCACTGTTCCTCCGCGCAGCTCAAATAGTTCGTTCTTCAAACTTTCCCTGTTACCTAAATAAGGTGGTAACCACGGAAATAAAATTATAAGCGCTTAATTTTATACGTTTTCACTTACGACAAGTACAGTCGTATCAAGTACGACGCCATCTTGAAAAGGTCGCATGCCGACGATTTGGTTTGCTTATGTGATTGGCTGGCGGTAGTAACACAACCCTGCGGGGTCCCTGTGCCTTTGTTGCCAACTGCTGTTTTTTTTAATTGTATCCTACTATAGTCACAACCACCATATGAAGCCAAGGGAAGCATAGAGGAAGTTAATAGCAGTTTTAATTGAAGTTCAGAAATGGTAAGCTAAAGGGAAATGAAATTGGGCAAAAAAAACTCCATACCCCAGGGGTGAGCACAGGGGTGTGCTGACCGGGCTTCAGAACCCCCCCCCCCCCCTTTCCCGAAATTTTTCCGGCCGTTTATGCCTGGCACGTTGCCTAGGGATCATGATTTTTGGCCAGTTTACAACTACACCCGGCATTACATAACCATAATAATTAATGCCAAAATCATGAGAGAGACCTGAAAGGTTCTTGGACACCACCGTGTGAGCGTATACAACCTTAGCCCTCCCCCCTAGAAAAAAAAAAATCCTGACTACGCGTCTGTTCACCACCAATGGTAGCCGAACTCACAACCTCCGCATTACGCATGCTTTGCACTACAAATTGTGCTACGGCCGTCGGCTGTTCCCAGATCCACATTCTTGAGAATTTTTATGTGTACGAGGCCTAATCTGGGGAATGTTAGCCAGTGCCACTCGGATCATTTGAAGTGGTGAAGGTACAAGAAAAATGTCAAAGTGGTTGTCTGTACCTTTTTGTATTTACTATGCCTGTTTGTTTATAAACATGGACACAACATATTAAGAACCGTGGGGAGGTGGACTTATAATTGGGTTACATTATGCGCATTACCCAAGAAGCTTTGGAGTGCTGCATTGATTTGTGAATTATGGACCTTTCTTTTACCTAGCTAGGGGCAGTGCTCTTAAAAGCTATTGCATGCTGTGAAAAGATGCTTCACTTAGGGATTACACCTGATTGGCTGTGCAGAGAAAACATTCCACTTATTGTTCCTTGTCTTTTCCTTTAAAGGAACAAGCAGGCAACAGAGGCCCTTTTTGCCAAGCACAAGCCCACACATGTCATTCATTTAGCAGCCATGGTTGGCGGTCTCTTCCGGAATATGAAGTACAACCTTGACTTCTTGGTCAGTGACTTGCTTTTTCAATCTTTTTGAACTGTTATGATCACTTTCACACATTTGCATGTATGGCATAGTTCGCTATAACAAGACGCAGTCGTTGGGGGTTCCACCAATAATTTTCATGTCATTGGAAGGAGGAACACAGGATAAGGCAAAGAAATTTTCAACCAAGTCTCAATGCTTAAGAAGACCAGGTTGTCATACTACACAGTGGTGTAGTTATTTGATGACTAAATGTTGTTTATAGCTCTGTATTCTGTCTTTCTGTCTTTTTTTCATATTCATTCATACCATATTTCACGCTCAATTACATCGCTCTTGTTTCTTTAGTATTTAGACTTGATTGACACATCAATTTTTTTTTTTTTTTTTTTGAAGTGGTTACAAGATAGCAAGATCGCAGATATGCCAAGCCCATGTGAACTCAGCAAAGAAGACCATGTCTTCAAAAGCACGCAAATTGAACATGTTCGGCAAAAGCTTGGGGCATATGGGAACATCTGCGATACCCCCACGGGCTTATGTAAGTTAAGCATACGCGGTAGATGACGCTGGCAGTAAAATATTGTGCACTTTATTAACTTGACTGTTTACGGCTAATTATACTCCTTTTAGAGCATAGCTTTTAGAAGCCCATTCCTGCGTCGGCGTAACCGAGCACAGCAAAGGATGAGAGAGAGTAATTGTGAAGAGGAAAATGCGCTTTTTTCTGCAGCCCTTTAGGGAGCACGACTCAGTGCCTTAAATTTCAGCGAAGGATGAAAGAGCGAATGCGAAGCGCAGCGGGGGATGAAAAACGCGAGGAGGAAAGCAGTGAAGAAGGGAGCAGTGGAACCATGAGGCAGAAAGCAGAGGAGGAGGGTATGGCAAATGCTTGAGAAGAAAAGCGTAGAGCGGCGAAGTTGGCTACGAGATGGCGTCAGAGTAGCGCGCGTCGTCTGGGAGGTCTGTCTGCGGCGGCTGCTGTGAATCACGCCTGCACATCATCCGCGGGCTGCCTCTCGCTATCTCCAGATTAGCGAGGCAATCGCGCCAGTTTTCGCTTCGTTTGCAACATGCCACAGGAGACAGATTGTTTGCGCCAGCCAATGGAAAGCGAAGTGAAAACACATATAGAGCTGTGCTCAAATTTTGCATTATGGAGAATCGTTATCGCCAGCAAACTTTTGACACTCCTGATACTCCTCCTTAGTCGCTGACTATTGCTAGATGTATTCATTTGACACAAGTCACCTAACCGACCATTTCTTTCTTTTTTTTTTTTTTTCTGGAAGTGGTTACGAGATAGTTGGATCCCACATATACCAGTATAGTGTAAAGTCAGCAAAGAAGTCCTTGTCATCAATATCGCAGGCAAGCAAGCAAAGAAGGCGTCACACTGTTACACATGCCATTATAATTCAATAAGAAAGAACACCTGTATCCCCTCTAAGCTCCAATTCTGTCTACTAAAAATATATGGCACATTCAGAGAGTTCCTACTCTTTCATTCAGTTTCTCCTGGAGCAATCAGAGGACCCACATGACTGGAATTTCAGATCTTGGTCATGCTTCCAGCTCCTACATGACAACACCTACGAGCGTTCCGAGTGAACGGAGCAAATGTGGTCAGAGCACTCGATTTTGACCAGCTGAATGTAAATTTTGCCAACACAATGCTCAAAAGCGACCAGCTAAGTGCACCATTAGTTCCACTACCTTTCTTGCATCTTCATAATCGGCACCCCACAGCAGAACAAATTAAGATTTTTTCATTTCTTCAGTGAGTTTTATGGAATGTGGCCTCCATGTGTGAACTCTTTAAAGCATGTGTGGCCAAACTGTCCCACACACATGTTGCCCAACATATTCCTAACACAGGTACCTGCCTAACACGTTGGTCTTTGTAGCTGTAAAGTGTAAAAAAAAATGCTGAAGTTGCATTGGCCTGAATGCTGACCAGATGTTTTCCATTGCTGCGGATGACTGTACGGTATGTGTTTCTTTCCTAAAAAGAACACCTGAACTACATTTCAGCACTGATAAGAGTTCATGTTTCAAACAATACCTTGCAGGCATTCTTTATGAAAAAATGTCCGCATCACATGTCATATTAGCCCCCTTTTCCTGGTGACAATGAAGAAGTATCCTTTACCTTGGCTAAAATTCTTTTTTGTTGTTCCCATTAAGGGGCGATGTGGGCCTTTGACCGAAAATTTTAAAAATCTTTATTCTTTGAGGTATGGCACTGGAAACTTGTACTTATATGTAATTCTTTGTTCTATTTTTTTTTTCAAATATGAGGTCCATTTTTGTTTATCTCCTTTGGTTCTAATTTTATGCTAGTGCCCTTTTAATATTTTCTGCACAGATTTGCAAAATATCTTATGCTTAGATTTCGCAAAATAGATTATCAATGGCTTCTGTATGATTCAAGGAATGCCGTGAGACCAACCTCTGCCTTACCTCTGCTCTGCCTTACCTAGAACATGAGTTGCAAGGTTTTGAAGTTGAAACTCAAAGGAGAGCTTTTCTGGTGCTTAACTTTGAAGTCTCGCAACTCGTGTTCTAGACAAGGCAGAGCAATAAGGTTGGTCTTATGGCATTACTTGAATCGCACAGAAGCCATTGATACCCTGTTCAGCGAAATCTAAAGAACAAATATTTTGCAAACCTATGCAAAAAATTGTTTCAAAGAAGCTCCCATGAAGTTAGAACCAGAGGAGATAACCAAAAATGGACTTACATATATGTACAACTTCTCAGCACCATATCTTGAAGAGTAAAAAATATTTTTTTTTATTCTAGAATGCACTTCCCCCTTAACAGTGGTCCTTGTCGTACAATGTGTGAGATATGGTTAGAAGTGTTGAAAATGTTGAAAAAGAAGTTTGTGTGTCTTATCTCGTTTCCTGCAGAGGAACAACATCCTGATAAACGACAATGTCCTGCACACAAGCTTCGAAACGGGCGTTCAGAAAGTTGTCTCATGTCTTTCCACCTGCATATTCCCGGACAAAACAACGTACCCCATTGACGAGACTATGGTAAGTCACTTGGGTGCAGTGCAGTTGAGCTAGGGCCATGAGAGTGGCGATGTGAGCTCGTTGGTTGTTCCTCTTGGAACGAGTCAGTTGTAGCGTTGACAGCAAACGAGGGCACCAGGAAGGCACAAAAGAGTACAGTCAAACCTCGATAAAACGAAGTTGCACTCACAGCGAAGAACTTCGTTATATCGCGAATTTCGGTAATTCGAGGTTTCGTTGATTCAATGACACTAAGATGGGGAAAGGAAAAATAATTTGTTGTATCGCGAATTTCGTTAAATCGGGGTTCGTTATATCGATGTATAGTCGAACTCGATATAACGAAGTTGTACTTGCAGTGAAAAATTTCGTTATATCGCAAATTTCGTTAATTTGAGGTTTTGTTAATTCAATTGAACTACGATGGGGAAGTAACAAATAATTCGTAACATCGCGAATTTCGCTAAATTGGGGGTTCGATATATCGAGGTTTGACTGTGCACACACGTAGCGCTACCCAGCAACAACAGCCTTTCTTTTCAACACCCAACCTCATACTATATACCTCACGGGCACCGCGATACAGATCACGTGGAAGCAGGCGAGTTCTAACCAAGAAAGAAGGAAAAAAACCGAGAGACGTAACCAGAAGACAGCATTACTACCGCTTGCGCAGGAAATCCAACTGTTCAGGCGACAGCGCTATCGACAGCTTGCTTAAGCACAATTCACCAAGTGCGACGATATGCTCGGCCTCTGGTTAAGCGGGCGACCTCGTTCTTACGTCTGCCTAGAATGACAGTGTCGTCAAACATTCGGTGGCAACTACAATTCTGAGAATGGAGTGCAAGAAATCTGGGCAGCTTTTTCACCTTGCTGCGTTGTCTTAAACGCTCGCCAGACCACAGTAGCGCACCCAGGATCTCTGCCAGGGGGGGGTTGACAGTTTGCCAATACCATCTAAACAGCGCTAATTTCACTTTCTTCGGGGGAAATTGTCAAAAAATGCGCTTTTTGCGAGTGTGCAGACGATTGCGCGTCTTACATCTTAGTTGCAGTACTGAAATGCGTAAGGAAAGAAAAGGGGTTAAACAAAAGAGGGGGTTAAGTCGGCCTCAGGGGGGGGTTACAACCCCCGAATCACCCCCCGTCGGTGCGCCACTGCCAGACCAGATGTATAAACGAGCATTTATCATCAACCACACTAGTGAAACCTCATAACAGAATAATGGGTGTAACGAGGCAAGTGAAATTGCTCTTGAATTCCCCATGGAGATTCATATTACAGTGCATCCAGTGGATATGGCCAAATTTTTGCTCCCCCCTTTGCAGAATTCCACACAACTCTGGACAGCCAGCTACCTCCAAAACGATTCGTATAACATAGATTACCGCAGGGCATCGGATCTGCACTATTTTTATTTCAATTTATTTCAAAATGCTGCAAGCCAACGTCTGCGCTAAGCAAGAGGGTTACATAATAAAAGAGCAAGAAAATCATAGAGAAAAATTGGGACGGAAAAAAACAGCTAAATTACACACACAGTAACATAAATACACTAAAACCAATGGATGCCACTTCTGGTATGCTGCGACATTGTCCGCTTCATCGATATTTATTTTATTTATTTTATTTACAAAATACTGCAGGCCCATGCGGGCCCAAGCAGGAGGGGTAAAATTACAACAGAGCATTCAGAACTACATTACAATACAAGCATTCAAAAGAAAACAAACCAAAACACTCACATCTCTGTTGCGATATTAACAGATTAAAAATTGATCAGGTCTATTGAGTCAGTGCTGTTTAGCAATGATAATGGTACTGCGTTTCATTCTTCAATAGTACAGGGGAAAAAGGAAAATTTAAAAGTGTTAGTTCTTGTTTGATAGGGAGTTAAAGATTCAGGGTGGTCATGTCTGGTTACTCTTGCAGTTAATGTGCGCGCATATGGAGCAGGATCGATCGAGAGTTTGTTATTAGAGAAGTTAGAGATACTTGGTGGTGATGGCTTAAAATGTTCTATTTATCACAGATAAAGCTGCCTGTGCAAACATTCATTTTTGCAAAACACTATAGGTAAATAGTGCTGGTGGCAACAGTTCATTTCACATGGCAAGAGGATTCAAGCACTTCGGGCTGTACGGTGAAATTTGGCCTAATAAGGTGTAGAGAAATGCAAAATTGTGAGACATTAACTTTCAGTCAACAGTGCTGGAATTTTCACACAAAGGGCAATAAAAAAAGGTAGACACGGATGAACATGTATGCAAACTTTCAACTGTTTATTGTATACAGGCGCGTGTTACATAAATAAGACAAAAATGTGACAGAAAGTATGGTACTAAATAAAAACAAATGGCGGGAATGAAACGGAAAGCTGCTTCTCCGTTCTTGTCATTGCGATTTCAGAAGTGTTCACGTGACTTTCATCTCCCTCTTGCATTTCTTGTTTTTATTTACAATCTGTCGCCCTCTCGCCTTACATATGTGACGCGAGCCTGTGGGCAATAAACAGTTTAATGTTAGTGCACATGTCGCCCCTTTTTTTATTGTCCTCCATGTAAAAATTCCAGCGCAGTTAACTGAACGAAGCTGTACGAACTAGCCCCAATTGAAGCCTTATTAGACATTATCTGCTGGGAAAACTCATAAAGTGGGATTTTTTGTCACTACTCTGAATAAGCATGTAACCTTTTGTAATTTGTTACATTAATTCACGAAACATCTTGATTTATTCCTTTTTGCTGGGCTATCATGTTCTTTTCTTTTTTTCAGCATAGAAAGAAATTTGTATTTTTTTCCAGGCACTGAGCTTTACCAATATGAGTGTTTGCTCTGGTCGTTTATTAATTTTGATCATTTTATTGCCATCCTGTGAATAAATACGGTGCTGCAAAGGTGACATGCTTGCTTAATTCCGATGTCCCCACAGATTCACAATGGTCCGCCTCACGACTCCAACTTTGGATACTCCTATGCCAAGCGACTTATCGATGTCCAGAACCGTGCCTACCATGCTCAGCATGGGTGCAATTTCACCGCAGTGATCCCGACAAACGTGTTTGGGCCGCACGACAACTTCAACCTCGAGGACGGCCACGTGTTGGCGGGTCTCATCAACCGGACACACCAGGCCAAGCGTAAGCGAGAGGAACAAAGGGATCCGAGGGCCTTGATCTTCTTGTTAATTACGTTAGTTAAAAGAAAAGAGGCTGTGAAGCCAGAGAAAGCTAAGCATAGATGTATAGCTGTGCATCAACATTGGATGGTGTATTGGAGTGACTCTGAACGCCAAAGCTGTGCTGTAGTCATGAAGGGGCTGTGGCAGCAAATTTTCGAGCTTGAATTGTGCATTGGAGCAAGCTGGCAAAATTTGAGCGCATTGAGGGCCGAAGACAATTTGTATTAGAATTTTTTTTTAATATCGTGGCTAAAGCATACAGTAGTCTGGTAGCACTAAGCGGTGACAGAAAGGAAATTGCAACCACTCGGAAATGAAAGCCAGTCTTGGAGGCCGTGCTTTTGTGTACTATATGCACTGAAAGTGAGTGCAGGAGCAGGTAATACGTTATGGCTGCTATGTGTCGTTTCGTTTTTGCATGTGCGTCTTGGTGGTCGGCTGGTGCTTTTTATTATGCATGAGAAAGAATTCCGGGCACAATTCAGTGGTGACGCCCTTGCTGTGCCGTTGGGTGCCAAAATGTGTGGAGCAAGACATCTGATGTTTTCTCAAACTGTTTCGGAGCAGACAGCACAGCAGTGGCCCCCGCAATCCTAACATCACACAGTCCATGCCAAAGTGGCTGTCAACATTGGCGGGAGGGACTTAGAGGCAGTGATTTCAAATTGAATTTTTCAGTCAAAATTTCAGCCAAGAGCCTACTTTTTTTTGCATGTGTAACTATACTGAGCCGTCTACTTGCAGTCGCAAGTAAAATTAGAAGTCTAGTTGCCCCATATTATTTCGTTTTCTTTTTTTTAGCAACAAAAAGCTTATCGGCAAGCTCATACCAATTCCACTGAAGACACTGTGAACAAAAAAAAAAAGAAGTGTGATTGAATCGTTTGATTATCATGACTTGTGCGGTCGAGTCATAATATTTTCACACTGCTGAATAAGCTGTGGGCATGCTACTTGTGCGCTGTCTTCAAGTGCTGCAAAGCTTTCCGAGATGTTTGTGTCAAGCCAAATCTGGTGTGTTGGCACATTGTGTTACGATGTCCTGACGAGTTGATTTCCTTTCCGTGGCTCTAATCCTGTCAAATATGTGCAGCATAAAAAAAATCGCCGCATATCCACGAAGTGAATGATGATGAGTGGGCGAAGCACCGGGGGATCATTTGGTTAACCGTGAATCCCCCGACGCTGGCAAGCGGACCCAGAGGCGGCGAGAGCGCGGGAAGCGGCGGCAAAATGCCGGAACGCCGGAAGCGTTCTTTACCTGAGGTTGGTGGCGCTGATGCTCGGTTCAAGCGTGAGCTTCGCGAGCCCGCAGCTCCAGGTCCGCATGCCGGCGTTGCCGTGCTGCTGCAGCTTCGCGAGCCCTCAGCTCCAGGTCCGCTTGCCGGCGTTGCCGTACTGCTGCAGCTTTGCGAGCCCTCGACTCCGCTTGTAGTTGAGCCGCCATTCTCGCCTTTTCATCCATAGCGGGTGCGCCGTTATCAGAAGCGACCGTTATCATCCATGGCTGAAGAGAGAAAGAGAGCGCGTGTCGGGAATGAACGCCCTTGTGTACCGCAGCGCCCCTAGCGGTCTCCATGCAAACCAGAGCTACGGACGACGAGGGAGATACAAGGCTCGGCCCTAAGGTGCTTCGCCCCTAAAACCTGCATAAATAGGCATGTACCGTATTCATGTGTGAATAATGTACTAAAGTAAATTCAGGAAATCTAACCAAATTACCTTGGAGCACAAGTTCTGTATATGCGAATTTAAACTTCAGATTCAGCTTTGCCACAGTATGATCTGCATTGTGGTGAAGCCACACCATGCTGCTACAGATCATAGCAGTGAAAGACTGCAATTACCTATTGTTAAACAATATTGTTCCTGGAGCATTTATTTGTGCCAGGTTGTTCTTATAAATATTCACCTGATTTTGTTGTCTGTAAGTATGTAGTATTTATGGGTTAGGTGCAAGTGACATAGTTAATTTTGTTCTTTTTATTTTTTACTCCTTTTTTGAGGGCTGAAAGGGAGGTGCAGTAGAACCCTGGCAGGGGTCAAAATTAATCTCCAGTCCTCCACTGCAGCGTTTCTCATAACTCATTCTGCAGTTTCGGGATGTTAAGCATCGCAATTTAATTGAGGTTATGCTCAGAGGTGGGCTATATCTCCAGAAAAAGGCAACTACATTTCACACTGGGCGAATACACAGGGCAGGGAAACAGCATGTCACCGCATTGATCTTATAGCACAAAGGTGCATGCCGCTGGATTCCTGGTGCCACCACCAGATGGCGCTCGCGGCAGCGGTGGCGCCGACCATGCAGGGGAAAGAAGAAAAAAAAGAACCAGAAAGTTCACCTTCACATATCCACGTCTGCATTGCATTAGCCTCTCTACAATGCTTCAATAAAGCCTTCTGCATCACTCTTGGCTCTCACAAGGCCGTATTTTCTGTTTTCCATTTCAGTGCACGGGAGTCCGCTGCAGGTGTGGGGTTCCGGCAAGCCACTGCGCCAGTTCATCTACTCTCTGGACCTTGCGCGGCTCATGGTGTGGACTCTTCGGGAGTACGACGAAGTGGACCCCATCATCCTCTCGGGTGGGAAAACTTTTCTGCGTCGCGATGCGCTTCACCAGTGCAGTTAAACCTAGTTTTGAGGAGGTCACACCCAACATGAAAATACCTTTATTATATACGTTATAGGCATATGAGCTGACATCGACAAAAAAAAATTTAATGTCCTAGATTTACTTTGTTATATTCGATCATATGTTCGTGTTTGTTTCATCAACATCCAACTGTGCTAACCTATGGGGCAGACATTTGGAAAATAACGAAGCAACTAGAGAAGAAGCTACAACCATTTAAATAATTAAATTGTGGGGTTCTGTGTGTCACAAACCACGTTCTGATTATGAGACATGCAGTAATGGGGGACTTTGGATTAATTTTTATCACCTGAGGTTCTTTACCGTGTGCTCCCAATGCACGGTACAACAGGTGTCTTTGCATATCACCCCCTTCAAAATATGGCTGCCGTGACCAGGATCGAAACAGCAAGCTCGTGCTCTGTAGACAGCGCGTTGAGAGACAGAAGGGAAAATGCTTGTTGTAACATTAAGAGACTGGATTAGGGAGCAAGCAGGAGCGGCCAATGTTCCAGTTGACATTACGAGGGACAAATGAAGCTGGGCAGGCCATGTAATCCCTAGGCCAGAGAACCAGTGGTCCTTTTAGAGTCGCAGAATGGGTGCCACGAGAAGGGAAGGGCAGTGGAGGATGGCAGAGAATTAAGTGGGGCGATGAAATGAGGAAATTTGCAGGCGTAAGATGGAAACAGCTGGCACAAGGCAGGGGTAATTGGAGATCGCTGGGAGAGGCCTTCAACCTTACAGTTAATTTGGAACGTAATGATGGTTACGACGTGCTTGCACTTTTCAATGTCTAATCCAATTCGACGTTCTCCGAGTTCGAGTGTCGTGAACGAGAAACGATGTACCGGAAATGTAGGGTGCAATAGTTTATCGAAGGAATCTTGTGAAACTTGAGGTCTTCGGCAGCGGCTGGATTCTTAGGCTAGAGATAGTACTGTCATGGTCAATTACGTGACTTCAGTGATTCATTGTACACTGGTTTGCACAACTGATTGCATCTGCACTCTGCTTCCTCTGGCGTAAAATTTCAGGTGTAGCTTGTGTTATCTTGTGTTTGTGCAATCAAACCCACGGGAGTTGTATTCTGGGGTCATTTCCCTGCAGTCAGCACAATCTGCTTGCCCTTATCTTTTGCAGTTGGTGAAGAGGACGAGATAAGCATCAAGGATGCAACCAAGCTCATCACCGATGCCTTCAACTTCAAAGGGGATGTCATCGTATCCTTATTTTATTGTTTTCGCAGATTACGACAATACTACCCTAACTAGAATTAAAGAAACAAACAATTTTTAAATTATTGTTTTTTAAGATTTTAGTTAGGGTAGTGTTGTAACTTGTGAAGTTGCGCTCGTCATGTCATCAGTGGAAGCAATCTGGCGGTGTTTTGTTCTAGACTGTCAGCATCGAATAATGTATGGCACACTCTGTCTGTTGCAATGTCATGGTGGCCATAGGCTGGAATCTTTTTTTCTCTTGGGTTGCTGCGATGATTTATAACTGTAATGACCGAAATTTGTTTTGTTAAAGAGAGCTAAACTGCCTTAAACTGCCCTTGTGTGAGCATTGTTTGTGGGAAGTGCTTATTTTATCTGATTCCGAAATATCATCGCTGAAAACCAAGTAGAAGTGCTCTAAAAAATTGTATCAGCCAAGGTGCCGAAAAATTTCGCGGAAATCGCGAAAAAACGGCGTTTTTCAAGCCACGATATCTCCGGAACGGCGCAGCTGAGCGCCGCCATCTTGGACTCGTTGGAAAGCGCATTTCTCCCTCTTCAAATTTGCCGCTTCAGCTATCTCCTCCATACAGAAACAAGCACAGAAAAAGCAAAGGATTGAAGATCGTGCCGGAGCCACCGATTGCCCGCGCCCGCCACGTGACTCCAGCGCGGTTCGCCAATTGGTCCGGTGCTCGCTTCGCGATGGCGTCGTCTGCACCGCTTGTTGCGGTCTCTTCGCGATCTCTGGGCAGTTTCCGTAATCTCGACTAGTATTAGAGAGGGCGCTACGTGGACATCGCAGTAGCGTGGCCGATCCCGCTTTTTGTAGACGTCTCAGAACCGCGGCTAAGCATTCGGAGCATCGGCGACGCGGATTCGCGACCTAGCTTCGGGCACGGAATCCTCGGTCACGCGGCTAAGCCTTTCGCGCGTAGGCGTCTCCGACTCGGCGATCAAGCACATTGCGCGCGGGCTTCTCGGTTCCTTGCCTAAGCATAGGAGGCGTTGCGTAAGCATTTCGTGCATCCGCGCCTCCGACTGCGCGACTAAGCACATCGAGCGTCAGTAGCGCACCCAGGATCTCGGCCGGGGGGGGGGGGGGGGGGTTGACAGTTCGCCAATACCATCTAAACAGCACTAATTTCAATGTCTTCACGAGAAATTGTCAAAAAAAATGCGCTTTTTGCGTACTCGCAGACAATTACGCCTCTTACATCTTAGTTGCAGTACTCAAAGGCGCAAGGAAAGAAAAGGGGTTATACAAAAGGGTGGGTTAACTCGGCCTCAGGGGGGGGGTTACAACCCCCAAATCCCCCCCCCCCCCGGTCGGTGCGCCACTGTCGAGCGTCGACTCCTCGAGCCCGCGGCTGCGCATTTCGCGCGTCGGCACATCGCTCAGCGAGTCTCGACTCCTCGGACCCGCGGCTAGGCACTTCGCGCGTCGGCCCTGCGAGCGTCAACTCCTCAAGCCCGCGGCTAGGCATTTCGAGCGTCGGCACCTCGGAAGGCGCGACTAAGCTAATCGAGCGTCGCCTCCTCAAGCCCGCGGCTAGGCATTTCGCACGTCGGCACATCGCTCATCGAGTGTCGACTCCTCGACCCCGCGGCTAGGCATTTCGCGCGTCGGCACATCGCTCATCGAGTGTCGACACCTTGAGCGTTTATTCCTCGGACCCGCGGCTAGGCATTTCGCGCGTCGGCCCCTCCGACTGCGCGATTGAGCTTACCGAGCGTCTATTATTTGGACCCGCGACCAGGCATTTCGCGCGTCAGCACCTCGTACCCGCGACTTAGCACATCGTGTGCCGACTCTATTATCGTAATGCCACGATATCTCGTAACAATACCTATCTACCACCCCTTCATAAAGAGAACCTCATCATGAGCTCTGCTCACTAGACCACTTGGGCTGGCACAGACACCTGGCTGCAGAAGTGAGGCATCATACAAAAGTACAGGCTGGAAAGCACCTAGCAGCTGCATTGCTGCCTTTCTACCAGTGACTCTCCTAACCTCCATGTCAATGGAAGATGATTCAGAAGGCTGCTGAGAGCCTTCATTCAGTAACATGGTCGATTCTACCAAAAGAAAACAATGCCTCACTGACTGTACTAGAGACTGCTATCAATGAGGCAGTCTGCAGGTACAACACTAGAACTACTGTATATTTATGCCCACATAGTTCTGCACCTCACTTGGTTTGAAACCCAGGCACCATGCTCTTTGTAGAGCAGCAGTAAAGAATGCCATGCAAACATGAAAAAAGCAGAACGAAGGCACAGCAGCCCAGAGGCCACATGATGCGGGAATGGTCCCACATTTGCGACGCAACAGCGGTGCTACCAATGCATTGGGTACTATGGGAGCTTAACAGCCGGGAAGACGCAGCGCCCGGGAACGTAACAGCGGGGTTCTACTGTCGCTTGTTTGAAGCGCAGCATGACATGTGATTATAATAACTGCATGCCGCCAATGTGTCCATCATTTGACATCTGGGAAAACTAGCAATATATGACACGATATCAATTTGTGTGTGTGTGTGTGTGTGTGTGTGTGTGTGTGTGTCGCATGTACACTCGTTTTTTTGAAATACTTCAGGATGTGAAAAATCAGCTGCTCCAAGCTGCTCCCAAATGCCAAATTGCCTGCTCCAAAGTGCTCCAAAATGAAATTTCTGATGCTCCAAAAATTGCTCCAAATCAGAAGTCCGCAGTAGCATCACTGGCATATGTTTGTGTGGCAAGTTGTAGATACTATATCTAATCTTAAGTGCCTATTTCAAATGAGAAGTATTTTTCTGGAAGTAAACTTTGAAATATTGCAACTCTTGTTCTAGGGTAGACAGAGTAATACAGTTGGTCATAGTGTTTTCTTTTTTTTAAATCAGACAGAAGTGATTGATACTCTGTTTAGCAAATTCTGAGAAAGTGATTTTTTACACATTTCTCCCGAAAAACTAAGTCAAGTTTTCAGCACCATAACTCAAAGAATAAAAATTTAAAGACATGTTTGGTCTGACTCAAGCTTGTTTCAAGCTCTACCTTTCAAACAATCAAGCCTGTTCCCCTTTTGAGACGCTGTACCAATAGCCTTTCTCTTTTGCCTAAGTCATCGTCTAATGAGAAAGAAAGTCTTTGCCCGCCTGGAACAGTGCATATAAGGAAAATGCTTGAGCAACCTGTCCCACACTTTGAAACACTTTTATCATTTGTGCTAGTCCTAACTGTAGGTTCAGGGTTACCTTATGCAGTAATGTTATCCTTCTCGTTAAAATTTTTATTCATCTGTTATCACTTGATTCTAATTAACATGCAATGAAGGCCACCTAGCAAAGAAGTCATGAAATGAAATTAAAGTTGAAGAAATGTGTGACATGTTTGAAGCAATAAGTGCACATAACTTTAGGTGTGTGCTGGTTTTCTCATTGTACATTGTACAGGGATGATGAAATAGATGCGGGCAAAGGTGATCATTGTCATTTGATATCTTCTTAATGTCATTCAGCCAGTGATTGTTATACCGGTGTCACATGTACACTTCTGATCGCGAGCAGGGCCGATCTGGATCGAATTTCTTGATCGCAATCAATAGTGGTTGCTGCTACACGGTCCAACGATCTGGATCTTGTTATTATCATCTGCTGATCATCGGCAACCCTCAGAACTGCATAATGCCTTGGCTACAAATTCAGATTTGCAAAATATGGTAAAATTTAGACAGTATTTCAATTTTACAGCGTACTATTGCTGATAAAAAGGTTTTTAAATGTTTCTTATTGAGCTGCCTTCACTTTTTGTTTTTAGCATTTCCAAAATACTGTGCTAGAGGGCACAGACATCAGCCTGTGATCACGATCAAGAGGCCTGATCGTGATTCATGGATAGCGATTGTCTGGATCCTGCAAGATTGCGATCGCAAATGACCGTCTAGAAACACTTGATCCGGATCAAGCACGATCCGGATTGGCCCCGATTGCGATCAGAAGTGTACTTGTAACACCTGGTATTATAGTGACCTAATATTATAGCAAGACAGTTATACTAATCACTGCTAAAGAATGAGTTGGGCATCTTTGATGTGATGGAATGTGCGTCACTCAATATTTATGTTCCTTGACGGTGCCTTATAGTTTGACACGTCTAAAGCTGATGGCCAATTCAAGAAGACTGCCAGCAACAAGAAGCTCCGTCGCTACCTTCCAGACTTCAAGTTCACACCCATTGCAAAAGGTGGGGTGCTGCTTGATCAGTGAAAGTTGCTGATTCGCAATTAGGGAAAGATAGTAGGTGGTCTGTAATAACCTTTTTGTTTGTTCACCTTCTTGACCCAGGTAGTTAAATGGATACTTGAAGGAAATATTAGGTTTTAGCTTTTCCTTATTTGTATTACCATTTACAGAATACTGGAGGTACCGACACCAGCAGCAGTGCTGATGGTGCCATCTTGTGTCACTCAGTGAAATCATGCAGAGCGTGCAAAGTTATTATTGCAAGGACGCTTATGGTTTGCGAAGGTGCTGGCATAATGGCATTGACAAGCAGCATAATTATTATAGTGGCTGTTTTCCTTTGACAAGAACGGCATGCAGCACAAGAATGTTTCCGATGGTTCATGGTTCAACACGCCCCCACAGGGTGTCACTGCCCATGCTGCTAGTTGTGGTCCACTTCTCCAATGTTTCAATATTCTGTGAACTGTAATAGATATCTGTACATGGGCAATTTCAATTGCAGAAGGATTGGGGTGTCACTTGCAGTCACGATTCTGTCTGCAACTAAGTCTTCATTTTTATTAAAACGAGCTTTGCAAGGTGTCTAGAAGGGTAACCCAACGTTTTAGATGTATTCACTATTTGTGACCAGTATCCCTTCAAGCAATTCAATTACCGTATTTCTAGCTTTCTGTTAAAATTCCTAACTTTAGTAGGCTTGGGCTATTTGGTTAGGTTCAACACTGAAAACAATGCCAAAGACATAGACGTCTAAGTGAGCAGATGACGCAAGCAGTTGCGCCGTCTACTGACTCGTCCGTGTCTCTTGCACTGTTTTCAGTATGGTTCCGAACTTTCACACCATTCCTATTGCAAAATACTTGGAATGTCTTGATGAGTCGCAATGATTAGCTGCTCTCCACAATGTTTACTTTAAGTGCGAAACACTTTAGGGGCCCGGCCTGTCGGCGTCTGTCGTGTGATCGCGCTAAAAAACAAGTGCTCGAAACAGGGTCAAAACAGGTGCAGAATTGATCAAATCCGGTTCAAAATAAACTAACATGATTCAGAATAATTTATAAGATAGGAATAGTCAAGCATTAAGTGCATTAACACAAATTCGTTAAAATCGCTTCTATCATCAGAAAGGCTTTGGCTCCATGTGCATGGCGGTTTCCCACCAGTTGTGCTTAGCACAGGTGTCAAAACGGGTGATGGATTGCTCAACACAAGAGAAACACAGGATAAAACAAGATAAACACAAGGGAAACACCGGAGAATCATTGCTCCGCACTTCCCCAATTTTCACGTTGAGGGGAACTGCATTACTGCCGAGTTTGCAATCATATTTTTTTAAATCTTGCTTCATTTCGAGCATTTACGTAATTTACATGTTGAGCCTGCCTTTTTCTTTCCTTACAGCCATACAAGAAACCGTCGACTGGTACACCAAGAACTACGAAACTGCCCGGAAATAACCTCTGCTTCCTAGGACTACTATCTTTCTTCTTTTTTAAAAAATTTTGTTCGTAATGCCCCACTTGGCATTGTTTGCACCAATGTTTTCTACAGGGAGTGTGTGGTGAGAAAGTAAAGTACATATATATTGAAAGAAGTCTGTTATTTATGCTTTACATTGTCTGTTTACCATTTTCTTTTTTTATGCTGCATCGATACTTGGAACGATGCGGTGCAATTTCTTTTTATTTAAATACATTCAAGCTTGCAAGATGAATTGTTGTATCTCGAATTTACTAAAGCCCATTTCACCCTGTAGGTGTGCTTTTCACGATTGCAATGCAGGGTTACCACTTTTGGAAGAAAACTATGGGCATCATTAAAAATTGTTGCTATGCTGCGACTTTCACGAAGACAATAAAATGCACCCAGCTAGAAATTACATGTGCAAGTGCTAACTGCTAACTGAAGTTCTTCACACAGCAAACGTGGAAGCCACGGTAAGTGGAGAGGCAAAACAAATCAAACGGGCTTAAACTATCGCATTACAGTCAAACGGCGTTATAGTGAAGTCGCAGCCAACACGAAAATGTTTATTATACAGCTAAGCCTCACTATAATAAGCATGGGTATAAGAAATAATTGCATATAAATCAATCTTGTGAAAATTACCGTGTAAGGAGTATATGCTCGTGATCACTATAAAATATAACAAATGTAATCTTGTGCCGCTGTGACTATCGTAATGATGTTTGGCTGTATAGGATATGCAATATAAAGTTAGCTTTGCCGCAGTACAGCCATATTATGCGGTGAAGCATACCAAGAGGAAAAGTGTACCACTGTTACGGGACATAGCACGTCTTCCTTAATTCACATGCACTGTCTCCAATCACAGTACGAGCATTGAGATGCCTAATAAGTTTACCGGCAGGCCGTCGGAGTTTTAGATAGACCCCCGCTCTTTTGTTGCCTTTAAATGTCCCCTAGACTTCCAAATTTTTTTCATCTTGCAGCCTTCCTTTCCATTAGCATTGCCATAACACATTTTTTTCTCTGGTGCACGGCACATGTGCACGCGTATAATTAAGGAACGCGGGCTAGGCCCCGTTCACGGTCTCGTATACGAGACGCGCATGGCAGATGAAAGGTGGGCTCAAATCGCCACAGCAACGTCAGAAACAGTTCTCAGTGACTGCCAGTATGCTTATTAGGTGTGCAGGTGCTTGTACTCTGACAGGAGGCGGCGTATGCGCGCCTGTGTAATTGAGAAACTCGTACTATGTCCCGTGACAGTGGCACCTTTTCATTCTTGATATGATTCACCGCATAACACGGCTGTATTGCGGCGAAGCTGACCAGTCATGTTCAAATTGTTCCGCGAAGGCCAATTTTGAGATTGGAATAACGGAAGTTTGGACCCATATAAATGTATGGGCGCCGGCCGGGACCTTTGGTTCGAAAAATCGAATTAACAGGAGGCGAATAAACGGACGTCTACTGCATTGAAGTTTGGCTGTACTGTTGAGACCCTTCAGACACCTCTGGTAGCAATCCTACCTCCATTCTCTGTGCAGAAATAAGATCTCTTTTGCACATAAGGTGACGGGTCATGACAACTTTCCGAACGCTTTCGTAGTTTCTCTATTTCTATAGGTCATTTATCATGTATGCTGGCGACCAAGGGAGCAGTGGAGGATGCAGACCTCAATACCTTTTGGCACCAGTTGGAACCGAAAACAATTTTCTGCGATGCACTAAACAAAGTAGAGTGAACGAAAAAGGAAATTAATTTACTGAAGAGATATGCGAAGTGTGACTGGGTCTTTGGGTAGCTTTCCTCAACAGTTTTTTTTTTATATATAATTTTATGCCTGAGCTTCATCAATGACACACAGTAATATCCTACAATAATGGTTGAACTCTGTCGGACGTACCTCCAGCAGAACTTCATTCTTATCCCTAAAAAACTTTTGCCATTTGCTTTTGCACCAATCTTTGCACAAGTAACTTCTTCGGCCTGGGCCTCCATTCCTTAGACTGTTCCTTTGTCCCTGTGTCAAGAGTAGATAAACGTTTCTAAAAGTTATCAGCTCATTCGAGAAATCTGACCAATCTTTTGCAAAATGCTTCAAAACAGCGACCAATGTCTGCACACATTTCTTATTTCAGTTGTAAAAGGTTTTAGGATCCACTTTTCTGTAAGCTGTCCCATTTACAATTCATCGTGGATAATAGCACCAGCTCTCTCATGTGATATTCCCAGATATGGAGCAATACTTTGTGCTGTTATTCGGTGGTCCTCCATGATCATAGATGGTTTCCACATGTGCGTGCACGGACACAGAAACAGGCTTTCTTCTACGTTTCTCTCTTTCAACACCAATATGGCCAATTTTAAAATTGACTACCCAACGTTTAATGGTAGCATATAAAGGGCTACTGTCACCTAAAGTTTACGACATCCCTTGATGGATCTGCTTTAATCATTCACCTGGGAGATACGGGGACTTGATTATGATCCTATGCTGTTCCAAACTGAACTGTTCTGGAGGTAGCTGATTTAGGTAGCTGATTACAACTTAGATAGCAGATATTTGCATCATTGAATATAGACGAATTGGCCAATAAACATTGCAATACCTAGTGCATTTTTTTCTGGGTAAGGACCTGTCAGCACCCCTACATAGTTAGCTAGTTTTTCTAGTGCAATTAATAGTATTATGTGTGCCACATGGGCATAAGACAAACTGCCTTAAAGTAAATGCCATTTGCATGATGCTGCATGGATGTAGCTAATGACATCAAAACTTAATGCCACTTGCGGTGTTACAACTTGCTTGGCTGTCAAATGTGTGTACCCCTGTGCCCAATCTTACTGTGGTTGCAGGCGCCCACAAAATACACATTTCAGTAGAAGTAAACTGAAAATGCTCTACATAAAATATGCTCATTAAAAATTTTAGTGCCATTTCTTGGACTTTGCTTGCAAAATTACTTTTCTACATTGAGGTCGGCAAACAAACTTTCTGCGTTCACTACAGCTGTCGCCATTGCTACATATAATGTCATTAAAAATTCGCATATAGTCACAACTTTATATATAATCAGATTAACAAATTAACATCCGAGACTTTCATTACATAAACATCACTATCTGGCACAAGTATAAATTGCCAGGTGAAAATTTTGCTACTGGTTTCTATCAATGGAATGGTCTGAAAGGGTCCCAGCTGAAAACAAACTGGTCTGCTACTGGTCTTGAACTGGGCTTCACTGGTGCCTGTGAACTGGGTCTACTGGTCTTGAACTGGGATTGCACAGGTTTCGGTAGAAGGCTATCGTATACTGGTTCTAGTATAAAAGACTACTGGGATTGTGTTACTAGTTCCAGTACAGATCTGTGCTGAAATAACGAATAAGATGTCATCATATGTGCTCTTCATCTAGGAAATGTCATCAGGCTTGTATATATCTGTGTAACTATCCTACAGCTGTATGTGAAATTACTGGCCTCACAGTCTGCTGTGCTTTTGGTGCTGTATATACTACTAGTGAAATACATTACACCTTACTGTTGAGGGAATACTCTTGATACACTTGTTTTGGGAGTGCATTAAACTAAATTTGTCAAGGCTTTGGTTCACAACAGTGCACTATTAGCCAAGGCGAAGCCTATATTATGTGGCTTCTGCAGCTGTTTTTAAGAAGCTTTAGCTTGGGTGCTCTTATCTAAATACATGTAAAAGGAGAATTTGTTTTTCTTGGCAACCGCTGCACCAATTTTGACGAGGTTTGTTGCATTTAAAGGAAAACTTAAAATCTAGTGACTGTTTGTTTAGAATTTTCGATTTAGGTCATCAATTTTTAAATAAAAGTTGGCAGAAATCGCAAATTTTCTGAAAACGACGCTATCAAGTTTACAACTCTGTAACTTGGCAATAAAAAATATCACGATTCCATTAATTGCATCTAATAGTACATCTAAAGCTGACAAAATTGATATGTGGCACATGGATCTCAAAAAATTAAGTAATATGTATGGAAATACAGCATTTGATGTACACAACCCTTGTACACAACCTAACGAATTCACGCAAGATATAAATTGACATATCGAATTTGTCCGCTTTGAATGATCTAATGGATGCCGTTTACAGAACCGCAATATCTGTTCTTGATGCAGAGCGAATAATTAAAAAACATTATGCTTCTATTTTTTTTTTTAATTCTCGAACTTTCGGGGAAAAAAAAACCAGGCCCAAAATCGAAATTCCGCTTCCAACAGTCACTGGAATTTAACTTTCTTTCTCAAATGCAACAGATTTCATTAAAATCGGTCGAGGGGTTATCTTATAAAAGCGTTACTGCGTTTTACATGTATATAGGCGGCATCGGAGTTAGGCCCGAGCTAAAGCTTTATTCAAGAACCCCGGTCCGGGTTTGCCCGCTTTGTTGTCTGACAAGCCGGGCGTCGTGATCAACTCGATCATGGCTTGTACATAGTCGGGGGAGGAGTCCGCCAGCCACTCCTCAAGTGTCGCAGGTCTACGGGTGGGTGAGAGTTTAGCAAGGCTCGCCCGAATAGCGGGACAGCTCCCCGGACAATCCCACAGAATGTGAGCATTATCTGGGAAGCCGCCACATGCCACACAAGAAGCTCTGCCAGGCAAACTCTATGTAGTGTTGGAAGTATGGGGACAAGAGAGAGTTCTGCATCTGCGCACGGCCTCCATAGTAGCGCCTCTCTTCGCTTCATGTGTGCAGTGTCTGCTTGCGAATACTTCATGCAGTTTCGTAAAATTCGTCCGGTTTTCTCACCTTTCCGTCCGCGCGAAGGCGTATTGCTCATTCAGATGCAGTCAATCCGGCCACCACAGAGGAGGGCCCGGGAGACTTGCGCGGGATGTGGCGTGTGCCATTTCATTCCCTCTGATCCCAGTGTGACTCTGAATCCACTGAATCCGCACTTTAATGTTGGGGTGTGCGTTGAGGTGCGCTGTGAGTGTAGTGCCGCGGTAATGTTTTTGGCTGCGAGTGCCCTGTATGCGCCCTGGCTATCTGTTCGAATGAGCAGATTTCGTTCGTGTGGATTTGGCATGGTGGCGGCCTCCACTACAGCTGTAGGTTCAGTTTGTTCTTGTGATGGAATGTTGAAGTGTAGGTCCCATGATATAGTCGCAGAGTCGGTTGCCAACCCCGTGCAGAAGCCTTGATTAGTCGGAGAGGCATCTGTGTATAGAATCCAGTCTTCGGTGTTGTCCCTGAGGTGTTGCGCTCGATTTTGTCGTCTTTCCGGTTGTGCGTGTGCCCCCATATTTCTAGGTATTGGGTCGACGGTAACACGGTCTAGCGTGTCCCACGGGAGGACGTTGTTCTGTGCCAGAGCCTAGTGGGATATCGTAGCCTAGATCACGCAAAAATGCCTGCCCCTGTCTAGATAGCTTCAGGCGACTAAATTGTGCCTTTTGGCGGAGTTGTTTCAGCTCGTCAAGTTTAGGCAGAACTGCCGTGTCATAAGACCAATGCGCTGATCTCCCTACCGGGTTGCAGGTTGTGCGTCCTACTACAATCGAAGTATTAAACGCCGGCCCCAAAGGCGAACCGATGATAATCATATTAGCTACCCTAGAATGACTGTGACGCTGGTGGCAGACCAACACACGGCCGTTCAGGAGGATCTCAGCCATATGAACAACGGGGACGTCTGCTGTCAATAGTCTGCATAACTACTAGCGTGGCCTTGTTTATAGGGATGCGCCTCCTCCCTTGTGGAAAGTCGTTTCCTAATGGTTCGTTGCAATGTTTCCATGCTTTGCATGAGTGTAGCAAGATGTTGTGGAATGGCAACGAGTTGTTTTTGCATTTCCGCTGCTATTCTGTCACGTTCTACATGCTCTTTTCTCAAATCTACTTGTTCTTTTCAAATTTATGCTATTTCTGCGGACTTTCCTGACCAGTCCTCCTGGGACTCAGCGCTCAGAAGTAAAGAGCTCATCGCTCAGCTCAAGGCTGTCCAGAGGGCCCGGGCCGTCGCCGAAGGACTCTGTCTACCGGCCCCGACCTGGGTGGAGCCACCGGATTGATTGGCGGGCCCTTCGGCCCCGCTTTAATTCTTTCTCCTCAGGACCTGAATAAAGTTCGTACTCACTCACTCTGCTATTTCTTTGAGAATGTAGAGCTTCATTATTATTCTTCGAATGTTGACTCATGATCAGTGCTTTACTGACCAAGGTTTAGACCTAGGAGGTGAAAATGGCAAAGCAACGCAGTCGAACCTCATTATCGAAGCTGCACCCGACGCAGAACTACACTCGTATCCGAAATTCGTTATAAGCATATACATTTACTACACGTCGATATCGGTGTCAAACATTCTAGATTTCTTCTTAAATTCCGATAGTTCGTTATAACCGTGTTTGTTATATCGAGGTTTGACTTACTGCATTGGCTCCAACCACTGGGTATTTCTGCAGGCGTTCTTGAAATAGACGGGGATAATTGGAATGAGAACATATATATCCGTATGCAGAGATCATTATCGTCTTCAGGCTATCGCCAGGCTCACTTCAAAGGTATTAACTAAAGGACTGGCTTCAAGTGATCTGATCAGTTATCCTTAGCTTGCATCAGCTGAGCCCATCCCATACCTGCAATAAGTTTTCTGATTACTACAGCTAATCCTTCACTGCCCTAAAAAGCTCTACTGTACTTTCTTGCCCTAGCTTGACCGAATTCTGTTGCACTGAATCAATAATCGCACGAAATCAGCCACACTACCACATTAAACAAGCCAAAGTGAGCTAGCTGGTAGCGATATAATCGTAAACATGCCTTAAACCGCTTTTTTTTTAATGCTTTTATTTTGCGATATTATATGGACACTCCAGGCGCATTTCTTCTGTCCACCGTCGTCGTCGCCGTGAGGTTCCGTATGAAGTCCACGGGCGATCATATCGTCGATAATATAATACTGTATGTGTGAGTGAACGCATGCGATGGTGGGCCGGCAATCGCGGCTCGCGCACGCAAGGGGCCGCGCTTTACTGCGTCCGCGCGCTCCCGCCGGGCCGGAAGGCTCGCGGTAGGAGCTTCACGATTGCCATGACAACCCGTGTTAAGCGGAAGTCACATGACCCGCAGTGCCACGCCCCCGCTGTGCCTACTAGCTTTTGTAAATACGCCTCCGGGGCGAGCGGAGGGGGCAGAGTCCGCCCTCCCTGTGTTTTCGAGGCTAAGATCGCGTTCATGCGAGCGCCAACACGAAGCTCAAGTTGCTCGCTGCTGCTGCGCGCTTACTCACTCCAGCGCTTTGACAGCGAATTTGCGCGGTCATCGAGTGAAATGCGTTCATGTTCGCTTGTGCGCGTGTGACAACATGTTTGTTAATTTAGTTAGCGTGACTATGTTTACAAGTTTATACGGCCGATAAAACTACTAATTTGCTATCGCAATCGATGCTTCGCCTTTCTGGCGAAACTGCGACTTGCTGTCGCGAAATGCTGTTGGCGAAAAACGCGTTGTGATTGGACAAAGTGCCATCGCGTTTAGCGCTGTTACTGCCGTAATGCGCACAGAAAGACACAAACAAAAAACGGAAAAGAAAAAAAAATTAAGCCGCCCCCGGGTGGGCTCGAACCACCAACCTTTCGGTTAACAGCCGAACGCGCTAGCCGATTGCGCCACGGAGGCGAGACGGCAGCGTTGGTTTGTGAAATATTATTTTTACGAATGCCACATTATTCAGTGTCATTTTGTTCTCGCTCGCTTTCCATTGTTTGCTTTGAATGTGTTTTTGTCAGGCTGCGTACTGCCAGCTGGAAACCGGCGTCTTGATAGTTCGTAGAAAACAAGTACACTGCAGTGTAATGACCACGAGTTTGATTAGATGGTTAGAAGGTCAAGAAGAACACTGTAGCTTGCTAGGACGCAATATCAAGCTCTGATTTTTAGCTGTTTTCAGATAACCGTTCTCGGCGAGATGGTCGATGTAATAACACTGCATGTGCGACGCGAATATTGTTGTACAATCTTGAATCTGCACGAGCACTAGGCTTTGCTCCGAAACACGTGACGCATCGATCGACCGGCTAAGATTCATCAACGACTGCATGTCGATCGTGTCCGGCGCTATCGTTGTCACTTTACCATTGATTGTGCTCTCTGGGCACAAGTTTGCCAATAAATAGTTCTATTCATTATTCATTCTATCTGGTATTAACACCGAGAAAATATAATATGTCGTCTGCTTTAACCAAACCACGAAGTACAGTAGGTCGTGAACCAAACTCGCGCAGACGACGTCCTGCCGCAGAACGCAGACACAGGAGGGGGTCTAATTTCGGGCCAAAAGTAACCGAAGCCAAAGCCGACATCCGACCGGCAGCGTTGAATGGCGAAAATGGCGGAGGAGTTACACTCACTGCGAGCGCAGTCGCCTCGCTTGTCGCCGATTCAAGACCCCGACTCGGCGAAGAACTTGTGGTACGCCGTCGTGGGAAGGGCTACGATAACCGCTCTAGCGTATCCCATAGAGTACGTCAAGTTCCTGGTTCAGGTGAGGCCATTTCCCGCTCGCCCGCGCGACCCGACCGGGCGCTAAAATGGGATCCGAGCATTGCTGTCACTGTCACTGCTTTTTACAGGTCTGTCCGCGCGTGTTTTGTGGCGGCGCGTAGATGGTAACGAATCCATGTGTATGGGACTTGCTGAGAAACTTTTGATCAGTAGCCCCGACTTAACGGTTTGGTGAACATCGATAGCAACTGGGCACGCCTTTCGTGATTGTTATACCCTCGGATTATTTTCTATAGCGGTTGTTTTTGGCCGCCGCGTGCGATATGCAGATAGTGAGGAAGCGTTTCCTTGCGGCCTCTCTCTATCGGTAGTCAAAGGAGCGCAACACTTCATATGCGAAGGACGACTGCGATTGCAAAGTCCTCTGGAGGACGTTTGGGATGGTCCGATAGTTTCGTATCACGGTTGTCTCCGCGTTGTGTTAAATAATTTCTGGCGCGGTATTTGATTTAGTTGAGCGTCTCTGCGGATAGCTCCGGAAACCATCGGCTGGTCGAAGTTCTTTTTTTTTTTATTAATTGTAACGCTTTAGCGGCCTCCCACAGACCAGCGAAAGTTGTCAGCTTACTGGAGTGTAAATAGTGTGATATCGGTATCACCGCCAGTACATTAGATCACTGTTTCTTTTTGTCGTTTTGCATTAGATTGGCCATGAACCATTGCCGCCCAAGCCCACACGGCGCCTTCTTGGGAAGCCCGCCTTGGCACTGCCAGGGGCTATTGAATACAGTGAGTACTCAATAGTATGTGTGTATTCATTCATTCTGTATTTTTGTAAAAATCTGCAGAAATAAACACTTGACGGCTATTTCGTGTGGAAGCGGGCTGGTAAGAGCACTCCAATCTACTGACTTTATTTTAAGAGATGGTGTTAAATGTTCAACCATAATGAAAGGGTATGTGCACCAAGAAAAGAAGCCAGGACACACAACGGGAAAGAAACAAACCGATGTGTACCCCTGGAATACCCACGTCCTATGCTGCCCTGCAGGAAATTTGCGTGTGATCAATGCAGTGTGAACAAAAGTTTAATCACTGTCTTTCTCCTATTTTTCTATCTAGTTGTAAAGAATATTTGTTTCTTACCCCACAAAAGTGTGTTCCAGCTATGCAGATTGTGTAATAAGGGAAACGCGTTCGAACACACCTAGACCACTCAACAAGCAATCTGAAATCCACACTCACACACACACACAAAAAAAGCATTATGGGCTATTGCAAGATCGCAGGTTACCACCTCGTTTGACACTACCCACTATCGTGAACGCTACTGCATTCGTAGACCACAATTAGGAAAGGCAGGATCTGCAGTTTTAAGTCTAGTGGTAAATTTCTGATGCTAAGTGAGGTGGACTTCATGCTTTTGGCGAAGGCTGTCCGAATGTTCTTGATCAGGCCCAGTGCAGCACATGCAACACTCGGCAAACACAAGGCCAGTCATGCAATATCGTGATCGCTGTGTCCCCTGCTTTCCTTTACGGTGAATGAGCATGTAAAATATTCCCTGCTTAACTATTCAAGCAAGCTCATCGACATAGAGTTCACCGGAATACCGTCTGGTCAGGTAAACTTATTGTTTGGAAACTGAGCAGGTTACTGACAGGTAAGCTGCATATTGGCGAGCAGAAATTTCTGACGGCATCTCAAGCAAGAGAAAAAAGATGTCGTCAAAGGCCACGCTCTGACGGATGTCCTCGCAAAGCGTGCACCGAAGACAGGTCCCGAGATAAGCTGGGACGATGCACGTGTAGTAGCCACCGAGAAGAACATGGCAGCAAGGCTCAATCTTTAATCATTCAAACCACAAGAAACAATCGTGAAACAAACAACCTCAGTCGTGTGTACCATCAAATATTGCAACACTTCCTCAAGGCTACGTAAGAACTGTCTGCGAAGCCTGCGTTTCATTGTGAACAAGGGATTGGTTTGTTCCTAACGAACTTGTTGACCATGGTTTCAATGACACATGAACAAGCATTTTTATGCATCAGAGATTACAAATGATCAAGTGGAACTGAAATGTTATAAAAGGTGAAGGAGGAAATTATAGGGCTTCTTCTTAAAAACTAATGCTGTTTTATAATTTTTCAATCACGCCAATTCCAAAACATTGCGTTGATAACTGGGTATGAAGCTGTAGGCGTTGATTGACTGGTGCTCTCCCAGTGAATGATCAACTGAAAGTGCACTTTGATGCATCGTCACCTTGTAAAAAATGTTCCAATTGTTGAATCTGGCTGAAAAAAAAAAAAATATTGCTGTTTATTTGGATTTGCTTACCGTGCACTCATACCTCTCTTGTTCTTTTTTTTTTTTTTTTTTTGCTCGGGATAGCAGTGTTTTGGGGCTAGTTTTGTTGTCTGCAGGTGGTGCCACCATCATCAAACCCCCTTGTTTCGTACCAGTTACTGTGTCCACATTCTGGAACATACAGCAGATGGGTTTCGTGTCTGATATGACTGAAGAAGTTTGGCGCAAGATGCATTGCATAGCTATCATGGAGAATGCTTTTTCAAAAAACGTTTGACGCTCTGGACTTCTGGATGCTAGCTAGCCTTTGTCTCCCACTTCTTCCACAGTGAAGTACATCAAGAAAGTGGACGGCTACTCTGGACTGTACCGTGGCTTGAGCGTCCGGTTGTGCGCAAATGTGGTCAGCGGTGCCGTGTTCGCCGAGGTGAACCGGGTGAGTGGCTGGTTGGCTTGCTCTAACCTGCGGCCTTACAGAGAGATACTAATAGTAGGTTCGACTGGCTGCTTTTCGAGTGATGTGGCGGTGCGTTACATTCGGTTGCTCGCAGCTGAGCTCTCGGAATGCATTCGCCCGGTGCATTCACAGTGCGGCGCTCCAGCTCAGAGGTGTTCTCACTTTTGGTGTCATGTGTGGCCACGTAAAAAATAAGTTGTGCCATGTCCTTTCTCCTTTCTGGTGTTGTGTCCACATGATTGTTATAAATTTCAAAGTCACAAGCTGGCAGTTTTGCCTTCAGTGTTGCATGTCAATCTTTCGGGAGGGTCCAATTGTCAGTGTGTTTGTGTGTGATGGTTTTGTTTCTGTGGCTTTTTACAGAGGCTACCCGAGGTTCAGTCGTTCGAGGACGAGGAAGATGACGATACCGTGACCGAGGAGCAGCGCATTGTCAACTTCGTCAAGCGCACGTTGAAGGTCATGACTGCCAAGTGTGCTGCGATCTTCGTCTCCCAACCGTTCAACGGTGAGAACCTTCGTAGAGAGCTTTGGGCAGCTGCACTCGGTTGCATGCGAGTACAAAGCTGCTGGGAAGTGCAGTTAGTGTTGAAGACGGTTGGCTCTGTGTTGTGTAGATAGCCTGTTGGCTATTGAGTTCAAGCTCTCATACTTTTTGAGGGAGTTGGGTAAAGATTTGAGAGTTTGACGACTTGCGTTACAACTTGGCTTGGCTTTGTTGCATAGCTCATATGCCTGGTGGCTGAGCATGATGCTCTGGGAAAAATAAGCGAACGAAGGTGGACATGTTTGGCATTTCGGTAAAACAGTAACACTATAGTTACTGGGTGAGGATGTGCAGGGCATGGGGATTTAAGGCCGTCGAAAGGGTTGATGAAAAGGGCGGTGTGCAAATGGCAAGGGGAAACTAGTTGGCCAGTAAACGCACTGGTGGTGCGTGCTTAAGTTTATCTAAGGATGCAGGTCTGTGATTGTAGAACTTTCAAATGACGGCACTTGGCAACAGATTTTCTTCCTCCATGTTGTGACAAATGGTGAACCTAACGACTGTTTCACCAGAATGCTGGGACGGAAGTGCAAACAGTGGTGCTTGTGGCAATGTCTCGCAATGCTCTGTTCTAACTGCTAGGTTCTGAAATGTTCTATTCATTGCACAGAGAATGTATGGGCAGGAAAAAGTGTCTGGAAATTTGCGTCCTTTGGTCTAGGAGATGAAACAGGTGCATAATGTAAAGGAGGTCAACACGGTTATGTTGAACACAGTGTCTCATGATTATGGCCATGGCATTGCTGCTTGTCACGCTGTGCTGGTATCCTTTCAAACTCATTAAACTGGTAATACTAATGCATCTATATGCAAAACTCTCTATTGTCTTAAGTTATTTCTTGCGCAGTTCTGGACCCACTGCTGAACACAATTTTAGACGGGTAATTAAAGGGAGAACAGAAGAAACTTTTGCAAATGTTGCAATTTCGGGACCTCTATTGCATGTAAACCCTGGTGCAGAAATTAATGCAATGGCAGTGCTAGTAGCGCCATCTGCCAGGAAAATGTTAATTGATGCATGGAATTAAAATATGAATATTTGCTAATACTGGATGAATTTAACAAATTCCTAATTTCTTGAAAATGCATTGCCTAAAAAAAATACAGGGTTTCATGTTCACTCTTTTGGCCAGCAGGTGGCAACGCTGCTTGTTGCGTGTGTATGACTTTATAATTTCCTACGAAAATTAATAAAGGGAACATTCAGGTACCATGGGAATGATGGGTGGTCATGGATTTGTCTGGATTTGTGTAATATTCATGCTTGCGGCTTCGGGCATTCTTGCGGCATTATTTATTTCGTGTTATTTTCAAGCAGTCATGCATCTCTTAAACACATTTCCATGCCTATGCGTGTAATCCTTGTGAATTGCTGCATTTTTAAAGCTTCTTGTTGTCTATGTTGGTGACTGACCCTTGCTTCGGCTTGGCTTGCAGTGGTGTGCTGTCGGTACATGGCCCAGTTTGTGGGGCGGGAAGAGAAATACGTGTGAGTAGCGCTCCTTCTAGCCTTGCTTGCATCCATTGAAGAACTAGTGACATGACATATTTTAATTCTCGTTTTTTGCGGTAAGTGGAAGGGTCCTGGAACCCCAAAACCTCAGGAAAATTACCTGGCAAGCCTTACAGAGCCCTAAGAGTAGTTACTATAATGGCTTTCCTACGAACCACTTTCGTTTCCCAAGAGGGGGTGTGTGTCTCATGATGTCACGACACAGAAGGTGCTTGCGAGCAATCGGGACATTGCACCGTTTTAGCAATCGATCCTACTCGCTCGGCTGTCTGCTATGTTTCTGCTCATTTGCATGGTCTGATGTAGCGTCAAAACAGACCACACATTCACTTGCACTACTTTTGCCAATTTGCTTTGTGGTGTTAAGTGCTTATGCGTGTTTTGCCTCTTTCAGGGGAATCCTCACTTCTGTTGTTGATATATACAGGGAGGAAGGAATCCTGGGCCTTTTTAGGTACGCACATTTTCTTTTTTTTTTCTACCCAGTTCAGGCTTGCATTTTCCGTAGGCATTGGCTCTCGCTATTGCAATTGTAAAGTTTTTAAATACTGCTGGATTTAGGAACTTCACTGCCAACCCATTTGTGCACTATGTGGACAATTGTGCGCTCCAGGATAGTGCATCAAAAGCAGAAGTGCCGATGAAAATAATACATTTGAAATGTGTCGCATACATCTTGAACACTTCTCAGTGGACCTGTGCTTCAAGTTTTGATGTTACGTGTAAAGTGTCCCAGCAAAACGAGTTGGAATGGCTGGGGGTTTGCCGTCAGCGCAAGTGTGTCATCATGTAGCGAGCTCACTTCTTTCGTTATTTTTCACACTGCTTTACGTCGGGCATATTTTTCAAGCAGCTGGGTAGGTGCATTCCAAGTAAGCTCCTGTAAGGTTCTCGGAGTCCATGTTCTGTAAATCTGACCAAACTCGCTGAAGATTTGCAAGTTCTTAATCCATTCTGCAGCTGCTCGTTCTTCATGAGCTTGAAGATGCCAGAAATGTGGCGGAAAAATTAATTTTCAATGGGCATAATCAAAGTATAAACTGCATGCACGTGATCTTGTGCGCGACAGCGACAAGCGGCGTGATGGAGATGGCTGTCGCGTTCGCTCGTCGCCTACAAGTCGTACCGCATGCGAGCGACAAGACGAGCGACGACCTCCTTGAGCGACGTCTCCCCGGTGTTGCCGGTATGAGGGCAGCAAATACTTGCGGAAACTGGCGTGACGTGTGCTTTATTAATTTAAGTTGATGTGTTTTAGTGTAAAGAGCAGCATAAATATTTCTAAAGGTCTTGCACTACGTTCTTATCCTCGTACGTATCAAAATTTAGTCGTTTGCTCATTCCGTACGACAGTCGGTAATACTTCAGTGATGTACATCCAGTTCCGGCTTCGTGCTATTGGCTAGTCGCTCATAGCACTTCCGGGCGACGAGCGACGAATTCTAGATTTCCAGAACCGAGCGATCGAGCGGCAAGAACGAGCGATCTGTTCAAGCGACGGCCCGTTTCGCCGCTTCCAAGCCGTCGCTCGTCGCCGTCGCGCACAAAATCGCTCTCATGCGGTTTGGGCTTGAAGGGGTTAGCAGCTAGAAAAGGACCATGTTCAGGGCCCTGGGATAGTATTTGACATCCTCATATTCCAAGTGTGTATCTCTGTGTGAAAGGTGCCTTTTCCCCCTAATATTCCTGCCCCTCTCTTATGTTTCCTTTCTTTGTTTTTCTTTTCTTTTTTTTACTTTCAGTGGGCTTGTACCCCGGTTGATTGGCGAGGTCATGACTATATGGTTCGCCAACACGATATCCTTTGTCATCAATGCCTACGTCGTGCAGGACAAGGTGCTTATTCGTTCTTCTCACCCTCCTGAGTGTGCAGCTATGTATTTCTATTTATCATTCCGAGCTCTGTCGAACATTCTAATAACTTTAGAATGGCATAACAAGGGGGTGAATGCTGCTGACCTCAAAAGCTTGATGCACGGGACCCGAGAGCAAGCTGAATGTTTCCAGAGCCTCGTACTATTTGGATTTTTGGTTTTTTATGTACTGTGGTAAACGAACCTCTGGTCCTGGCAAACATATGCACAATTAAGCTACTTAAGACTGTAGTGAGGTTTGTAGGGAATTATTGAAAGGCATTATCGATGTGTGGTACCAATAACCTCGACAAGCCTGCTTCAGTTATGTGTGCATGTTTTTCTTTGTGCCTGTGGGAGGTTGCAAGCTGTAGTGCCTGCAATCTTTAGCCAGTCGAAGAATTGGCCGATAGTTTGAGGAGCTGATGATAATAAAATCGTGCCAGAGGGGATTTGACTTGAGCAGTAGTTATTATTTCTTGTGTGTCCATTCGGTTCCTGCTTGCCTCGAGTAAGAGGACAACCATTAACTCTTACACCTAATTAATTAAGCAGCTAATTTTAAATGAACTGCAGCAGGTTGAGGAATATATCTCTTGTTCTACGTATCGCAGGAGGGCTTCCACATGACAATCTAGCTAAATGGTACCTTGCAGATGCCTACTTGTCACCTCGTGATCCCTCTTCCAAAATGAATTTGTTTTTCTTTTCAGACGTTACAAAGCTACGTCAGTGCAACAACAATGGTAAGAATCCAAGCCTTCTCAAGCCACCATTGTCTTGTGACATTTCAAGAGTTAGGTAACACCTGCAGTGTTCTGCACTTCATGTACCAGGAATATCCGAGAGTTCTATTTTGATCATGAAGTCTGCTTTAGTTCTGGACAGGCTAAACTACTTTGTGATGTCATCTTGATTTTCTTAATAGTTAGTTGAACCATGATACATAGATATAACAGATCAGATAGTACAACGAAGTGAATATAAAATATTTTTGGCAATATTAAGAAAAAAAAAAAAGGCATGGTAACTAATATATGCTTATAACGAATATCAGATGTAGCGAAGTAAATAAAAGTTATCTTACTGATCTCAGCTTGTAATAAATATATAATGCTCATAATGTATGTCGGGTATTAAAGGTATCTTCTCTAAGATGTGATACATTCAACTGTACTACATTTTGTAAGCTATTCAGAAATGCAACATGGTTATAGCTAAGGATACTCAGCCAGCCACTGGAAGAAAAAAGAAGTTAATCGTTCGGTTTAGCAATGGGATAAGTTTGAAAAGGTTGCCTTTGCTGGAGCTGAAGAATGTTGAGGGTTTTTTGCAAAAAATTTGTTGCACGATATTCTAGCGTGCATACTCTAGATCCACATCGTGTCCTATTCTTTGCACAGCATTGTCTCTCCTCTTGCTTAAATGTCTGATTTTTCTGTTAATATAGTATTATGTACTGCAATATATACTATATGATATATTCTGTTTTTGTTCGTATTTCAATCGCACTATTATAGTGTAACTATTCTGGTTCCAATGTTATTGTACTACCCTGCCCCCTCCCTCCCTATGTAATAACCTTTTTGAGGGCCTTAGGGGTATTTTGAATGAATAAATAAACAAGTAACCACGACATCTATAATGCGCTGTTGACCATGAGGTTGTAGGTTCGATTCCTGCGCTGCCACCACATTGCAATCGGGTGTAGAATACAAAAACGTTTGTGTACTTAGATTTATGTGCGTCTTAAAGAATCCTAGGTAGTAAAAATTACTGCCGGAGATCTGCATTACGGCATTCCTTGTAACCCACTGTGCAGTTTGAGGATGTTAAACCATGCATTTAAAATATTTTGGGGGTACACTGCAAATTAAGTTTGAAGTACATTTTCATTTTCTTGTGTCGACCTTTGTCTTTTTTTTTTCAGTTCCTGTCAAGCTCCGTCACGTACCCGTTTTATCTTGTCGGAACAGTGATGGCCGTTTCTGGAAGCAAGTGGGTGTCCTAAGTGTTTTATTTAATACCTCTCAGTGGCAATTAACCATGTGGTTAATGGTACGTTGCATTGGTGATTAACATCTTGGCAAAGACTTCTGAAGCAGTGTTGGAGATGCTGCAATGCATCGTGCCAAAGGGTGACATAAAAATGCCAGCACTTATATACCGTCTCGTTGCCAGATAATCAGCCAGCGACGTTTCAGAAGTTGATTGGTTCGAAATTGATACAGTGCAATTTTGAAAGCTGGCAGCTTGCAAATCCGTTCAATGTTGTTTCACCATAAGCCGTCAGTACCATGTGTCTTGTTGTCCTTTACGGAGAACTTTGTTACAGTGCAGTGTACTCGTATAAACACATTTAAGAAGCTGGAAAGTTCAGTCTTGTCTATGTTCTCCAACGTAAAAGTGCGATTCCGTACAGTAAAGCGCAACCAGGAAGCACAAGATGACAAACGATGACACAGCACTGCTAATAACAGAGGGTTTATTGCGTGTGATATTGGTAAATCAGTTGTGCGGAATCCCGCGAGGTGGAGGAATATAATTAAACTGAAAATTGTCATCCACCCGAATGTAGCATGAGGCTACAAAGGAAACCCATAAGGGTTTCTCAGAAAAAAATGTCGCAGTTTCACCCGAAAGGCGAAGCTTCAATTGCGATAGCAAATTCGTAGAGAGCTATACGGAGTAAGGATACTAGTTTTATCAGCTGTATAAACTTGGACATGCAGCAGCACCAGCAACGGCACAGAACTGTTGTCGACGCAGGCGGTGTTTTGCCCGCGTTCGCACCGAACGCGCGTGGCGTTGGTGACTGTTGCCGGTGCCTCTGGGGGCAGCTCGGAGGTTTTTGACGAGATCGGAACGGGACACTCGGCGAGCAGCGGCGGAAGTCTTTACCACCTTCTCGCCTCGCAATGTTTTTATATAATTACGCATTTGGTGCCGTAGCTAAACGTCGCCTCTAGTCCCCCCACAGCCTTTCGCGCGACGGAAGAAGTCGCGTTTGCTCTATATATATGGTGATTGTATAGGAGGAAAGAGGCGTTTAATTGTGCAGCCCTTCAGGGAGCATGGCGCACAACGCACGTTTGCTCTCCGCCATGCGTTCACTCCCTGTGAAAGCGCGCGTCCCTCGCGCGCTTTCACTGGCACATACAGCATACGGTACGCGGCGACGATTTCATCGTCGTTGACGTCATACGGAACCTCACGGCGACGGCAGAAATCCGCTTTGAGTGTCCATATAATTGCTATCGCAATAAAAAAAGCTTCGCAGTTGAGGAATAATTCGTCCTGGTCAGGTATTCGAACCTGGGACCAACACCTTTCCCGGATCAGGATTTTGGTCAACTCAGATGGTAGAGTGACAACCCCGCAACGGCATTGGTTTTGGGTTCGAACACCTCACCGGAACGAATTTTTCCTCAACTGCGAAGCTCTTTTTCTGAGAAATCCTTTTGTAGCATCGTGCTACGTTCGGGTGGATGACAATTTTCCCTTTCATGCATGTGATATATAAATATCATTGTAAAACAGATGGTATGATGCTTTTTATGTTGTGATGGTATTTATTTGATCACTTGCCAGAAAACTCTTATCAATCGCATGGTAGTGTCGTGTCCCCTTATTAAGTATAAACCGCATGCAAGCGATCCTGCACGTGACAGCGACAAGCGACGTGATGGCTGTCACGTTCGCTTGTCACCTACAAGTCGTACTGCATGCGAGCAACAATTTGAGCAACGTATCCCCAGTGTTGCTGGTATGAGGGCAGCAAATAGACGCCAAAACTGGCATGACGCGTGCTTTATTAATTTAAGTTGATGTGTTTTACTGTAAAGAGCAGCATAAATGTTTCTAAAGGTCTTGCACTAAGTTCTTATCCTTGCATGTATCAAAATTAAGTCGTTTGCTCGTTTCGTATGGCAATCGGTAGTACTTGACTGATGTACAACCTGTTCCGGCTTCGCGCTATTGCCTAGTCGCTCAGAGCACTTCCGTGCGACGAGCGATGAATTCTAGGTTTCCAGAACCGAGCGATCGAGCGACAAGAACGAGTGATCTGTTCGTTCGACGGCCCGTTTCGTCCCTCGTCGCCGTTGCGCACAAAATTGCTCTCATGCGGTTTGGGCTTTAACTGTCATCTTCCATGTGTTTGCGTAGACCTTGTGTAAACTATTATTGTCCATGTCCCTTTGGTGTCAGTTCGGGTTGCCCACTTTGTGCTGTTTTCCTGAAGCCGTGGTCAGTGTTGGTTATATTTTTGGACAAAGTTGCCAGGTTGTGTCCCAAAAAACTCCATATTTAGTGAAATGTCATCAAGTGGTGATAATAACGACTACTTGCTTGGAATTTCATGTTTTAATTGTTCTCCCTATTTTATTTTTATTATACTTATTTTTTAAACTGCAGTTTTGCATTGATCTCCCGTGGTGAGGAGTCGCCAGTCAGAACAAGAAAAGGGAAGACAACCCACGATTTTATAAAACTGTATCAGATCTCTAGCTTGTGCTTTGTGTAGAAAAGCAGCTTTGATGTACCCAGATGTCTCAACAATAAGCTCTTTGGCATGTCTTTAGAAGTAGCAACAAATGACGGAGTATGCATGTCCCTTGTGATAAAATGGAGGCGGGTTATTGAACTTAGATGTTCCAGAAGAAATTTTACCATGGCAATCGACTGGCTCCTTATGTCACTAAAAATGTTGTTAACACTCCAATAGGCAAAGCTGTTGTTAAAGTGAACAAAAACTTTGTGAAGTTGCCAGCACTGGCTGTGGTTTAGTAGTACAGTGGAACCGCGTTGATACGATTCTGCATATGTTTTTCTGGATAATATGTTTCTTTTTGTTTTCCCGATAATACGATTTGGTTGGATAATACGTTGGAAGATACAATTTTCGGATGGTACATTTTATTTTCCGGTTCCTGTGAAAATCGTATCTACAAGATTCAACTGTATAGTAAAAAAATCGCTATCTTTAGCTAGAATGTCCTTTGTCAGTGAGTTAACAGCCTTGAATGTGCTTGCCTTACAGCCTCGAAGCGGGCAAGCCCCCGAACATGCCCATCTACCCGAGCTGGACAGAATGCTGGCAGCATCTTAGCAGACTGGTACAGCCTTTTTTATAGTGACGTTCTGTTTTGCATTGGGCAATTTATTTTCCTGGACCTTGATGTTTTCCTGTTTCAGGCAGTTATTGTCTCTGAAATCCTTGCATATTACTCTGCATATTTTTGTACCCGGTTTATTGTATGTGCTGATTTCCGTCGAATTCTGCGGGTTATGGGGCCAGTGTTGTGGACGTCTGTCCTCGAGAGCTTCTAGAACACAGTACGACCTACATATCCCTCACGAGCTTAACAAAAGATTTTTCCCAGTCCTACTGTTTCATTAGCACTGAAGTTAGATTGCATTTGTGTTTTATTTCCCATTTTGTAAAGTACGGCATCAGCTCTTGGCTAGTTCATTTAGTGATGAGAGAGATAGCTGTCATCTGTGCAGCCGACTGTCAATAATTATCAAGTTCAGCCATGATTTCTAAGCTTCGCTACTTAAACATGGCGAACAGTGTAGTTGGTGGCACAAGATACAGTCGACCAAAGAAGTTCACGGACCACGGGATCTCAGAAAACATCCTATTTCCGAGCAGCCTGCAATAGTAGTCACTAAAACCGAACATCACAATGTTCACATACTGTATACTGGTAGAAGCTGTAAATGCGAATACTAGGCTGCATTGGTGAGGCTGCTCGGAAATTTGATGCTCCCCCCCCCCCCCCTCTCCTTGATATCTCGTGGCCCATAAACTTTTTTGGTTGACTGTACATCTGAACAATGCATCAGTCATGTTTCTACCTCACTTGTCCCGTCATCTACGCTGTTAGCCCAGCCATCTGTCTGAACGGATGGTGCCCTCTGCCAGCAAAACCTTCCTGCTGCTGCTTCTGTCTTGCTTGCTCCGTTTGCGACTTGTCAGCAACAGGAAACAGCAGTCTTAAAAGCAACGAGGAGTGTTTCTCTTTTTTGATACAAAGTTGGAGCTAATAGAGGGCTAGCACGGAGCTCACTGGAAGTTGCACCTTGGAATTGCGACTCGCAGGGCCAGCTGAAGCGGGGTTCGGCTATCATCTGGAGGTACTACCAGGGACCGTTCATCGTTGACGAAAACGGAGTGCCGCGGCCAGTGAGCTCACCGAAGCTGTTGGCGTCCCGCTGACGAGCCTCAAACGAGAATCCTTCACTTTTGGACGGGGCCGCAGGTACGGCTCCGAGCAGGCTGCTGCTATGCGTTACCTTAGTACACTACAATTCTACTATCTTAGGAGATACTATTGTGTTTTGTGGTAAGTCTGACGTGTTGCTCTCAGTCAGTGCTACCTAATAGGCATTCTTTCCCGAGTCGGATGCCTTATGCTAATCAAACATTGGTGTGTCTGCTTACAATGAATACTTCCCGTTTTGGCAAATAAAGGTCAGCCTCCTCCCCCCCCTTGTGCCCCTTGGTCAGTCGACAAAAACCCTGGGTGTGCTGATTTGCTTAATAAATGCTCTTGGGCCCATTGGCAGTCATGCATAAATGAGTTCTACTGAAAAATTTTCGGTCCCCTCGCTTGTCCAGTTTTACTAACTCCTTTTTTTTTTTTTTTGCAGGCTTTACTGAGAAGCTTACCGTGGCAGGCTAGAAAACTGGATTGTCGACTGCCAGCAGTTTATAGGCTTGTTCTGCAATACGAGACTCTTTCTTGCAAAAAAAAAAGACACCCACAAGATTTTGGCGTGCAGTGTTGGCCCCATCGTCGTCTAGTCTCGGCAGAGAAGGAGCCGAGCACCTACTTGTTCTGTTACCAATTAAACATTCACCTGTTTCACTGTTGCATATTCTCCAATGTCTGAAAAGTTTGTGTTGTTGCACCTATACCCCATTTCATACTTCACAGACAATGCTGCGGAAAGCTATGGAAGTAGTGTGGTCATACAAGCTTTGCTCCGTGCGTTTCACCGTACACTTGATTTGCAAAGCTTTCTGTGGAATAACTTTTTCATGTATATTACAACTACAACTTGTGGATGTAGGGGTATATCACATTGTGTATTTGAGCACCTATGTGCTTTGAGTGTGCTAGGTAGCATGTTCTGATTGCAAGCACAAGCAGTGTGCTGTGGCTGCTGATCACAAGAAACGTTGCTACGCTCGTTCGATGGTAAATAAGTTTCCTATAAATACAACTAGAGGGAACTCTGGTCTATGGGAGCTACGCATGGTAATTGATGGGCAGTATATGGATTTGTCTGAACTTCGTCCTTCTGGCCTTGTAAACTAACTTCAGCAAAATATTGTGTTATGAATGTGACAATTCACACTGACCATGCATGTATGTCGCAACAACTGTACACAACAAGCATGTGCACAGCCTTGTCGCCTTCTGCATTTAGAAAAGTAGGATTGCTTTGTAAATTTGGGCATATTAAGGCAGATACAGTAAACTAAAGTCACAAGCTTGAGATTCAAATCAGTGTCATGAAAACTGAGCGATGGAGTTTTCTGTGGTAAATAGGTGCAGACCTGCGACACCTTCATGGAGTAATTGCGTCATTTTGATTAAATATAAGCACGAGATGTAATGTTACATCAAATTCCATATCTTTTACATCTGACACACTATTTCAGAGTTGCGAATGCCAGCAGTGAAAAAAAGCCTCCCATGCTTTCGAGGCGTTGTTTGCAATACATTGAAGAGTAGATCAAGTTGCAGTTCCTCTGCTTGGGTTGGGTACACATCAAGGAGATACGAGCGTAGTAGTGAAGTGCTTTAATATGTAATTGAGAAGACTTAGTGAAGTGCTATGTTGTGTACAACCGACAACCCCAGCCCCCAGGCGTGCACATGTACCACCTCAAAAGCATAGCAGCACCAAGCAAATATATATTTTGCGATTGACTGCCGTAGTGCGTAAACCCTGCTTCACACATTTCCACCTCTCTCTCTCTGACGCATCATTCACGCGACCGACGGCACATTTTGCAGGCGCTTCTCTTCCCGAAAGCACAGGTTTTGCTTCCAGGAGTGCTCCTTGAACGCAGGGTAAAGAAGACACGCTGCCGAAGTTTGTCCGGTGCACTCGGGAGACATTTCGACGCAAACGCGTCGGCACCGGGTACAGGGTTTGTACAAGGGTCCGAGCGAAAGACGACGGACGCTCCTGAATTCGCTGCGAAACGTACGACCGCGTTTTAACTTCGGGCCAACGCTCTTCCACGGTGGCAAAACATGTAGAACGACGGCCGGTTTCCGAATGTCTCGAACGTCTTCGTCTCCAGCTCGACGGTGGCGCGGACTTCCTTGAAGTCGCCCGCGATGCACATAGTGCCGTACATGGTGATTAGCAGGCACAGGACACTCTGGAAGATGATGTCCAGCGGCAGCACCGTGAAGTCCTGCTCGGTGAGCCGCAGGTAAGACCGGTGTTGGGCCGCCGATATCGCGGCGTGGACCAGACCCACGATACCCAGAGTGGCCATAAGCTTGGGTGCCTTCGAAGGCATGGTTTTTTGAGTAGCGAGCTTATCTGGGGCTTGAAACGACGTTGGTTCGGGTGTAGCAACCGCTGAGCTAGCCCACAAGCGGAAACCTACGGAAACCCACGGAAGCACGTCGACGCCATCTTGGTGATTAAATTTGCTTTGGTGTCGCCAGTGTCGCTGTCGCAAGACTGGTAGTTTCTGGCCACCAAAATATATTCGCTATCAATTTTGTTGAGATTCTGCGTTTTATTGGTAAATATAGTATTGATTCAGCCAACGTTAGTGCAAAACGCGCTGGGCGAATAGAGGACTCTGATTAAAATAAAACACCTATCAGGACTTGTTGCTGGGCTAGTTGGTTCATCTTAGTCCATAGTGTTTAGACGCAATCAAGGACGGAAAAAAGGAATCAGGACAGTAAAGAGCTCTTTCCTGTCCTGATTCTTTTTTACCGTCCTTGGTTGCGTCTAAACACTACGGATTAGGACTCATTAACCCGCGCATATCTCCACATGATTCAAAGTTTTGCTTCAACCATTTTGATGTTGTTTAATGTTGTCATAACTCCAGCGCAATGTGTACACCAGTGTTGCTCATGGATGCTTGAAATTGGTTCTTTAAATCACAATCTACTGTATGTCGTGCTTTAAATTTGCCCGTGTATTATTCTGTGAAATGGGAGCCACGCGTACCCGTGTTCAGTTTCTTTCTGAACAATGAGCGACTCAACCGGTGGAAGGGCTTCGTTAGCCGCTGCTGCTAAACGAGCTGTCCGAGCAGAGGCTCAGCGTCGCCGACGCCAGAACCCACAGGTGCGCGCCGCCGAAGCAGAAGCTAAGCGTCGCCGCCGCCGAGAGGACCCTGCCCTTCGCACCGCCGAAATAGAAGCTAAGCGTCGCCGCCGCCAAGAGGACCCTGCCCTTCGCACCGCCGAAGCAGAAGCTAAGCGTCGCCGCCGCCGAGATGACCCTGCCGTCCTCGCCGCCGAAGCCGAAGCTAAGCGTCGCCGCCGCCGAGGGGACCCTGCCCTTCGCGCCGCCGAAGTAGAAGCTTACCGTCGCCGGCGCCGAGAAGACCCTGCCCTTCGCGCCGCCGAAGCAGAAGCTAAGCGTCGCCGCCGCCGAGAGAACCCTGCCGTTCGCGCTGCCGAAGCAGACGCCAAGCGTCGCCGCCGCCTAGAGGACCCTGCTGCCGTTCGCGCCGCCGAACGAGAAGCTAAGCGTCGCCGCCGCCGAAAGGACCTTGCCGTTCGCGCCGCCGGAGCAGTTCAGCCCGTTCAGCGCCGATGCCGAGAGGACCTTGCCGTTGACGCCGACGGATGGATGGATGGATGCTATGAGCGTCCCCTTTGGAACGGGGCGGTGGGTTGCGCCATTTTAGCATCAATAACATCACTATTTCAAGGTCGCGTTGTGAGGTACAGAAAAACGGAGCGCGCCGGGAAAGGGAAACAGCAGCGCCGGAGGAGGATTCTGAGAAAGGGCGACGGAGCGCAGCTGGAGAGTTGTGGGAAAGGGCAACGATGTCGCTGGGGAGGAGGGAAGCAGCGCAGTATAGGGCGTTGAGGGCAAGGGCAACGGCGGTACTAGGGAGGAGGAGGGAAATGTCAGTGGCGGCGCCCGTAAACCGTTTTGGCGCTGAGCCGTGCTCCCTAAGGGCTGCAGAAGATAGCGTGAACCTTTCATTTTCTCATACATAACCACTTTTCCTTTCTAGAACGTTCTGGAAACGGCGGCAGCACGCTCGCGCACCTTGTTTACGTCGCCGCGTGGGTTAAGAACTTCATTCCACATCGCTATGGGTGACGACGCACCAGGCTCTTGTCGCAGGCGGGGAAGACCGAGAAAGTACGCCACAGCGGAAGAGGCTAGAACAGCTCGAAATGCCGCTCGTCGTAACCGCCGTCGGGAGGAAGCGGCTATGGATGAAGCTGCGGCAGTCGCCCGACGAGAGCAACATGCGGCACTAATGCGACGCAGGCGTTCTGGGAATGCAGAATTGGTGGAGAGAGAGGCCGCTGCCGCACGTGCAAGACGTGCCGCCTTGAGAGGTGAAGGTACCGACGGGGGCAAACAGGAGCCAAATGGCGAGCGAGCGGAACGAGCTTCGGAGGGTGCTGTCCAGGTCGCTGGTCAAGTGGTACGCCTCCGTTGTTTGTCGTTTCCCTATTTTTCTTCCACCAATCTTCCAATCGCCTCTTGCTAATCTCTGTTGCAGACATGTTTACTTTCCCCCTGCTCTCGCTGAACCCAAGGGCTTCAAGGAGACCAGAGGTGCCTAAATCGATGGCTGGGCAGATACCTTCGAATTCTAATAGAGCATGCTCCATCGCTTCCCTAGCTTTACCACAGCAAGCACGTGCTTCTTCTTCCTTATTGTACCTCGTTTTATAAGTGCATGTTCTATCGCTTCGAAACGCAAGAGCTTCTGTATGTTCTGTATGTTTCCAGTGCTGATTTCATCTACATCCCTATTTTCCACGGACCCCTCTTCGTTTCTTTAACCTTTTTCTTAACTGATGTTTCTTCGTTTGCTCCTCCCGCTGCTGTCCAAATATTTGCCTTGACAATTTTCTAGTTTGCTTCCTCCATTTTGTGTCAATATGCCTCATGTACAAGTAACCTGACAACTTTCCTAGCCCACCGCTTTCCCCCCATTTCTCTCAATCACCCCTCGAATTCTATCTTACTTGTACCTTCCATGCCCTCGAATAATGTCCATCTCATGTCACCCTGTACCCCCTGATCTGGTGTATTTCAATGTGCTGCCAAATCAAGCCTACCTACCCCATATTGCTTAATTTCCAACTTTGCTCGAACCTCTGATCTCATGCACAGGACTGCATTGCCAGAAGTCAGACTAGGCACCATCACCCCTTTCCAAATCCCTCCCACCACTTCGTACCTATTGTAACTCCACAGTGCCCTATTTTTCATCACAGCTGCATTCCTGCTACCTTTAGTCGTTGCATATTTTTCATGTTCTGTTAGGTACTCAGCCCCATTGTTTATCCTCACGCCAAGATATTTGTACTTATCCACTACCTCCAGCATAACTTCCTGTATCCTATGCTTGCCGCTCTGATTATCATTAAAAATCATGACTGTCGATTTTTCGTTACTAAACTGCAAACCTAGTCTATCTCCCTGTTCAATTCATTCTCCTTGCTTGAAAAAACGAAGGTTGAAGCCAAGTCCGCTCCTCTCTAATTTGGTCTCTAATCCTTGTAGATGCAACATGAGTAACAAAAGTGACAGAGGGCACCTTTTCCTAAGCTCCCGCTGTGTCTCTATAAGCTCAGATACCTTTTTTTTTCCTATTTTATAAGCACCTTGTTACTTTTATAGATATCTTTTAAAAGATTACTTGCTCCATCTTGCACATCTAGTGTGCCCAGTATGTCCCACAAATACTCCCACAAATCCACTGTTATAGGCTGCCTTGATATCCATTAATGCTAGCCATAGGGGCCTGTGTTCCTTTTCTGCTATTTCAATAGACTGCGTCAATGAGATCAGGTTGTCCCCTAACCTCTTTGTTTCCGGAACCCATTTTGGAGTTCTCCTAGCACCTCCTCGCTCTCCACCCCTGCCTGCAGTCCGTCCTTTATAATCTGCTGCATCACCACCCTGTAAATCACTGACGTCACTGTTATGGGACGGTAGTTGTTTGTCAGCTTTGTCTGCCTATCCTTTATCTATCATACCCATCCTGCTTAGTCTCCAGCCATTGGGGGCTTTACCATCCATTATCGTTTTGCTAACTACTTCTCTTAATGTTTGCTAAAATTGTGGGCCCAATGTCTTTATAAGCATAATTGGGATGCCATCTCGACCTGTCAACGTGGTGCTACTAGGAACCTTCTTCTCTGCCCTTTCCCACTCTCATTGTTCAAGTGGATCCATTGCACTGACCGTTCTATCCTCGTCTGATAAAGTACATGCAACGTTTCATAGTGCTTTAAATTTTTCTATCATCATTGTTCTTATATGTTCCATAGCCTCATCCCCTTCTAGCCAAACACCTTGAGCTGTAACTATAACCCTCTGCTCTAGGCTAGTCTTATTACTCAAGTTCAGACGTTTACAAAATTTCTTAGCTGCTTTTCAATCCTTTTTGTTTACTTCTTACATCCATTGGGTCCGTTTTCTTATCTTCTCATTGGTCAAATGGGATGCTTCCCTTCTACAGCTTAAGAAGTTATCCCATTTTCTGTCTACATCAGCTTCTGGTTCACCCCTCTGCTTAGAATATCTGTGTTCCCTGGAGGCTTCCTGACATTTCTCAATGGTTTTCCTAAACTCCTCATCCCACCGGCTCTTGGGTTTGCGTCTTTTCCCTTTAGGCCTGTGTTGTACCTTAGCAAGCTGTAGCTCAAATAGTCCTGTTAAATTTGTGCATGTCCACTCTGTTTTAGTATCCTCAAAAATTACTTCCTCAATTTGTTTGGTTGCTATTTCTAGTTGTTTTTTCCGAGTAGAATATCCCATCTGGTTGTTCATCTTGCCTCCTTCCTATTTTCGTTTCTCTTCTGAAACTCAGCTTCATATGCTTGTGATCACTACCTAGACTTCTGGAGCCACATTCATGTGTGTTCATTACCCCTAGCTTATCATAGATCCAATGTGACATTAGTGCACAACCTATCGTCGACTGCGGGCTCCCTGTCTCCTGTGTTATGTGCCCTTCTCACTTCTCAGTACTGCTACATAGTTGTACGACTAAGTCATGCCTTTCACACATATCCAGCAGCATGTTACCTGTCGAGTCTGTGTACCCATCCATATCTTCTATGTGCGCATTCTGTCTCCTAGTAATTATCTCACACCCTGCTGCGTAGTTCATTAATGTCACTTGCTATGCATTCTACCATTGTCTTGTTTTCCTGTTTGGCATTTCCTCCTGTCCACAGGTATACCAAGCCAATGAGTGTCTGCTCCTCTGCCACTTCCCCTTGTAGCCATGAATGTTCCTTGCATTCCTGTTTGACCCTTTGCCAATTCATACTTTTATGAATGAAAGAAGCGCTCCTGTTGAGAGGGCCCAGCCTTTCGCACCGCCGAAGCAGAAGATTACCATTGCCGCCGCCAAGAGGATCCGGGAATGAGTGCTGCCGAAGCAGAAGCTCAAAGCTCTGCTTCGCATTATAGAGTATCGTAATCGTCGATGAATTTCTAAATTTATTTCTAGTGGCAACTAGTGACATCTAGCATCCTGAGTTGGCCGAAATGGCCAGAAACTTACATACCGCAAAGGGGGGTGGGGGCCTAAGAAAGCTATCGCTTTAAAAGTCATGATAGGCAGGCTGAGAGGAACCAATGAACACAAACATATTATGACATGATCGAATTTGGCCTTTCGTCTGTGATTTGCTAGCCTCTTGGTTAGCTCAGACAGCAGGGCAACTTCCCTGGAAAGGCATTGGTTCAGGTTTGAATCACTAGACCAGGATGAACTTTTTTTCACTGCTAAGAAGCTTTCTTGAGAAAATGCACAGGCTTCATTTCTAACTCTGTGCTCCTTGAAGTGGATTACAATTTTCCCTTTTGAGAACCTCCACCTTGTGGATTTCCGCAGAACTGATTGCCATATTTAGTGTCCCTGTGGTTCGTGTTAATTTGGCCTGGCTGCATGATGTGCTAGCCTCCTAGTTTGGTCAAATGGTAGAGTGACCACCTTGGAAAGGCATCGGTCTCTGGTTTGATTCCCAGAACAAGGCTAACTTTTCTAGTAAACATTTCTGTGTAACCCGTGCGGGTTTCCTTTGTAATTTTTTGCCACTTTCGAGTAAATGACTCTTCCTTTTCATTGTACTCATTATATCTCCATTTGCACTAGGTTCTGTAAAAAAATTTATTTGGGAATGTATTCTTTGAAAGCCATTGCACTTGTTTCCACGTGTTACTCAGTTTCCAGAAAAGGTGTTCCAGGAGACCGCTTTAAGGTAGTGACCCTTATGGATAGGAACTAGTCATTAGTAGTAACCGATGTCGTAGCAACTGATGTGACTGGCTCAGGCAGCCACGCTGATGCCAGCACCATACAGTGGAGCAGAGAACTAAATAGGCAATGGCATTGGTGGCAAGGAGGGTGACTGTGTGTGTGATAGTGGCCGAGGGGATGCAAAAGCAGGTCAGTGGCTGACAGAGTGGGCAGTGAGGGCAAGGGATGTCTGGTGAAGCTAGACAGGACAGCTTGGCACGAATCTTGGCAATGAAAACTATTTGCTGTAAAATGGAGCCAATGGCCAGAGCTCTGTGTGTATGCAAGCTGTCATGGCTCTTGTCCACACAGAATGCCTTGTTGGTACCAGTGATCTGGACAACATGTCTTTTAGATTTATAAAATTGTTTGCCATTAACAAACCTGCCTGAGTATCGCTCTTAATACGCTTTTTTTTGTTTGGGGCAGGCATCTTTGTAATTCGTTAGCTTGATGGGCAACTGAGAATGGTAGCATTCGTTGAGTTGAGCTGCCCTCGAGACATCAATGGCAGTTGTAATTGGTGGCGTTAATTAGCTGTGTTCAGCTTATGCAGGATACGGCAGTAAACTCAATTATCAGTTTCTCTTTACCTCCACACTTCCCTCTTGCTCGTTCAGGACAGAAAGAAGGAACCTGCCTTTTGCTGCACTCACGCGAGGTCAACGAAACCTGTGCAGACTGAGGCCTCATGGCTGTTCAACAGCAGTGTGGATGTTGCAGTTGAGACATCAAGAAGCATTGCCGTGTGCAAATCAACCCAGACGCCACTTGTTGCTGTGAAGGTGAACAGGGGGACAGAAACCACAGGTCTAATCCAAGGACAGTGACACCGTCATGCAAGAGTTTCCTGGTAAGTGCTCAAACTTTGTCCCAAGAGCCGTAAGGTGAATACACATGAACCTCGGCATAACAAGGTTGAAGCAGGCGCTGAAATTACTTCATTATATCCATTACTTTGTTATATACAATATTGCTTTTTACTGCAATATACTGGGTGTTTCATGCAACTTGAGCCAAAGATTACAATAGGGTGGTAAACTGCCGCTGGGTGAAACCAATCGCATATTGTTTGTCGTCACTTGGCGCTCCTCAAAGTATTTTTATATTAGACCTAATTAAGATGAATTAGGAAAAGCCTTTAACATTTACTTTACGTACAAGTGCGTTTCATGACTCTGCATCACTTGTTGACTTCCGCTGCATAATTTTTTTCAATATTTCCTGCCTTAACAGTCGTATAGCTGCCTGGAATTAAGAAGTGCATGGTGCATGTTAAACTTGAGCCACTGACAAGCAGGCAATGTTGAGGCTAGCCACGTCTGCATATTTGGAGATTTCGTTTGTGGTTGTTTGAAGCAGGCGAAAGATTATCCCGAACGTTCAAAGGTTCGGAGGTCTAAACTGGTTTTAAGCAGACAAAAGGTTATCCCAGGGATGTCGAAAGATCTGGATGTCTAAACAGCTACTACTGCATTGCCTCCAAATGGAATGCATGCGAAAGCGAAACTTCTTTTTCTGTGTTCGCTATAAGGTCAATGTTACGGTGACGTAATCTTTTTTGCTCATATTTCCCCAGTGGTGTTTTTTTTTTTGAATTAAATATGCGCTGCTTCATTGCGCATGTGTGGTAATAGGTAATATCCTGAATTGACGGCTCTGACGGAAATAAAATTTCGTTGAACGTTTGCACTTGTCCATGTCAATATCCTCTTGTTGTCTGTCTTTTGCGCAGTATCCTTTTCTGAAGCATTATGCTCCAAATCACCCAACAGCAAGTTTTATTGAGCTGTTAGATATGTTTTGACTTAAACACGCCCTAAGAATAATGCGCATTTTGTCTTCTGCCTTCCACAAACTGGCTGCTTGTTTAGACAATGAAATGGCTTTTCCAGTGTGTTTAAGTAGTGTTCGGCTATTAAATAGGTTAAGAGAATAAATATATTAATAGTTAATATATTCAAAAACTAATCTACGAAACCTTTCTACAACGATAGTCTTTTGGCTGCTTCGAACAACCGCAAACAAAATCTCCAGACAGACACGGCCATCCTAGACGCTTCCTGCTTGTTGGTGGCTCAAACCTAGCGTGCGCTCCTCACTTTTTTTTTTTTTTTTATTCCAGGCAGCTCACTCACTGTTAAAATCTTAAATATCAAGAAAGTTTACACTATGGTGGTGAACGTTTCGTGCGGGGGGACGTGGCCGACCACAGCAGTAAGCAAATACAATGGCCCACCTTGCCTTGTCGTCTGTGCTGGACAACTACTGAATGTTCCGGAAAAATGCATCTCGGGATGGCTGTTGATGTTTATCTGGTTAGCAGTGAGTCAGTGTAGCGACACACTGTATCGCCACTGGCAAAACGCGCCATACATAAGGCATGTACTGCAGTTGCGCTCCTCTCTCATGTTTCCCTCTGGACACACGGTGACACCACCATGTGGCGCTGTGCTCTTTTTTTTCCCCATGAAAATTGGGCTGAAAATTGCCTTTGCGGTGCAGTCTGATACTAAACCTAAACTGCCTTTGCGGCATTTGTATGCTTCACCGCATAACAAAATGTACTACAGCAAAGCTGACATAAAAAAAAAAAAAAAACATGCGGCGAAGCTTTTAGCAAACCGGCCGCCATTGTACAACATGTATTTTTCTTCCTAAAAAATCGGGTGCACATTAGATTTCTGCTTTGTTTAGGAGCTTTAATGTAATTTCTACGCTAGTGATTCACTTCAGACGCATAGAAAGTGGGTGTGTGTTTGATTCAGGAGTGTGTTGGATTGTGTCAAATACTGTAAAATGAATCAGTGGCGTGTTTTGACATATTTTATATGTCTTGTTTAATTCGACCCGCTGGATAATTCAATCAAGTTTGTTAGTCTCATCAGGGTTGAGTCAACGGATGCTGACTGTATAGAGACAATCGTAAATGTACGTGTACATTTACCTGTTATCATGCTGTCATCAAATCCAAATAGCACCGTAAACAGCTACCTTGTAGTTTGTTCATTGGATATATTGTCACGTGGTAGTGATGTTCAGGAACACAGTAGCAAATCTGTAATGACGAAACTAACTCTTTATTGGGCAAACCTGTGCCCAGAAAAACAGTCTACACTCAAAGCACAACGATAGCGGCGAACACAGTCGGCGATCGTCGAAATCTGATGAGCGAGTCAAGCGCGTCGGCTTTTATACGTGAGTCATCGAAGGTTCCAGAGTAATCGCTGGTGCCGGCGTGTTTTCCAGAAAGTATACTACACAATTCGCATCGCGCACACACATGAAATCAGATTACACAAGGTTTGGTGACAACAGACAGCGGATAGAACTATCGATAACATTCAGGAAACTTCCGATACATTGCAGGCGCGTCCTGCGCTGAGCGATGAAACTTGTTTGACGGTGAAACGCTTTCACCCGAGAAAGATAAACAAGTACACGGTGTCAGTATGCTTGCAGCAATGTGGCGAACACCCAGCGTGCTTTGCCTTTTTTTTTTTTTTTTTGCTTCATGTAGTGCAAGCCAGTGAGCGTTGAGCTTCATGCTGCCACATATCCATCCCCCGCCCAAACTTCGTCCGGAAGGTTCACTCCTTGTCGCCCAGGCTTAATGAGAAAAATTGCATAGGAAAAAGAGTCGCGAACACTCGGTTCAAATCAACCGGAAGTAGGCAACGTTTGCGTCACTGCATGAAGGAGGCGGGACGTAGCGATGGCCGCACGGTGTAAAAGATGCGGGGGGGAAATGCGGCCTGAGAGGATAATGGTTTAACCACTTATTTTATTGCGTGCTGACACAAAACTCTTGTGAGAAAGCATTCCTTGCGAGGTACCCCTCCGTCTAGGCATATGATAAAAACTGTTTTGGGGCCCCTTTAATTCAGAGCCATTCACTTGTCTAAGTACTGAACGAGAAGAATGGGGGAAACCAAGGGACTCAATTTTTGTTAGTTGCGACCATATGGAGCCAACGAAAGCATAGGCATAATCATTTGTTGATTTAGTTGTAATGTAGAAACGAGTTGGTAAAGGGAAATGAAAACGGATGAAAAAAGCAACTTGCCGTCAGTAGGAAACGAACCATTGTCATCCGCATTATGCTTGCGACCCTCTACCATTGAGCTAAAGCAACGGCTGTTTCCACGTCCACAGTCTTGGGTATTTATGTACGTATACAAGATTTGACCCTGGGAGTCTTAGCAAGCGCTACTCATGGCCATGGCGGTGAATGTAACACAAAACATAGTGTGAATACAGTTAATGCTGGTGACCTGTGCTCTTATTCTGGTAACATAGAAGCATATTTTGCACTGTTACTGCCACTTGTCCTTGTTTGTTGCTTCTTAGTGTGAATGTGTGATTCATGAGTGTGAAACGTGAACTCAATAACCAAGCATCTGTACAAATTTTTCCAGGTGACGCTGCCAGCCCCGGGCACATGCGGGAACAGCCGCCTCAGCCAGGGCCATCTGGGCTATGAAGAGGTAGTCCCTTTGTTGCAGCACATTACAGAGCATAAGTGTAGGTTCAGGACCTGTCTATGTGAAGTCTTTTCATCACGAGTTCAAATTTGTTTTACAGATCCCATCAAGTCCACCTGGTGCTTCAGTGAGGCCACTTCCCAGTCGACACAGGCAGAGCTCCCTCGCCTGAGGGTTTCCAGGGAGATGCAGTCAGGGAATGTGGCATTCAACTCTACACGGCCACTCAATTCACTCAACAGCAGCTTTTGCAGCCCAGTTCAGTCAACAGCAAGAACAAGCAGTTCAGTCGGCATCAGTGGCCAGAAGGAGGTGCGATGCGTGTTTTCATGAAGAAGTCCTTTCACTCTTTGTCATTGCAAATCGCACACCAATGGAGAGGCACTTCTGCTACACTTCAGGACGTGACAAAGCAGGGTGTTGAACCAGAATGCTTGCATACTTTTTTTTTTCCTGTTGAAAGAGTTCAAGATTTGCAGTGCTTGACAATTGATACTGTACATGACCATGCAGGTCGGATATGTTTTTCTTATAGGAATCTCACCTAGCAGAAAGAAATGAAAACTCCTTGAGGATGCATTAAAGAAAACACAGGAACATGTAGCAGTGTAGATCACAGTATGGTAGATAAGAGTTACAACCTTTCTGTACAGCTGATGGGGTGTTCACATGGAGCACTGCTTACATCTGTGGTGTAACTTCTCGATGGCAACAGTTGCTCTTTTTCTTGGGAAATTGGGGGCATGGGCAAGGAACTGTCGCATGATCACAGATTGATGTAAGTTAGACATTAACTGCACTGTACTTTGAGTTTAAGAAGAATTTATAGGCATTCAGGCTTTTTTCTATGAATATTATAGTTTACAGAAAGTTCACTTTTGCAAGTGGCACTGTGTTCGCACAAGCAAGTTTATTGGCAGAATTACATCTTTTATTGCGCTGCACCGCACACAAGTACGTTAGTGCACATTCGAGTATGTTCACATGAATGATTAGGCGCACATTACTGTGTACTATTTAAACAACCTTCTAAAAGCTGATCTTACTTCTTGAAGCAACATTGCCTCCAACAACATAGCCATCATGATTGTCTCTCGTGGGTACCCCGCACCTCCCACCAATTTGTTACGTTACGGAAGTCACATATAAAGATGCATTTACACTATTTACGAGGAAGGCAACGATATACAACAAGATGGCTGTCGAGACCGATTACACCTCGACACGTCAATCATCATCTTCTGACTTTGGCGCCACTCTTGGTTGCACCATAACAATATCTCACCTCATTGTCTCTTGTTGTAAGCATAGCTAAGCAGATTAAGCAGAAGCATTTTATTGTGTAGCTATCGCTTGATACAGTCCAACCTCGTAGCAAAATCACACTGAACACGAGCGTACGTTTGTCATATTCAATATTCATTATAAGCAGATATTGTTAGCTGCTGATGCAGTCAAACCTCGATATAACGAACCTCGATTTGACGAAATTTGTGATGTAACAAACTATTTTCATTTCCTCATCTTAGTTCTATTGAATTAACGAAACCTCGATATAACAAAGTTTTTCGCTGCAAGTGCAACTTCGTTATATCGAGGTTTGACTGTATTGGGGAGAAAACTTTTAGATTTGCGTCATTGTAGTATCCGATAGTTCGTTATATTCTTGTTCGTTATATTGGGGTTTAACTGTATTATACAATTTCTTTTTCTGTTAGCATGCACATGTGCGACTGCTAGTCACTGGGGCCTGCGGTAAGATCTGAAAGTATTTTCACCGCTGCAAAGTTCATTTTGCTAGCCACATAAAAGGCGACCTAAACATTTTGGATAGGTGGGATAGTTGACTGATAACACAACCTCTCACTCAGAAGTGATTTTCACTGCACATGTGTGATTTTTACTGCACATGCATGCAGTGAAAATCGGTTATGAGTGAGCAGTTGCGTTGTGTGTCCTTCATCTTTTGCTGCGCCCGAAGTTTCATTGCTATAATAAACATTTTACACAGCAAGCAAAATTAACCATAAGCAAACTTGGCGCTGGTATTTATCTTCCTGAAACAAGCAATGTCACTTTTTAAAAATTCTCAATTGTGTCAAGTTCCCTGCTGAAAAAAAGAACTATGTTCATGGTTTAGCAATGGCTGATACATATTTCTAGTATGTGCGAGGCCTGTAGCAGGGAAACTTGGGCTAGTCGGTGAACATTCGTACTTGACAAAACTGCGCCAAAACAGATGAGGACAAGGAAAGGCAGCACTCATGTGCGTGTATCTACCTTTCTTCAGCCTCATCTGTTTTAGTGCTGTATTGTCAAGTATGGGAAAGGCTAGTTCCAATTTGTCGCCAATATTGCTGAGCGTCAAACATCGCTGTATGTGGCACCTCACTAATACTTAGGGTTTATATGTTTTTGCACTTTGTACCAATTTCTTTCACTGTTAGTACTAGTATTCATCTTCACTAGCAATATTCCTTGGCAGCAACAGGGCACTAAAATTTCTACTATGTTTCAGGGAGGATTCTAGTACCTGTGATTTTGACGGGAGCCAACCTTCAAGTGGTGCCATAGTGTCTTACAGCTGATGATTCCTTCTGCCAGAAGCAACTGCCCAGCGCAAGTGGGAACCAGTGCCGTTCTTTGTGGAGAGGCAAGCTCTCTCGTTGCCGCCGTGAAGTCAGCGAGTGTCGCATACGCCTGCACATTTTGTTTGCAAGAATTTCAGGACATAAGATCCCTCACCGCCCATGTAGAGAAGTGCCTGTGGTCGCAGCCGTATCAGTGTCACTTGTGCTCTAGTCATTGCTCAGACTGGACGACACAGACCCATCTCAGGGAATCGGGAACGAAGTGCCCTTTTTCTGAGTACGCAATTGGCACAAGGGCATGGGAGATGATGCAACACATAAAGTGGCACCTGGCTGTCAAGCAGTTCATGTGCAGCGTCTTCCAATTATCCTTCACGAACGGGTACGATCTTGTTGGGCACGTTCGCCAGCGCCACCTGGTTCAAAACTTATACAAGTGCGGGTGGTGTCCAAAGTCATACTTCAGAAGAAAATTCTACAAATTCATGTTCGTTGACTCATTGGTGAGCAGCTTGGCTAGCTTTGCATGTGACATCACGATTGTTAAACAGCTGTGTACAAGTGTGTTGTGTGCTCACGTGAGTGTGCGAATTAGTGGAGCCAATATAACTGGATCTTCATTAACTTCAGATTCAAGCTTTTCATTTCACATGCATGTATACAAACTCAGCACTGTCTCGAAAATCCTTTACTGAGCAGAGGTTCAGCTTGATCCCTGACCAGCCTCCCTTTGTAAGCAAGCTGCCCAAATTTAGTTTGTGCTGTCTGGAGTTGACTGTAAATCGGCATTTTAGGGTGTTGCTCAGTGAGGTAGCACATGTGTTTATCTGGTATGGGATAGCAACTGCACGAGATGTGCATGCAGTGCAGCGAGATGTGCATGCATGGTAATTGCAGTAATTTTGTAACAAACGCTTGTTCCGCGGCACCGAGGACCCAGGCAGCTGGACTAAACCGGCGCCGTACTGTTGTTGCTGTTCTTATATGCCATACAGTGTCACCGGGGCTGTCCGCTCTCGTGCGCTTGACACCATCTCCCCACACACTGTAGTTTTTAAGACCTGCACTATCTTCCCAAATCTCGACACAATGCAGGTCTCATATAAGTGAGGCATATGGCTTTCTGCTGACACTGTGCGCTGTGCCATGACTCCTTGGGTTGTAAAACCGCAGATGACTTCATTTGTAAATATGTAATTGATATTACGTACCAATGTTGTTGTTGCCGAGATTTGTTTCTTTTGATACAGGCGTTGGTGCAAGTGCCCTTGTGTTAACATTCTTGCTCTGCCTTGAATTTTTCTTTTTTTTCTTTTTAAAGGCCAACTACTATTCTGTTACACATTCCGCTGCTTCACTTAGGTTCGGTTTGCTTTGTATCTTATAATACGTGTTGTTTTCCTACTGCTACGAAATCCTTAGTACTGTCCCCCACAGTGCCCTTGTGCCATTTCTTGTGATACTAATTATCAGACGTGTGCCGCAGAACCAACATCATTTATTGGGAGTGACCTCATTTACATAGCACAAACCTGAACCACAGAGTCCTAACAATCTCTGTAGTACTCTGTTTCATACTTCGCAGGCCATTCTTCACGAGCTTATGAGAGTAGTGCCATTATGGAAGTCTCGCTTCATGTGTTTCACACTGCACTTGTTTAGGATCTGCGACACTTTCTACGAAGTACTACTTCACATATTACAAGTACAGCTTGTAGTCGTGAGGTTACGTCAAGTCACATACTTGTGTACTTCCAGTAGCCACTGCACTATGTTTTGGTCGCAAGCACTGGCTGTGCACTATGGTCGCTGGTCACAGAAATGTGTCGCTTCACTTGTTTGGTGGCAAATAGGTTCAACCCTGTGATGCCTTCCATCTTATAATTATGTGATATTTTGCTACCCAAGATAGGCGACTTAATGTTGCATTGAATTGCACGATGCATGCATACATTTTTCTTTCATGTGTGATAACACAATTATTTTATCGTAAATGCAAGCAGTGAGAAAAGACTTTTGTAGTCACCTGATATAAGAGTATGTACGGTTGTTTCACGCTCACCTCATGAGTACTTCTGAAAGTGCAAAAAAAAATATAGCAACAGCTGCACTAAAGGTGCTGCTGAGTTACATGAAACGTGCCGGGTTGGACAATAATAAATTGCGACTGGGTGACAATCGTGCACTGTGTGATGTTTTGTCTCTATTTGTGACACTGACAGCGTGTGTGACATGTGACATTGTGATGCACAGTGTGTGCCCACACAGATAGTCTTATGTCATCTTTATTTTCTCTTATCTTTCATGTCACATTTCCCCTTCCCTAGTACAGGGTAGCCAGCGGAAGATTCTGTGGCTTTTCTTTTTTTATCTCTCTCTCTTCATATCGCTTTCTGACATATGATACTACATCATGACCAAGACAAGATGCCAACACGGAGTCGTGGAGTTGGCACTTGTCACTTAAGAGTGCAATCTGGAATTGGCACCACCCTCGTAAACTCGTAGCCTTTATTGCTGTGCACGATGAAAGACTTTTGTGCCAACTTTTTCTTTTCGTCTTGGTTTCTTCTTTCTTTACTTTTTCCCTGGAACACTGCAGCTGTTGCATGACTAGGCACATGATCAGAAATTGCAGTATTGCCTACTGAATCAGAGACTTGTTTCTTTATGCAAAGTGTGAAGGTAATGCTCCCATGATAACGGCAAGCTACTTAGTGCTGAGGAAGCTGGTGATACACGACTAGAATATGCAGCACGGCTATATACGAAGAAAGAGAAAGTAGACGACACTAGTATCTTTGCTTAGTCTCGCTGTACATTTCAGTCGTGAATTCGAACCAGCTAGCCTGGTTTTAGTGGTGATTTAACCAGGGAGAAGCGAGTCTGCTGCTGAGGTTTCCTTCCGAGGGAAAAAAGTGCACCAGGAAGAATTAACCTGAGGAGAGGCAGACTTGTACAATGATCAACAATGCTACACCAAGTTGACTTGTACCTTTCCGCAGGTTTTGAGGTGTGAGGTATGGCTTTTAGCTGACGGTAAACCTCTTGCACAATGCCGACAACCCTGTGCACACATTGGGTTCCCGCCACCACCATGAAGGATAGAAATGTGGGCGAGTGCAGAACCTGCATAGGAAGCTTGTGGGCCACATGGGCTATTATGCAACAGGTTTATTACTGCCTACCATTGATTAGAAGTTTTTGTTCTAAGCGCTTCACACTTGTAGTAAATGATGCTCCCGGTGCAGGCATTCACTGTAAATATCGGAGAATGCTGACCTCAAGTCTTCGTTCTAAAGAAACATGCCCAATATTCAAGCTGCATGCTATTCCAAGCTGTGTTCGAAAATATACGGCAGTGGGGCGGCAGTCGAAACGAGGTTGCTAGCGCCATGGAGGAAGACTGGCGCGGGCTATTCTGCAATTGTGGTGAGGAATAATGAGCAAGCACACTCTGCTCCTCCGACCATGAAGAAAGGAAATGGACTAGGAGTGAGCATTGCATCACGCAGCAAGCCTTGGCAAGCGAGCTCTCTGTGAAGGCATTCTCCTCACTTTATCCCTTGCAGTATCCGCCCGACCGACCTCTGAGACACACTTATTGGCAGAGAACGGTTGGTTCCCAAGAGATTTTACTCTAGAGGAAGCTCTTTGTTGTTTGAAGCCAGGACTAAGACGTACCACAGAACACCTATATATGGACATGCCGAGTCAAGTACCAAGAGATATACACATTACGCGGTGCGCCTGGAGAGGAGGAGGAAACGGCTCTACATGTACCTGATAATGTTCTGTGAACATTCTTTGCCCTACACCATTTATTGCGATAGCAACTATATGGACACTCCAAGCGCATTTTTGCGCTTGGTCGATAACACGGTCGCCGCGCGCCACATGCTGTATGTGCGAGTGAAAGCGTACGAAGGAAGCGAACGATCGCGGCTCAATCTCGTACGCAAGGGAGGAAAGCGGGAAGGAAGTACGCCGTTTTCCGTCGCGCCGGCGTCACCGCGGGCAGGGGGCGGCGTTGGACTTAGGCAGCGACTGCGTATTGCGCGGTTGCGCGGGCTTTATCTTGAAAGCGATCTGCATTGGTGGCAGAGTGCGCCGACGGCGCACGCCTTTGTGCGTGTTGTGTTCTCGCCGCTCAGTTTGCGTTGAAGCGATAGACAGCACGAAGGTCACTTCGCTCGCTGCTACTCCCGCGCTTCCGCACGACAGCGTTTTGACAGCGAGTGACCGCGGTCATTGAGTGTGGTGCGTTCTTGTTTGCCTGTGCGCACTGACACCATGCTTGGTAATTTAGTTAGTGAGCGAATGTTTAGAAGTTTATACGGCCGATATAAAGCTACTATCCTTACTTCGTATATCAGTCTACTAATTTGCTATCGCAATCGATGTTTCGCCTTTCGGGCGAAACTGCTGCTTTATTTCAAAGCATTGGGGTTCAGGGACAGGGGAGACATAATAAACCTAAAGCGGGTAGAAATAATAACCAAACGGAGGTTATCTGACATCAAGTCAAGAGTGAAATTTCACCCACTAGTTCAGAATACCTATATCACTAGCCACGGCTAGGTGGCGTGAGCCGCCGCCCGATTTAAAGGGTTCATCCATCCATCCATCCATCCATCCGTAGAGTGCTTCCAGTTTCTGCGTTGGGAGGTGTGTTTGCTTGTGACGCTTCGGGACGACTGACTCACGGTGCGCCGGCTTCCGTGCTACGTAATGTGCCAAAACATCGCCCAAAGTTCGTTGGTGCTCTCCTGTTAACAGCCGTGGTACTTCTCCGTATCTTACCGGCAGCCGTCGTAATCTCCGGACGAAGCTCTTGCCGGACCGGTGTTGCGGTGTGCGGATATACGATTGTTATCGCATAGGGCGGAGGTAGGACGTGGTGGGTTCCTGTAAACACAAGAGCGCATACCGTTCCCACTCCGATACCGTTACCTTGTCGCCGACAACGTCCCGACTCCCTCGGTGACACGATGTCGACTTGGAAAGCAGCGGTCGGCACCGACTTGAAGGTGCAATCGCAAGAGGCCGACGATGACTGGGAGACCGACCCCGATTTCGTGGTAAGTAGTACACAGCGTACAGAATAAGCGCAGCTTGAAACGAAGCACCCGATGTTCAGCCGAATTCTTGGAAACGCTGCTTACAGAACCGTGTTCGAGTTTTATTTGGGGCCACTCGGATCGCAGTGTATGCAATGTGTACGGGAGGCAGGCGCTGTCATATAGAACTGAACCTTCTCACAGCCTGCGCGCGTTTCTTCGCCCTGCCGTTTTCGACGTCCCCCACATTTAACATCGGAATTTCAGACTGCACGCCCAGACCACGAAAGGCTGGAGGTATTTAGTGACTCTCACGTTCATTAAACTTGAGCGGATATTGCAGGACTGCCGGGAAATTCTGAGGGCACGCGCTAAGTGCCACACGTGCGCTCGTTTGACGCTTTCATTCCTGTATTTTGTCGTTCCGAAGCAATACCTCGGTTTGTATCACAAGTCTGTATACGTAAACCGTTAAACCGCAAGCGCTTGCTATGACAAGCCGACCGGCAATGGATCCCCGAACAGCCCAAAGAATTTATTTTTCTTTTGTGTTAGATCTTTGTTGTCCTGTCTCCTGGAGCGTGCGTGATGTGGGGTGTGTCAACCTGTCTGCCGTGTCGTAGAAGCACGTCGTCCTCGTTTTTTTGTTGTCAGCGTCTGCACGTCCGTTTCCTCTTCTCGGTGAATTAATAAATGCCACACCGTTTAGCGTCACACGCCTGCATCTCGTTTGTCACACGGCTGTCGTCGGTGTGCACCTACCGGCGAATTGGATGCGGCCAATGTCTGAGAGAATACGAGATAACATTATAAGCGATGCGGTTAACGGATGCGATAGACATGTCACTTTCATGTATGTACTTGGGGCTTGCAGCAGTACGGGAGACTGAAGTTCAGATGATGCATTTATACAAATTATGTTTGCCGCATAAACCATCCTTGTTGGCTGCTGTTTCGTTTGATAATGCGTTTGTTAGGAACCACTGTATGTAAACTGCGCGCTTTAATTTCTAAAGCGTGTTTCTGTGTGTCAGAATGGAATCGTTCACAAAAAGCAGAGATGGCCTCATTGACTAACCCATTTGTCACAAGCAATGATTGGCAGGCACTGGCCAGTAACAACAGCCTGACTTTTGCGATAGTTGCCAATGACGATTGGTTAGTAACGTCAATTGGTAGGTTGTTTAGGCATGTCTTGGCGCACTAGACAGAGAAGTTGCGGATGCAAGATATATGTGTTGCATGTGCTTCAGGATGACTGTCATCTGATATACAGCATAATTAAAAAGCAGCCACTTGTTCTTTTACATACAATAAAAAAGGCTTTGTAAATGCAGCCCTGCAATAACTATAACTAAACTGTTAGCACAGTCAAAGGAAAGAGGGAGTATGCCTGCATTTAACTATTAAATGCGTTGCAGAATGACGTGACTGAAGAGGAACAGCGCTGGGGCTCGAAAACTGTTGAAGGCTCCGGACATGTTGCCGACGCTGTGAAGTGAGTTCTCTTTACATTGTCACCCTTGTTACTGCATTCAAACTAAGCTGCCTGGCCTATTGTGTGCCCATGCTGTCCGCATAAATCCAAACGAGAAAGAGTAAGAAAAACGACTAGGACATGTTGTGTTTCCAGGTTTGCTTGCATATGGATAATGATGGCTTAAAATTTGGGCTCCAAAGCATGCATTTTGAAACTGCACCAAGCTTAGAAACTGACTACAGAGTGATGGCAAGTCGCACTGTGATCCGTTTCCTTTCTGTTCGCATTTCAATTTATGGACTAGTTCGTGTGCTCTAGTCTAGCGAGAAACATTAACATGGAGGACGGGAAAGATACGACGCAAGCAGGTGATAACTGCGGACTAAGCTTATCTTGAAGTGCACAACACATGTCAATACAGAATGCTGACACGATTTGGAGAGATATAGGAGCACGCAGAACACAAGAAAAAGGTATTGTGTCTTCTGTGATGTACACCGCCCTTTATTTACAATCAGCTGTGTCCCCGATACCTTGTAAGTAGTTGTAGTGACATTTACTGCATAACACTTGTTTTGTGTCTTTCCTGGTTGCATCCTCTTTATGTATTTATGTATGTGTACACTTCAGAGCATACTTAGCAGGCAGTTAGTCTTGCGTGTGTGTAATACCCATGGCTGTACATTTATTTGCTGTTTTTCTGCCATAAAAAAAGAAATTTGACAATAGTGACAAAGTGTGGCATAAATGAGAGATTGCTGTAGTTCAGGTACTGAGGGCTGCTACTTGTATTGCACGTCGTGGTTGTAAGTAGTGCAATATGTTTGCAGTCATTAAGGCAAAAAAATAACAAAAAAAAAAAGTGCCATTCTTAAGACCAATAATTAATTTAAGCTCATCTCTTTCGTATGTCGAGGAAATTTTTTTGTTTGGCCCGATTTTCGCCTTAGCTGAATATATAGATATTGTAAACTTTTTCCATGTAGTGTGTGAGAACTTTACGCTGCTTTAACTAACATAACAGCATAGATTCCAGCAAACTAAACAGAGAAATAAAACACAGGACAGGCATTATCAATTTCTATGGCTTGTCTGTATTCAGACTAACATCCCTTTCAAGTGCGGAGGCTCAGGCAAATTGGTAATTCTTGGCAACATGTGGGCAAATCGCAGAAAGCAAGGATCCACAGGAAAAAGAGCATGTGAGCATGGTGTCATTTCGGCATATCAAAAACGTATTATGCCTTTCGTCACACCAGAACTAACTTTACAGAAATAAATCATTCTGTCCTTTTATTTCTACAGTTGGCTGAAAACGTTGACATGGCACGAGATTTGCAAAAAAAGCTGAATTTCCTCAAAGCCTGGCCACATAGCCTTGAATTTATTGTTTCAATGTGTAGTAGGTTTACTGACTTACACATTAGTTCATTGAATTAGTGTCTTGCCCCAAAGTGCACAAATTCGCATTATCTCTAACACCTATGTCCTGTGAACGTTTGTGGCTAACTAGCTGTAGATCATTTCTCGTATGTATTTGGTAGGATGACTCTATGGCCCAACTCGCTTGTGACCTGTTGGTTGGTGTTGGCTAGCACAGTGTAATTAAACCTTTCGTCAATTTCTCCTCCAGTATCAACGAACTCCGAGAACAGGTCACCAAGGACGATGCAGCCTACAAGAAGCGAGTGCTTGAAGAACTGCCCAAGGCCTCCTACGGATACGGGGGCAGGTTTGGTGTCCAGAATGACCGAATGGACAAGGTAAGAAAAGTCATTTTGATCCACCTGGCCATGCCCTCACGACCTGTGTCATGAAGTCCAGCCACCTCATGGTCTCACACAGTGCCTCTCATGACTTCTATGGAGCATGATGAGCAGTCTTTGAATTTGAAACTATGTTTTGCCTGAATTCAGCTTCTGTCACAAATCTCATGTTCCGTAAACTTTTATGTCCAACTGTACTTCCACTTTAGTGCTTCGTGAAGCCAACTGAAATTTGCTAGAGTGCAGCTTTAATGTGCTTATGTTATCTGGCATTGATTAAGAGGCAGTTATAAACATGTTTGTACGATTATTTTTTCACAGTCTGCTGTTGGGAACGATTACGTGGCATCGCTCCACAAGCACGCCTCTCAGACGGATGCCGTCAAGGGCTTCGGTGGCAAGTTTGGTGTCCAGAAAGATCGTCAGGACAAGGTTGGTTCTGAGTGGAGGGTGCTTTCACGAAATAAACCATTCATGCTACGCTATTCAAACTGTACTGTACTTATCTCGTTTGTAAGAGTTACATATTGTCCTACATTATCTTTGCATCATACGATGCACATGCACTCACATATTCTCATATTTATTTATGTTGCAAGGATCGTTACTATAATAATTCATAATGTATAATAACATGTTACAGTAATGTAAGAAGGGAAGTACAATGTATAATATACTGCTTGAACTTCTTTCCCCGTTTTCTGTGTGCATGCGTTGCTGTAGTTGCTAAACACGTCCTTCTGTAATGTAATCGTTTGCTGAGGTTATTGCTAGTAAAGTCACAGAATGAATGACTAAATAAACTATGCATAGGTAACTCGTATTGCTCCTTTCTCTTCTTTTGTTTCTACAGTGTGCTGTCGGCTGGGAACATCACGAATCGGTCGAGAAACATGCTTCTCAGAAAGGTGATTGCCCGTCATCGATCTATTGTTTGTTGCACGCAAGGCTTTCACGGTGGTTAGACATTGTGGGCCCTTGCACTTGTCAGTGCTTGAGTGCCTTTCCATTGAGTCATACGCCCTTGTTTTGCATATGTTAACTATGTGTCATGCATGGCTTCAGCTGCAGTTAGCATATTGGGCCGTTGAACTTCTGAGAAACATTTCATCTGCCTTGGTTTCTAATGCCACCTTTAATTTAGAGAAACACGTTTTGACCCAGTGGCAGTTGCGCAGTGACTGGCGTTCTACTGCTGCGCACAAGGTCGGGAGTTTGATTTTCAGTCATGGTGGCTGCATTATGAAGAGAGCGAAATGTTAAAATGCTTGTGTAATACTTAGATTTAAGTGCAAGTTAAAGAACACGGCGTTAAATCCTCGTTGTATTTTATTTCGAAACATGTTTTGACATGTCACTTTCGTCTGAAATTGAATTCATACAACACCCCTATAGTGGAATTTCCCTTGAAGAGTCACCTTAAATGGACACTCAAGGAAAAATACTAAGTCGAGCTAGATCGATAGACTATTCGTCTAGCCGTGTATCATCGTTTTATGTGTGCCATTATGTCTGTTTATTCCGTGGAAAATGGCTGCCGAAGGTCTTGCTACTGCTTCTCAGTTTAAACTGCCCGCGCCAGAAAGGACAAGTTTACATAATCCCCCACATGACCTCCCTCTTCGCCAGCTCTCTGTGAGTCAGCCAGCGTTGACGTCGCACGAGAGGTACCGTAGTCCAAGATAGGTGGCACCACTCTGATTTTTTTTTTGTATTTCGTCATTTTCTCCCTTACAAAAACTCTTTTCTTGCTACGAGTGACAAATTCGTGATTACAGAAGCATAGTCTTTCAAGCCAGCTCGACCTATTGTTTTCTTTTAGTGTCTTTTTAAATATTAAATTATTATTATAAGTGTTTTAAGAAAGAAATAAATCAAGCTCTTCCACATCTTTGTTGCAAATCCGTAATATAATTGAGAAATGAGTGTGAGCTAAGGTGGTGTAATGGCAGTGTGGTTTACCATGGGGAATTATATCTGAAACGTGAATGACTTAAGTCTAGAATTGCTCAAAGCCTAGCTTGAAAAAAACTGTTTTCCAAAGGCTCACCAAGCAGTTGCAAAGCTGCTAAAGTTTGCCATTAAGCACCATAAAAAATCATACTGGTTAAAAAGGAACACTTTATATTTGATTTTACCCTACATGGGGTCAAGGTCACAACCATTGACACAAGATTTATTTGATGGCTCATTTCATCAGTATTTTTCTTGCGAATGCTTCATTGAGCAAAGTGACTTTGGCTGATCGCAGACTACAGTACTGGATTTGGTGGCAAGTTTGGCGTCCAAAAGGAACGCCAGGACAAATCGGCAGTGGGCTGGGAGTTTCACGAGAAGACGCAGAAACACGCCTCACAGACTGGTAAGTTCTGGAGATTCGACTGTGCACAAATTCAGCATGAACAGCCCGGAGATGATTTAAAAATTTGCACAGTTGGCAAAATGATATTTCTGCGTAGCAGAAAAGCTTTTACACCAGCCTATTTGCTAGCACTACAGTCGAACCGTGATATATATATAGAATCTGAAAGTGATCACAAAAAAGTTCTACATATAGGGAATTCGATATATAAAATAAAAAATTCTATACACAAGTTTTCAAGGGGATTTTACAGCTGTTCCATATGCACAATAATTCGCTATATGTGGGTCCGATATATCCAGGATCCTGTACCATCGCATGTTTTACTCTAACTTCTCACCGTTTGGGGTGTATCTTGTCCCAAAACAATACCATATAGACTCGTGTAAGGGCGGCACCCCCAACTTGGCAGCCTAAAATTTGGGAAAAAAATGTTTCTAATGGATAAGAAATCGCATTCGGTGCCCCAATGCCGTTTGCACGTGTTGGCGAATTTTCGCATGCTGCGTACTTCGGCGTGCCACTATTAGATGCCATCTAGTAGTGGCGTCTAGTATCTAGAGCCATCTAGAAGAAAAAGTGCGGTCCTTACACGAGTCTGTATGGTAATCGTCTATTTTGCATGCCCTTCTTTAACGCTGCATATCTGGTACTTCCAGGTATCCGTCTTTTCAGCATTACATAGTATTCTTGACAGGAAGGTAGCAAGGGCATAGTTTTAAAAAAAGTAAAAGCAAAAAAGATAAATGACGATTATTGTTTGAGGACAAGATACACCACAAATGGCGTAAACTCTTTTTAGAATGTTCCGTTAGGGGACCATAGTTAGCATTGCAATTGAGTCGGCTGGGCCCAGTTTCCGTGGTTGCCAGCTCCACTGCTATTCTGAAGTCACGGAGAGGTTTAAATTCTCTGTACACATTTGAAACTATTGCTTGAAACTGCTGTTGGGTCATTTTTCAGACAATGGGCAAGCATGGAGTGCCTGAAAAGTGTTCTTGTTGTTGCGAGCTGGTTTTCATCCCACCTACAGTTGATGTCTTGTGCATCGCGCTGTGTTGCTAGGTGCAGGGGTGTAAACTCCCTTAAAGCTCCCTACTCTCTTTTTGTGGCTTAGACTATGCCATTGGCTTTGGTGGCAAGTTTGGAGTCCAGAGTGACCGGCAGGACCCATCGGCTGTTGGCTGGAACCACATCGAGAAGCTGGAGAAGCACGAATCACAGAAAGGTGAGGATGAGTTGGGCGAGGCTGTGACTTGGGTGAAAAATATAACGGCGCCTATGAGTAGGACAAGAGCCGACGATGCACTCAAACACTGTACTGTCGCATGCGAACAGACAACGCAGACAAGCGCCATCTGCTTTCAGATGTGAGCAGAAAACACACGCTGCTGTCACCTGCTGTTTTTCTGTTTTTAGACATTGTTTTTCCTTCACCCAAGTGTGCACTAACTGACCCCAAATTATCACTCTAGGGAGTATGACTTGTGACTATCCTCGCATAGTCATCATGTGACATTTGTTGCAGAGCGAAGGCTGTCCTCCTTCACCTATCTCCAAACAACCTGTTTTCTGTGTCATTGGAACTAACTGAATGACTGGAAATTTACACATCATTGCACCGTTTTGTACAGAAAATGGAAAAAACCAACAGTTCGAGTTCAAACTTTGGTTCGGCATCATACTTTGGCCCTGAAGAGTGTGTAAGCAGTACCACGGCAAAGTCCGAATAATAGATTGAGTTCGCAAAAATGGTCAGCTACTGTACTTCCTCCAAGGCACATGTTGCAAATCCAGAATTGAAGCTGTGCAACAAAGTCATATTCATTTAGTAGAAATCACTGTTTCTAGATATTTGTCTCTGAAATGTGATCTGGAATGCTTAATGCTGTATATTGTGTTCGAAGTACGTTGGCATTTCCAGAAAGCATTGCCCACACATTGAGGTATGTACATGTGTTCTGTGGCTTTATCTCTTCAAGTTATCCACCTGAATAAGCAGTATTGCAGTGTCTAGCTCGAGCTATATTTAAAGAGTCTGTGTAATTGTGAAGTCCAGTACCTTTAACATACCTAACAGGGAACACTACAGTATTATCCATGGCATTATTGTGCTCATCTGATATACAAACAAAAATGATTTTGTACACATTCTCTCCTTAGGCGATAGCTGAGGGTGGTCTGAAGAATTGTTTTCTTCCTCAACATAGTCAGCAAGTATTCACTGAACTCATCTTAAGTACATGCTGCCAGCGATTGGCCATCGTTGTGGCAGTAATCTCGTTAGCATGACAATTGGTATCGTCAGTAGTTGTCACCAGCCAGTCAGGAAACACTCTTATGTGACAGAAGTTTCGGGCATAACACGCCCTCATCCCTAACTTTGCAATGTGGCAGCCGAGACTTGGGTTTCTGCGCTCATTGTCAACAACCATTCTGGAGGCCATGCTCACGTGACAGCACACAATATAGCATACTGCCGCTTCTCCGTGTGTCTAGGTTGAAAATAGTATTCAACTGTTCATCTGGTAATGCCACAATTCTTTTGCTTTCTTTTTGATGTTGGTGCACAGATTATTCCAAAGGGTTTGGCGGAAAGTTTGGCATAGAGAAGGACAAGCAGGACAAGGTAGGCATGGGTCCTTTTACCTACTATCGAATGCGATACGCCGAGGCGTTTATACATACAGTCAAACCTCAATATAACGAAGTTGCACTTACAGCGAAAAACTTTGTTATATCGAGGTTTTGTTAATTCAATACAACTAAGATGGGGAAATAAAAATAGTTCGTTACATCTTCGTTATATCCAGGTTTGACTGTATGCCTTTTTGTAACCCCTTATAAAATTAATTGATTGTTTTATTTGTTTGTGGCCTCGGCACTTTAGTTTGCCATCAATGGCGTGTCCGAGGTAATTTGCTTAAGAGACCTTGTTCTAAGTGTCTTGCATAGGCCTTGAAACTACATTTGTAATGCGAATGTTGGTGATGATCACATATGCAGAAGAATGCTTTAAATATTGTAAGCTTTCTCTGTTGTAATTAATAGAGGCTCCGTCTTTCCCAATTCTTTGCAGTGCGCACACACGTTTGCTGAAGTTGAGAAGCCCAAGCCCGCATACCAGAAACCGAGGCCCGACATTGGTAATTGTTACAGAGACTATGTTCCTGTACGTTTCATATCCCCTTCAGGTATTGTGTGCACAAACCTGCTCGCCAAGATAGTGCATGAAAAGCAAAAGCAGAATGCAAATGATGATATTTAAATTGTGTCATATACATCTTTAAACATTTCTGATTGGACCTGTGCTGCAAGTTTGAACAACACGTGTAAAGTGTTTTAGTCAACCAAGTTGGAAGGTAGGTTGGGTCTTTTCTCTCGGTCATCATAGCCTTAGTTGCTTTAGCGCCACAAAACCCCACATAACTAACTCTCGGTGTCATTATGTCGTCCTTTTTGTTTTCGGTGTTTTACACCGGGCATATTTTTTTAGTGGGTCAGATAGGTACTGCTTTCCAAGCATGCTAGACATTATAAATAGTTGATGTTCTCGTATCTGACGTCACTGTAGAGAGCTTGCTGATAGAGTCGTCAGAACTCGATCAAGAGTTCAAAATTGTCAATCCACGGTGCAGCTGTACACTTTTGATAATTGTGAAGATGCAAGAAATGTGGTGAAACTAAATTTTTGATAGTTATCAGTGCCTCAAGGAGATATTTGCAAGCACATGTTAATAGTTACGCACATGTTTTACACTCTATAAAACATGTCCTGTAGTTGTAAGTGCACTATGGCTATCCATATGGTCCATGGGATTTTCAGTATTGAATCTGTCTGGGACGGCTCTTAAGTGGCTGACCTTAGATTAGGCCGAGTCTGATTGCTGAGAAAACAGTGTGCCTGTTCTTCTCTGTAAGCAGCAGGCTATCACTGTAGATGGCAAAACGACATTCCTTTGGTGCCACTCATTCAGCACACTGGCTCGTTTTGATATTTCAAAACAAATTATTCCACCTTCTGTACGATTTTTTTTTTCTTGGGTATTATTGCATCACTAGTCACAGATCCGGCATGTAGATAGGTTCATCCTATTCCCCCTTTTTCATTGGATTGGAAATTGCAAGGACACCTCTGTGAATTTGTTATTGCTCGTATGGGTCACTTGACACTACACATGATAAAAAAAAATATTGTAATGGAAAATGAAATGGAATGTTACAAATTATGGGCCCTAATGTCGCTGCCCATGTTGTGGTGGTCCTTCTTATGAGTAATGCCTGTTTCATATGGTGTGATTTTTCTTGCGATTTCACGCATTCCACATTGCAAGTGTGGCAGATGAGCTGCTGACCTGTCATGCATGCAATTTTTCGATGTTCGGAAACCACTACTGAACTTAACGCGAGCATTCTTTTCCTTGCGTGTGCAGAGGTGACCTCAGAGAGCGCCAAAAGCCTGCGCTCCTCGGTTTGAGAACATGGCCAAGGCTGGCGAGGAGGAGGCGCGGAAGCTTGCCGAAGAGGAGCGGAAGCGGAGGCTCCAGAAGGACCAGGTTGAGAAGGAGGTGGCCAAGAAGTCCGAGGAAGAGCGCCAGAAGCGGCTCCGCGACGAACACAAGCGCATCGACCAGCTTCAGGAACAGCTGAAGGCTGCCGAAGGCCACGACCGCGACGAGGAGGTTTCGGAGCAGAAGCCTCGGTCTGACAGTGCCGGTAGCCAGCCCGACGAGTCGGAGCTGATCCGGCCCGGCACACGGAAGAACCATTCGCGAGTCTCGGTCATCCCGCGGGAGCTTGTTGTGCCAACTAAGCAGGTGGGCAGTGTTCCAACATGCTCGATTGTGAGTTATATCTTGTGCTTCAGATGCTCGTTTGAAGATAAAGCTTTAGTTCGAGGCTGTTTTCATTATTCAAGCACGCGTGAAATGCAGAAATGTTGGAGACAACTGCTGAAGTTAGGCAGCAGTTACAGTTAGACAGATTTGGATGAAATTTGTTGCATTTCAGAGAGAAACCCAAATTCTGCTGCCTGTAGCAAATTATCATATATTACAAAGTAAACCTAAGACGTTTCCTGCTGATATTAGCTCCTAATGAATACTTATGCTCATAATGAATATTATAGGAATATTAGAGGTTTGACTGTTTTATAGTTTTGTAGTGATGGCAGGGCTTTTCATTTATTTTTCATCGCGACAGGTGACCAGTCCCGACGTCTCCCCAACACAAGAGACCGAACCGCCGGCGCCAACGAAGACTGCAGCTCCTCCCATGGCCAAGGTGTCTGCGATGCCCGTGGGCGCAACGGCGCTGTTTGCGGAAGATGAAGAAGAGGCGCCCACAGCGGCACAGGTCGTGGAGCCAGAGTCGGAACCAGAACCTGCCGCGGTGGTCGAGGAGGCCCCCAAGAAGATTGTGCCGCAGATCCACCACTCGCCGGTCGAGTCGGAGTCGAGCCCAGAGTCTGGACCCGGTACGTATTTCTAGAATTGACACCTTCTTAGCAATGAGAGGCCTTCGAAAGAAGTACTAGAACACCTGTTCCACATCGGGGGTGTGCTTCTGGCCCATTGCTATGCATTGTTGGCTATGGCGTTCTGTCACTAAACCTGAAATGGTCATGGGTTCAGTTCTCGACCGCAGTGGGCACATTTCGATGAGGGTTAAGTGCAAAAACGTTCCTGTGCTTATATTTTAGGTGCACGGTAAAAGAAACCCAGATGGTTAAAATAATACAGACTTAATTAGTAAACACATTGGCATTTGCAAAATACCGGATAGGTGTACGACAGCAACAACGCTGGTAGCAACATCTTGCGACCCCGAGTCTAACGAGAGAGCACACAAAGATCCGTTGACTTGCCGTATTCTAATTCTGCTGGTGTAAAGCGGTGCTAGCTTTCTGTTTAGTCCATTCTTAGCTCTATTTTGCTTTAGAAATCCCTCATAGCCCCACTGTACAACTTTGGGGCGTCAATCCTCACGATTTAATTTAATATTGAGTGTGCTTCTACAAGGTGACAGTTTTGAGCAAGTTGGTACGGTCAGTCCTCGATGTAACCAAGTCACATGTGGAGCAATATTTCGTTTTTTGTATCCTGTACTTGTTATAAAAGAGCTAAACAGAAATTGGCACCCGCTTGTGACGATACAACACAATTATGAATGTGAAAAACAAGCTAAGATACAAGAATGCTTAATTGCACAACTCTTGCCACTGCTGCACCGGAAATCAACGCAGGCCAAGCTAAGCTTTCACCTGAAGTGAGCTCTGTCTGCTGTTCAGTGATGACACCAGAGACCAAAACATGCATTTTTTTTTTCTAATGACCACCTATATGACAGAGGAGTGCATCTAACATTGCTTTTGTAGGTGTTTCAGCTTTTTACTGCTGGCTTGCATATCTTGAGCCTCATAAAAATATAAAAATTTGCTTCACTATTACCAGTACCCTGTCAGATCCCATATTTTTATTTCATTATGGCAGTACAACACTGATCGAAATGAAGGATGGCCTACCAAATCCTATTGTTACTTCATTATATCCAATTATTTGTTGTATCCGATCGTTTGTTACACTCTATAATGTGTTGTTTCTGAGTTCGTTAAGGTGTACTGGTAAGAGAGTACTGTTTTTTAACAGTATATCAGCACAGTAAACAGGGTAGTACGCTGGTAATGAGCACTCGCCTTTCTCCCAGCTTGTATACCATCAGAAAGGCATGTCTTTATCATGGCATTGTTTTGTTTGTTTTCCTCTTAGCCTTCCCGTTCTGATGCACATGAGAGGCTTAAATGCTTTTGCGTTTAGCCACCGCAAAACCAATTCATGTGAAAGATCTCTACTTTGGGAGAGTGTTTTTTTTCCAAGTGACCCATAGCAATATTATTCTCTTTCTGTTTATTAACAGGTGAACCATTGGAAGAAGGAATCTATGAGCATTTGGAGCCAGTGTCGACCGAGAAGAAAATGTCAGCTGTAGCATTGTACGACTACCAAGCCGGTAAGGCAACTGCCTCGTGAAGCACTTAGTAGGGACTCATTATTGACCATAGTTTGTGAGACGTTTGCAGGGACCAAGTCAGACCATCTTGCAGAAAATTTCACCTTTTATTTACCCTTTAACTATTTACCCATTTAACCCTTTAGAGGCCTTAGATGAGCTCAGCTCACTTCTGGTCGAAACCAGTTTTATTGATTTTGACAAATCCGCTTCGAGTATATTAAAGAGCATTTAACTGAGTTTTTGAGAAACTGAGCATAAGGAATAGTTTTTTAGTTACTATCGGATGCCGCAGATGGCGGTGCAGGTTCTGGCAAGTACCTGTACTCATTGCATGTGGGACTGCCTGCAGAGGAAGCATAGCCTTCAGCTTAAAGCTCTAACACTTCAGAGCTGTCTTGACATCATTTTTGTCGCAAGTGTTGGCCGTTACTTGCAGTTATTGAGAGTTATGCTCTGCGTAAAAAATATTACACAAATGGTTCAGTTGCAGTCATGACATCTTTATTGTGCGTGCACATGCATAGATTTGTGTCTGTGGGAGTGCACTGCGTCTTTTAATGGTGTTTTGTGCGGAATCAGTTCATCGTAGCTACATTTGCTATTATTCGTTGAGAAGCCTAGTAACTTTCAGGTCTTGCATGTGACCTCTGGTACATTTGGTTAAATCCACAGTAGGCAAGTTTAGGCCTTTTTTGTCCACAGGACCTCTCAGCCTTTGAGAATCGTTAACCTGACTCTTTCTAAAGATAAGAGTCCCAAGTACTCATGGTGTTATAGTTATTCTTGGAGCATGTTGTACATTGTTGCGGTGTCACAGAGAGCATGCCAATCACAGGCAGACACTGTGCAGGAGAAATGGTACTCTTGTTAATAGTATTTCCCGAATGATATTCTTTCTGTCGGGCTAGCAGAGTTTGTGTATAGCAGCTTGATGAGTTTTCCTCCTAATGCAGCTGACTACGATGAGATATCTTTCGACCCCGATGACATCATCACAGACATTGAAACGGTAAGTGGTGGCAATCATTTTTCTCTGCTGCTACTGCTTTTCTGAGTAACAAAGCAATTGAAGCCAGCAGCCAGTGAAGTGAAGGAAAGCTTAAAGGAAGTGCTTTTTATCATTATTATTTATTTGAAATGTAGAAATATTAAGTAAAAAAAAAAGTTGACAAAAAAGCCATTGCTGCCTTTGGAAGCTGACCCAACAACAGCCACATGATGTGTGTTATACTCCGCAAATTGAGGTGGTGGCTATTCTCCAGTCCGCTTTCTTAGGTGTATGTTTACTGAAGCTAGCCCTGGGAGTGTTAACCAGCGCTACCTGCGGCCATGATGGTAGATGAGCATTATTTCAACCTCAAGCATCACATGGTTCCTGCATCAACCTGTTAAATGAATGTCCAGCTCAGTAAAACGTGGAAGTGAGATGCTTCATCTTTAAAATTGAGCCTGTGGACTAACGAGTACAATATGTATCCAATGTTTTGTTACTGCAGAATTCAACTGTACCCATGCCTTTATTCTCTGTTAACCTTCGTACTCAGATCGACGAAGGCTGGTGGCGCGGGAAGTGCAACGGCAAAGTCGGCCTCTTCCCGGCAAACTACGTTCAACCTCTTTACTGAAGCTTGCATCTTGAAGGCGAGCTTGTCTGAACCACGGTTGTGCCACTCTCTATGATGAAGATGGTGCAGATTCTTCCACAACTTGCTCAACGGCGGTCTTCTTTGGGCATCCAACTTGCGCATCGCTCGCCCATCCAAGACTTCGACATTCGGTCATGACCCATCGGTGGCAGTTTCTCGAACAACCATTGGTGGCAGCTTTTGTTGTCGTCTATTGATTGTCACTTCTTCACGCTACCATTTTGACTACTGAACTGAACAAACGTGCATGATGAAGTATGTTGAACGCTGTTTCATTTTGGTGATTCAAGTCGAAGGTCAAGTGGCACTTCTCGGCATGATGCCTTCCTCGAAATGACTTGACCGAGACCAGGTCACAGGCTTTGTATGAGATCCGACAACCTGTCATTTTACGGCAGGTGACAGTGATTTACTTCATCTTATCCCATGGCAAATCGCTGTGCGTGAGGAGCGATTTGTGTTTGAAGCAACAGTAGGCCATAGAGTGTGGAAGTGAGTGTTGGTTCACAATTTTAGTATGGCAACACATCAGAAAATTTTAACCTATTGTTATATAAATATGCACTTGACAGAATACCAGACACCAGAGACATGGAGGGCAGTAACAATGCTGGTAGCGGCACCTTGTGGTGGTTTGTTCAACTACAAAGTGTTAGAAACATGTTCCGTTTCCTGCTGTTCTTTCCAAATAAAAAAAAAAGACACTACACGTTTGTGATTATGCTGTTGCTGGCACCTTTACACCAGCAACTGAGTAGAACATAGCCTGTCTCGCAATAATAGTTGAACTCAACATCACCAGATAGCGCTACCACAGCAGCTGCTTATGTCTACGTCACCGCTTTTCCCTAAATGGTAATACATTTACAAACAAACCAAGACTCGGTTATCCGTAGAGGGAGTAGATTTGCATGGGCAGTCTCATCTCTCGTGTGAACTTAGTCGAAATAAGTGTGAAAAACTTCTTTTTGTAGGTTTTATGATGTGCGCATTTATGGACCTGCAGGGTCATACCAGAGGTACAGATCCTTGGGAAGTGTTAAACACCGTATGTGCCACTGGTACACGTGCGTCATCGAAAAGTAGTCCGAGATTGTATTCTTTGTAACGGAAAATGTTCAAGTTGGACTAGCATGAAATTGCTGTTTTTCGAGCACATTCAGGCCAGTATGACAACGGTTGAAGACTGTGTTTCACCATGTGTGTATACAGCTTTGAATTTTGTGACTGACCCCAATCTTTTTTAATTTATTCCTTTTGCCTACATTTGTGAGAGACGTTATTGCTCCAGATTTGTCGAGCTTATTACTGTATTTTGAGAACTTAGTTTCTTTTTTTTCAAGTTGTGATGATGATTATGGAAGTGTAGAAAGGCGCAGTTTTGCTGCTTCAGATATTTGTTGTAGATTAGTTGACTATAATAGCTTTTATTTCACAATCTTTTACTCTTCTGTGTCCAATCCTGCTTTGGGACCTTCTTATACGTCAGCTCCATTTTTAGATTATATATTTGTAATTTTTCTTTTAGAAACTGTCTGTTGGGCCCAGTTTTATCGGTTTCGATGCCTCCTGTCTGATGGGACTGCTCCTCAAACAACTAATTTAGTCCAATGAATGCTTTACCGAAATGTTCTTTTCCTTCTTTTTTGGTTTTTGAAAGACTTGTTGTATTCTCGGTGCTTTTATATTCACTCATGTTTATGTAATTTAAATGCTTAATTCATTCCAGATTCTGGTGGAAAATTGCGCAAGCATTTCGCTTTCAGAATGTTCACTTTGCCTCCTACGTCACGCGAACAGTGTTCAATTTGCGCTCTCTCCTCACGGTGCTGGCCAATCGCGAGAGTGCAAGGGAACGTTCGGAAAGCGAGATGCTTGAGCGGTCTAGCCCCCCGATTTACTTAATTACGCATACCGCTGGTGTACTTATCCAATGTTAATCGTGGGTTCTTGATGTGGTGCCAAGTTTGTTTTTCACAAGGTATCTTACGGTCTATCGTAAGACTCTGTAGGCATGTAATGAGCAGATGTTTGGTATCTATAAACATTTTTTTGTTCTTGTAGGCTTCCAGTGCACACGTGCATAAATTAATGTAGAAAAGTATTTCAGGGTCATTGCACTATCAGACATCAGTTTACAAGCAATCTGTTGATGGCACCCGAAAATTTTTGTTCTGCACGGATGCCATTAACTGAGCTACACTGTTTGTACGATTACATGGATTTCGCAATAAACAATCATATTGTTTTCATACAATACATTTTGGCCCTGCATTCATTATGACAATGCTGGTACTGCTGGTAATGGTAAGCAATGGTAAGTTTGATTAGGCTGTGCTAATCGCTGAGTTGGCTAAATCCACAAAGCCTTTCTTGCGTAAAGGGTGCTTTGCAGGCCTATGAAAAGTCGTCTCATCATCATCAGCCTATTATGTCCTCTGCAGGACGAAGGCCTCTCCCAGCATTCTCTGATCCTTATTTTCAATCAACTGACTCCCATCCAATTCCAGCGAATTTTCCAATTTCATCACACTTCCTAACTCTGCCCTCCTTGACTGTGCTTCCCTTCTCTTGTCACGAATTATGTAACTGTAATAGACTATCAGTTATCCATACTGCACATTACGTGGTTTGCCTAGCTCCATTTGTTTCCTCTTAATGGTAACTAGAATATCGGCTACCCCCGTTTGCACTCTGATTCACACCACTGTCTTCCTGCCTCTTTATGCTACGCCTATCATTTTGCGTTCCATCACTCGTTGCATGGTCCTTAGCTTTATTAACCCTCAAGTTTCTGCCCTGTACGTTAGTGCCAGTAGAATACAGTGATTGTCCACTTTTCTTTTCAAGGATGGCAGTAAGCTGCTGGTCACTACTTGGTAATGCCTATCTGTATGTGCTCCAACCCATTTTCATTCTGTTGATTTTCGTATGTTTCAGGCCCCACAATAACTGACCTAGATAAGCACGTTGGGCAGATTCTGAAGGCTGACTGCCAATGGCTAATGTGTCTTCTCTTGCCAGCCTACTGAACATTACCATAGTTTCCTGCACACTAATCACTAAACTTGTTGTAAGACTGTCAGCTATGGCCCTCTATCATTTGTTGCAAGTCATCCATTAAGAAATCTCGCGACTCCTTCTCTTTGCTTTGAGTGGCTTGGTACGAAGTTGCCAGATCTCTCGTATGGATCAGAAATGAAGAAAGGAACTCGAATAATTTGTGTGCTTCATCAGATGTGACACTATTCCAAATTGCCTCTCATCCCCTCCCTTGCCACACCTTCTTGTACTTATCACTGTGCTGATGGATAATGGTACATCGGAATCCATGATTCAAATTCAGCCCCCCCCCCCCCCTCAAAAAAAAAAAAAAAAAAAAAAAACGAATCCTCGATTTAAATTTGCAACCCCCTTGAACATGGCACCCCTCTCCCTTGTACGCATTTATGATGGTAAATTTGTGATTAGCTCACACTCACTGGCGCCCCTCCCGTCATGCTCCGTTTGCATGCTTCGGCGAGGACTCGCTCGGGATGTAACCTGAATCCGCCCCTGCTCACACTCGTGCAGTAACCAGAATGGTTAGGCAAGTGATCCGGTCTGCAATTTGGTGAATGGCCAGCACACGACGGTGAATGGCCAGCATTCTTGAGCCAGTCATTGTTGCCGAGGCGACTTGGCTAACACTTCTGTGTCAGCCAATCACGTATGCTGATCCAACTGTCCTGATCTACTGGACATTTCGCCCATCTGTTTTCATCCTATGTTAGCACGAAACTGTACAGCTTAAGCATATGCGACAGGACGCGTGACCCACTGGTTAAAAAAAAAAAAAAAAAAAAAAAAAATGTGCGAGCGCTTTCGCTCCAGTCGGCCGGCCCTGCATATTACCCACGTCAGTTGGTTATCTTAGGTGAGCCAGGGAGGCCCTCTATTACGAGGAATGCATGCGTGGCAACCAATCACTGTACCCAATACCATGGACAATCTGAACCGTACGTAACACATCCCCGAGCAGGAAAAAAAAAAAAAAAAAAAAAAAAAAAAGAAAGTTAACCGTGTTAGTGTAATGGTTACCATTTGCGGGTCGGGATTTCCTACGGCTTAACAATTAGGTGCCGACCGTTCTTTCCGACGCGCAACTCTGTTTTTACAACAGTGACGCTGGCGCGCGCGAGAGCGTGACGTTACTTGGTATCAAGATTTAGACACTGCTGCTATTTTTAAACGAAGCCGATAATATATTCTGTGCCTATTTCCATGAGGGAAATCCCCAATCTACGGCGAGACGCTCCTTGCCAGCCAGGTAAACGACTCGCTAATTTTTATTTCGAACATCCCTCCTCTTCCGAGTGCGAAAAAACCCAAGGAAGTGGCAGCGGTGAGGGTGTGCAGCACGCACCAACGTGCATTCATTGACGTCAGGTAAACGCGAGGCGAAGCACACTTCCAGTTTTGAAGGTAATACAAATGGCGGCGCCCACGTTATACGCTGTTGCTTGGTAACGTTACCAACTTTACTTGGCAAACTGTGTTGCGCGGCGTTTGAAAGCAACTGGCGATTCTTTTACTCTGATGCGGATGAATACGCTTCTTTCGCGCTTGCTTGCGAAGGTCATCACGGCCGTGAACTTGTACAAAGCACATCTACGAGACGGTTTCGCATTTCGACCGCATGGAGGTGAATCTGCGGCAGGTGGCTGTTCTTTATTAGCTTCAAAACTACAGCACGTCATGCAACCAGTCTTGCTTCCGAAAGCTAACAAACCTTCGCGCTCTCTTAGAAAAAACAAAACTATTTAAAACCAGGTGTATTTTGTTTAAATAAAAGCAAACGTAGTTGTTATTTTTGTCGATAGAGGACGCGACAGTTTGCGAGTTACAACTTTTTGAAGCAATTAATGTGGCAACTTTCAGCGCAAGTGTATTGCGATGTTCTGAACCGGGCACAAATTTTGAGATCTGTGGGTGCTCCCGACCAATGGGCGGCAAGCTCGCGACGTGTTTTCCTGGAAAACTCGCGGCGACGGATTGTCCGATACTATCCGTCGCGTGCCAGTTTGTATTGTTTATTATTTCGCGATTATCGTGAGTCATTCAGTCAAAAGTTGTTCTCGGCGGCGCCTCGAGTGGACGATGGCGGGTTGCTGCAGTGTTACGTGATCGGTCGCGGAGTAGACGCTTTCTACGAGACGTTTTGGGGCCGGCCAGCCGAAGCGCGTCATACCCAGCGCCTGAATGCGCCTTCCCGTTTGCGGAATCCCTCTCGCGAACTGCGGCGGATAGGCTTGATCGCGGACTCGACAATCGAAAGGTAAGCTTCTTCAGGCTCGCCAGCGGACATCTCTCTCGTTTTAAGTTTCTCTCTAAAACAGTCGCCTAGGCCTAATACGCCGTTTTATCGCGATAGCGGCAGATAAACGCTACTTCCTTCGGTGATCTGTGGCTTGCCGATTCGGACGAGAAAGAAGCGGTGGTGTTAACGCATGCTTTATCGGCGTGCCGCGCGCTTCGGTGAATGATTATTTCTCTTTTTCGCCACGCGCTTCGGAGATCGCAACGTCGCCGATAAACTGCGTTGTTGCCTTGGAGAGTTCCTTGACACCGCCTGTCGAGCCGGCGATGCCGCTGGTCGTGTCTTCGTCGTTCGAGACGAACGTGTCGACGCGAGAGCCCAGTTTGGCGATATCGCGCGGGAGCGGACTGGGAATATCGACATCCGCTAATCGTACCCGGTTCTGGGCACGGTAAAACGGCGGAAGGTTTCGTTGCCAAATTATTATTATTATTTTTTTTGTTCTGTCGCGGTAACGCGGACCGCGAGCCAAGAAAAGGAGCTGGTCGTCGTGCAGTGAATTGGCGCGTTCGAGTGTGTCGATGCGATTCGGACGAAGAAAGCCGCCGCCCATACGTGGTTGTTTTTCTGTCCTGAACATTTTGTTTTGCATTGAGAGCGGCGACTGGTGTGCGACCTTGTAATCAGTGTTGACACGCGCACATATCTCATGGTGACAGGTGTGTGTGAATGTTCACACGTCTTTCGCGCGGTTATCGAACTTGTGCTTGTCCAACAGCGTAGCCAAATAAACGTCCCGCCCGTTTGCACCGGGCAGCATCGCGCATAACATATCTTGGAACGAAGTACAAAAGAAATCATTTCTATATTACCGAAGGCTTTGCTGACAGTCACACTGCTGATGACACTTGCTGTGACATGGAAGCGGTGGGGAACACGTCAGTAGCAGAACCTACGTTTGAATAGCCACTTTTTGCGTCTCACCAATTCGGCGTTGCACAGCGACAGTTACGAATCTCCTCAGCCAATCAGGAACGAGAACCGGTCGCACGTGAGACAAAGTAGGCTCCAAAGATTGTGCGTCGCTAATCCATCCGTGTCCGTAATCTGCGCACGGAAGGATTAGCGTCTGACGGCGGGTGACGGCCCGGCTTTTAGCTCTCATTTCTGATTGGCTGTGTAGTGACCCGTGGCGTTCCCCGAACTTGACAGGAGTTTGTGACACGGCAGTATGATATCGTGATTTGGGGGCTTGTTGGCTTTGCAAATGCATGGTTAGCTGACTGCCAAGTACATTGCGCTCTTTTTTGCTCTGTCTTTTTTCTTCTCTCCTTCTCTCTCTCTCTATACCCTAAACCCCTGATGTCAAAGGTCGTGACGCTCCCTGGGTTCGTACTGGGCCCCGGGTTCGAAGCGCCCACCCCTCTTCGCTTCTTCCTCTTGCATGAGTTGAGGCCAGCCCATTCACTAACATGCAAACAGACGTCAGCCTAGATGACGTAGGTAAGGCTTGCTGCTCACTAACCACATCTTGTAGCATCTTGTACCATTGTGTTGCAGAACATTGGCTTGTTACCCCATGCTAGTTACTGTTAACCTGAATGTCAATAATGACTCCAGCTTACAATGATTGTTGTTTGCTAATGTATAAGGGGTATGTATGCTTAAGCTGCATAATCTGCTGGGCTGTGTGGGCGAAGATTTTGTGGCAACTTGTAGATGTTATCCAGGTGTTCATCTTGTGTAGCTGGATTTTTGCACAATCGCACAGGATTAATAGTTAAAACCATCAGAAATCAGTTGGAGCTAGCAGCAAATTGGATAGTAGATAAGTTCAACTAGTCAGACATTTTAACCTTGGATAAGTTCTGTCAGCACTTAATTGCAGCATGCAAAATAAATGACACGGTTAGTGGAAACGTGTGGAATATGACAAGAAGTGCATCACCTGTTAGAATCGTTGGACATCTGTGAAAACTAATTCTGTGTAGTGCACTGCCTTTTAGCAACAGATAACACCTGTGCTTTGCTCTAGGAAAAAGTGCTTTGGAATATCCTAGCAAATTTGCCTCGTTGGGTTGCATGCTATTGCAGCTTCTGTTAAGATTCAGCTTATGCAGTTTTTACAAGTTGACACATCTTTCCTTGTGGTATGTTGTCACTTTCTGATATTTTTTTTTTTTTTCTGTGTAGATGTATGTTTTTCATAGTTGGAAGGCACATGCAGTATTAGGAGACTGCAATGATTCTGCATTCTGCGGAGGCTCATTTGTAACATGAAAAACGGGAAATCTTTGATTTTTGAATTCTCCATTATGAGGTTAAAAATATTTATTGCATAAAACAAAACAATAAGCAAATCTCACAAATACGTTTGGCTTGTTCTTAGCTTGAATTAGTCACATACACAAGCATACACACAATCACATACACGAAAATGTCATGTCAGCCCTGCTTTAGGATTACACAGAAAATCTCTTTCTGCTCGTGCGGGACTGCTTCATAAGCTTTTGCCACTGAATGGTGTCAAGTCTTCACGTTGTCGTCTTCTATCTCCGGACGGAACAGCGGAAGTGATAGAGCGGCACATGGCGGCCGAGCCGACTTACCTGAGCCTGGACCAGCAGGCACGGCTGCCAGTGGCCCAACCACAGCCACAGCAGCAGCCACATGTGGTCATCCTTGAGCAGCCTGCATCGCGAGCCCTGAGGTTCCGGTACCAGTGTGAGGGCCGGTACCCGGGCACCCTCGTTGGAGTCAACAGCACCGCCGAGAACAAGACCTACCCCACCATCAAGGTGCGCACATTGAATGCTTTGTCGCTTTAGACAGTTGCGGCTGTCTGGCTTCTAAAGGCTGTGAAGGTCTTGGGTGATATTGATAGAAAACAAACGACTACACCGTAGTGCGTGGATTTGAAAAAAGCCATTCATTTATTGTTCCTTTTATACAGAAATACCAGCTTGCTGATGTAAGTGCAAGGAATAGTTCTTCGATGAAGACACGTTGAGGAACCAAGGAAGTTCGAATTTAAGTTTATGCAAGGCTAACTAGAATGAGAGGGCAGCATACCCACAAGGCCAACTGCAGTTAAATTTTGGATTGTGTAAAAAGCGCAGGTTCACATGGTGCATATGCAAAGCAGCTTTCGTTTGAAATTTTACGTTCTAAATATGAGTGGATGCTAGCAAAAATGGACATTTCTGATGAAGAAACTCAAAGACACACTGCCATCACTGGAAGCGAGCTTGATAAGACATGTGACCTGGCGAAGATTTTGGAAGCCATGTTCTGGGATCTGTGCATCGTGTCCACGAACCAGCAGGCTTCTGTGTCGTTTGCTAATTAGGGGCCACTTAAAGGATTGTAAAGAGAACTTTTAGGCAATTACCAGCTTTGCCAAGATTGCTTCAAACCATACACTGCTCATTTATAACCAGTTTATCAAAGGTGAAATTGGGTTGCCCTTGAACTGGCTTGGATGTATTTGTAGTCATTATTGGCAGCTGTGGCAGCAGTGTATTTTAACAGATTTCACAGCCTTTCTTAAAATGAAACCGTGGCAGTTCCATAACGAAATTGCATTGCAACACATATAGGTATGATGCATGCCATTTTATGAAACAAATGGCATAGTGTGAGCTTGGTCTGCAATGTCGATTGTTGGGTCAATCGTACCTACCGTGTGCAGGTGGCTCTCCAGTGCACAGGATTTATTACGCACGAACAAACATTGTACAGTCGAAGGCTTTTATAACGAAGTGCTTGAGGCCTCCGAAATAATCTGTTATACATGTCACTCCGTTCTAAAGGTTGTGCACCGCACCGCTCACAATAGAACTGGGACAGAATGATTTCTTGGTTGTACAGGTCATTCTGCTGTAGCAGCGCTCCACTGTAGTGTGTTTGTAAACACATGCAGCATGGGTGGGAGTCAGTTTATTTAAGCTATTTCGCTTCTTTTCAGTATGGTTCCAGTGTAAAAGAACATGCGGAGTTTAGTACTACTTACTGTTGGGGCTTGGTTTGACGTAATGTGAACTTTCTAGCGCTAACGGGATGCAGGCGATAGGAGAGAAGACAAGTGTGTTTGTCTCTGTTGCCATCGTCTGCATCCTTTTATACTCGCAGGCAATTTTCTGTGGGAACGAAGGGAAAGTTGCAAGGACCGTGCTTCTGCAGACGTGTTACTACGCCGAGTAGTCGGGCACCATTTAGTTCTCTGCCAAGTAGTCCGGCAGCGTTTGACGGTGCTTGCTCCGTTTCTTTTTTCACTGAGCAGATACCGAGTCAACGTAGCTTGCTACTTGCAGTGGGTTTGTGTTTGCTAAAATGCGAGTCAGCAAAGTGAAAAAATAATACATTCCAATTTAACAGTGAGTGGTTAGTTTTGTCCTAATGTAAGTGCCATAGTAAATGAGTTGTTTATACTGAGAAGTACTTCTGTTTGGGCAAGTTGGTGCAATGTATTGCAAGTTTAAACAGTGCGAAAAGACGAGCATTAAGGTACATGTAAAACAGCGCAGATACTTGTATGTGTACCTTTGTCCTCATCTTTTCATTCTGTTTAAACTTGCACTATGTTTACACTGCTTTCTATTCCCCAGCTTGAACAGACGCGAATGAGACTGCAGGACTTTTTTTGAGGAGCGCTTCGCTTCTGTAGCCTTTCCTTTTGTTGCCACAGAAATTTGAGCGTGAGTAAGCTCAAGCTTGTTCACACGAAATGCGTAGACGTGCGTTGACAACTATTGCGCGTACCATCCCGTCCTTGCAGGTGATGGGCATCCAAAAGCCAGCCGTGGTGGTCGTCTCCTGTGTGACGAAGGACCAGCCATACCGGGTACACCCTCACAACCTCGTCGGCAAGGAGGGCTGCAAAAATGGGATTTGCACGCAGCACCTCAAGCCAGACATGACGTGCACGTAAGCTAGACTTCTTTTCATTTCGCACTTGCATCGATTCAGTGGTTGCTAACTGTCACAGTCTTTCCTGGTATCAGATCTAAGCAGTTGCACTATTGTGTGACGTGTGCTAGGTGTTTCAGTGGCCGCCCCCTCTTTATGTTTATTTGTTAAATACCATGAATTTGAGGCCAAATGAAAATTTCTGCTGAAGACCTGTAGCAATGGCGAACATCTGAATTTGTGATAATGGATGATAAAAGCCTCGAATGCGCTTCTTCAAACACTTTGTTTGACTTATTCAATACGACTGACTTAGGGCTAGGATTGTTAAGGTGTCGTCAACATTCCGGTCTGGTGGCACCATTCCTGCCGCCCTCAGTTCCTTGCCCTGTTTCCTTCAGCGTCCCTATAACAGCACTACTAACTGTAATACTGCCATCTTGGTCTGGGCAAGTTATTTTGGAAGACTAGAAACGGCACATAAAGGACGAAGGACAGTGAAAACACGACACGGGTGCTAACTTTTGCAACTGGATTTTTATTGGGGAAGCATCTAGTGTATATACATAAACAATACTCGTGTGTCAGGCAGTACAAAAACAAGCAAATGAATTGGGGCCTGTCAATCATCCATCAAAGTACAAAATCTCTGTGTCATGCAACGTGATTGATGTTGTACTTAAACTCGTGTCTGCATTCTTTTTTTTTTAATAGTATCTGAGCTGAAATCTTGGAACAGGTGCCAGGCAGAGAGTTCCTTGTAAATGGTTATGCTTTGTGGACCGGGCAACTTCGGTTTTGGAATACAGTATGCCCCTAAAGGCATTAAATAAGAAAGTTAATTAGGGAAGTTTGATCAGTAATAATTCATGAAAATTCTGTTGTACATTTTGTATCAAATTTCCCACCAGGTGTTTCAGAGACAGTCACCAGTGACGACTGTCTCTGAAAGCTAGGTCTGTGTTTTATCTTGCACTTATATTTCATGTTCTGCTGCCTTTGTCAACATTTATAGAAGTTCAAGTCGTGTTCGTCTTTTGGCTTGCAGCTTTACAAGTCTTGGAATCCAATGTGTCAAAAGGCGAGATGTTGAACAGAACTTGGTACAACGAGAAAACATTCGGGTTGACCCATTTCGAAGTAAGTACGCAAGGCTTAGAGAGATTGTTTAGAAGCCTTACGCAATTACATATAGGTTTTTCCTACAAGGAGCTTTGCCTGTTTTAGTGAAACACATAAATTCGTTGTCAAACAGCAGTGAACTATTGAACAACCGCCCTTTGTGATTTTGGTGGTGATGATGATGTGAGAGTACCGTTTGAAAAGAGGTGGCATATAACACTAAGCTTGATCTTTAACCTCTCTGGCGTATCTAAATATTTCAGTGCTTCCATACGCTAAGCTACCTTATTCAAGACGGGGAGTTCTCTTCCTTGTATGTTTTCCTTTAATTTGGGCCACCAGTTTCACAGCTGTCTCTTACTACTGCTGTCTCTTCCACTTACTGTCTATTCAACTTATTTACTGTTAGTAACAACAGTGCTTACTTCCATCTGTCTCTAAAGTCCACGTTTATTACTGGGTGGACACTGTGACATACTCCTTGAAGATGCTCAACAATTTCTGCACCTATTACACACACTATGCATAAATCGTCTTCAACTGAAAAGGTTCTTCTATAGCTCTGCATTCTAGGACACCCTTATCCGGCTTCGAATAGTAGGGCACTGTCCTTTTGGATGACTGTAATTTTTTTCCGTTCAGATTTAATTTCTTTGCTGTTTGATATAGCAGCAGATGGCAGTACAAGGTCTCCAGGACATGTCTCATTTCTGAGCCTAACTGCAAGCATTCTGTGCACTTTGAATTAAGTGAACAGGCTGAGGCAAGCAACACTTTATAGATGCTTGCATACTTTGAGTGCCATTGTTGTTCGTGCTGTTTCTACTAGAAAAAAAAACTAAAGCATAGTGGTACACAGGCACACTGAAAATGGTGACTAGCCTTGGTTTTTGTTCTCTGAAAAATTGTGCTACAATGTTGCTGGAAGCTGCTCCTTTTTTAATTATCATTTGGGCTAGTGTAAAAGAACTTAAGCTAGGCTTGTGACAGTCAAAATCTGTGCTTCTGGGGTAGAATCCACAAAGCTTTTGGCTAGCAAGAGCTGTTTGCCATGGGCCAGCCAGCCACTTTTGTTAATAACAGTGTCCAGCTTCACAATTGGCTAATACTTGCTCTGTGAAACAGTTCTGGCACAAGAACTTTTTGTGAATACGAGCCCTGTTCTTTGGAGCGTTGCTGTATTCTGCTCTGGAGGTGCTCATGTAGTTCCTGCATTGCAGATGGCTTTGCCCACAAGGACCAGGCGGCCAGCATCGACCTCAACGCAGTGCGTCTCTGCTTCCAAGTGTTCCTCGAAGGCTCACAGCCGGGGAAGTTCACGGTTCCCCTTCATCCCGTGGTCTCGGACATCATTTATGACCGCAGTGAGTGTCTGCCTCTTGCTTCCTGGCTGCCAGTCATTGCAAAATCTTAATGCATATCAAATCTTAATGCCGGTCAAAACTGAGCCATCAGTGTTATACTCGGGTTTGTAGCACAATCTGATCTTGGATCTTAGAAACAATGCAATCGAAGGCACAGTTGGGCAGATGCTGATACTATTGCACAATATGCATGCCTGCCATCCCTCCCAGATTTGTTGCAAAATTTACTAATTTCGGCTCATTGTACGATTTCACAATTGTATCGTTAGTTATTACGAAAATAAATTCTGTTCGCAAAAAGGATTCGCTCGTCGATCTGTGACCGTACTTCATGAAGTATTCTGATTGTGAACAGAGGCTGAAGGGTTACCTGCTCGGAGCAAGTAAGTTCCCGAAGCAGGTGAAATCAGCGACAGCAAAGTTGGTGAAAAAGTCACCGTGATCTAGAAACGGTGTGTTGCCTGTGAGTTTGTGCTGTGCCAAATTCGCTGCATATAAAGATAAATCATCATTCATCAACTAAGGTTTGACTATTCTCTTAATAACAGACGTATTGCTGATGTTACGTATTACAAGTACATAGGTGTTATGATTAATTCCCAGCTTAGTTGGACTGACCATATTAAATATTTATCACGTCATCTGCAAAACAAAACCTAGGCTTCTTGAGGCATAAACTTAAAGGAACACCAAGCAGCGTTAAGAAATTGGCATATATATCTCTCATCAGGCTGAAACTAGAATATGCAGAAATAGTCTGGGATCCACATACCAAAAAAGACATTTCAGAGCTGTAAAAAGTGCAGAGACGTGCAATGTGTTTTATCTACAACAAATTTCGAAGTACTGACTCTCCATCTGCTCTAATGGTAGCTAACCAAATTCAGCCCCTCCACATAAGGCGTAAAATTTCCCGATGAGGCTTTCTTCATTCACTTATTCATAGAAAATTTGGAATCTCTCTAGACCCTAACGTCACGTCCTCAGTTACACGGAAAACCCACCACAAACATAATTTCACGTCGGCCCCCTACTTTGCTCGGACAAACCAATATAAATAGTCATATTTCCTGTGAACAATCACGGAATGGAATTCATTGCTAGAAGATGTGTTTGAAAATGAAAATTTTGTAAATGCTGTTGCCAACAGTGTATAATTGTGTCGTATTCATGTTTTCCATATTCTGCCTGTCCGCTGTTAGTGATCAACCCTGTATTTTATTGACTTGCACTACTGTTTCTTGGCGTTCCGAATATTGTATGTTTTATTTTTCCCATCATGCTAAAATAAAAATAAATAAAGTGTATATGGCATCCTCCAAAAGATGTGTATGCTTGAGACAAACTTAAAAAACAACTCCTTTTTGTGTTTGTTGGCTGAACCTATTGGAGGAGCAGAGGAGACAGTTTTTAAAGTGGGTTCTCACATTTATGGGTCCTCCTGCATGAAGTTTTTAGATGTTCCAATGTTGTACATTTATTTAGACACATAACAGGTGACAAAAACAAAGACTATTGTGATTGCTTGTTGCTATATCATAGCACTGCTGCAGTGAAAAGTGATAACCAGCTGTTGTCTCTTTTCCACGCTGTTGTTGAGAGATTCAGCTATCTCAAAAATCTTCTTTGTACATACGAGGCACTAAAGCCTCTCTTTAACTAAGACAACACATTTTTTTTTTTTTTTTGACAGGTTCCTTGGCATTGAACATCCTGTTTGTGTTAGGCGATCTTTAGACAACTGTGCTGCTTACTACAGCTTTTTTTTTAAAGGTCAGGTGCTTGTTTTTTTGTATTTGTTTGGTCACACTGGCATTCATACTTGTCTATGTTGCAACTGCCCATGTAATCATGCGTGTTTTTCTTGACAAAAACACCTTCACTTCCTTGATGCCTTCACGTACAGGCAAGAGATAGCACGCCTGATAGCCTTCTCCTGTGCCTGACCAGAAGGGCGGTGCTTGAGATGATAATTTTGGACAGAAATGCTTTGTCCAGCTTTATCACCTGGTAACAGTTGTCACTGGATAGGTGCCCTACCTGTCACATTATGTACGTAGAAACCGGGAAGAGTCATACGCATTGGTAAACGCCGGGATAAGAAGGCTTGAAGCATTTTTATGTCATTTAGCATTACTTTCTTGAGTAAGCCTTATCTGCCAGAATAAAATCGGGGTTTTGAAATACTAATTTGCTGATGTGAACTGATTTAGCATTACTCCTTTGGTATCCCATTAAAGTCCACTTTATTTTCAAATGTGGGTTGTAGACTGAAGGCCAACAGACTTGTTTTTTTTTGTTTTTTTTTTTCTACTGGGAACCTTTGCAGTTTGGTGCCTTTAGAAGCTCTAGAAGTCTTCATCTTGCAGAGGCTTCATCTGTTTGTGTTACCTCTGTTTCGGGAAATCGTTAATCATTGCTGTACTTTTCAGTTATGAGTGTACTCGGGTGTCTGACAAGCTGTTTGCAAATGGGTTAAGATAGTGATAAAGGCTGTTGAAGTTTGTGTTTGTTAATTACACTTTTTTTTTTTTCAATTTCTCTTCTGCAGAGGCTATGTCTGATCTAACGATCACCAAGCTTAGCCACACATGTGCTCCTATGTCTGGTGGCTTGGAGATGATCCTGCTCTGTGACAAGGTCGCGAAAGGTCAGTGTATTCTGGCACAGACGAACCTTGATGTAACGAATTATCAGAGATAGCAAAGTGGATCTAAAATTTGCTTGTTCATGGTTTATTTCAGTGCATATTCTACTCCTATAAAGAAGTTGAAAATGCAGAATTCAATGTGGTATTGGTTATAATGAAGGCAGTTTTTGTTTGCAGTGGCTCAAGATACCATGCAAGCTAGCAGCAAAGAAGCCTAAACGCTTACAAATGTAAATTTAAAGTGCTTTCCCGTACATGTGTCATTAGCCGCAATGAAAATGTTCTGGTCACTTTTGCCATCAATGAACGGGAGGCAGAGCTCACCTCGGCCAAAAGCTTGGCTTTATCTGGATTGGTTTGTGACACAGAGGTGGCTACTTATTGCTTTTTGTGAAGATTTCTCTAAAACTATTACTTGTTTCAAAATGTAGCCGTGGCTACTGCTGAGTTCTTCGTTCTCCTCTTCTATCTTCTCCTCTTTGCCACGTTACAATACTTCTCTTTTTTTGCATCATTAGCCGATTCGTTAGTGGCAATTTTTGTTCTTTTAAATGAATATCAGATAAAACGGAAAAATATTTCTTTGGTTGCAACTTTGTTTATTGAGGTTTGATTGTATACGGATAATTTTTAACCTCTTAATTTGCTGCCCTCTTAACTCATTGTCACTAGTGACTAATGGACAAGAGTTTTTGTTGGGCACTTTAGAGCGTAGTCAAGGTACACTAGGAAAGTGTAAGAGTGTATTTTAAAAAGCCTCGCATGAAGGCATCCTAAATGGAACACTGAGTCAGGCCAATAGGCAGGTTACTGTATTGAAAATATGCATTTTTGTTTGACAATAAACGGTAGTTAATCTGTTGTGAAAATTGAATGCCAGAGTTGTGTTCCTGAATTCTGTGTACTATCTGTGTGCGAGCGACATCGTGAATGTGGTGGTGCTTTGGTGTCTCTGAGCGAAAGGTCCACGAAAGTAGCATGAACAGCTGCACTAAGCTTAGCTAATAAAGTGGGACCAGTAATACGTGCAGTGATTAATATTTGTGCGATAATAGGCTGCAAGGGACTTAGTTTAACACCAGGAAGCCCAAGCGCCATTTCAAATGAAGGTAAATTAGAACTTGCGCACCTTTATTTCTGGCCACACAGAGTACATTACCAAAAAAATAAAAAAAGCAGTGACGTGCGCTATGTAAAATAATTTGCTAAACTGAAACCTCGCTTTAGGGTGTCAGAAATGATAAGCTTACTCTGCTCAAATCTGCATTTTGAGGTTTCAAACTCAGCATATCGGAAGTGATACGTTGGGGCTTTGTGGATTTAGTAATGCAGCTATTTCACACGATGTGATGTGTGAAGGTTATGCTGCAAGAACTGTCCAGGTGTTCAGCGTCGTCTGTTTGTTCTCTTCGTGCAGACGACATCGAGGTGTGGTTTGAGGAGGAGAGGGACGGCCAGACGGTCTGGAAGGAGCGGGCCGAGCTGTTGCCCAACGGGGTGCACAAGCAGGTGGCCATCTGCTTCCGGACGCCCCGCTACCGAGACCCCATCATGGCCGACGTGCCCGTCGATGTGCACCTGCTCTTGCGGAGGCCCTCCGACGGTGCCCTCAGCGAGCCGCGTGCCTTCACCCTGCACCCCAACGAGCGGGGTGGGTGTCACACCAGAACTTTGGGTCTTGTATCCCAGTAGCATGGGAAGGTTTACCTTCATTTGCATCGAGCTACATTCGCGTTTTGTGTCATTAACTTCCTGCTGCATGACATTGTTTAATGCAATTTGATGAACATGACATTTGCGATGAAAACTACGATCTAGTGAGTCGGGCAACTCTTTCTAATGTGTTCCAGTGCTTAATGCGTATTCTCTAAGAATATCAGGAACTAGATGCAGGGTCAGCAAGGCCGATGCAGTATACAAATTAAAATTGTGTAACTAAATCGCTCATTTTTAAAGAAATACAAAGCTGCTTTGCATTTGACCTGATCAGTGACCGACAGCTCCTCCACTCCATGCTGGTTCTGGTACCTTGGCCATGTTGCTTGTTTGGTATGTGTTACTTAATTCATGCTTGGACTGAAGCCTGTGTTCCACTTTGTCTGGATATGTAACAGTCAATTATGTATGTAATTGTGATCTGAATGTTTTAATTTATTGCCATCACTAAAATATAATTTCAACAAAGAGATGCCCACTTTGGAAAGTTTTGTGCATACACTGTTGAATCTCTTGTCCTTTATTGGCACATCATCATCGCCGTTGTATGTAAATGATATTATCCTTGCCACATAGTACCACTAGAACCTAATGTCATTTGATGTATCAAATGTCATTGCCTATAAATGACATTAAATTTTTTTTGTATGACAGGGGTATTACTTGTGATTTTCGGCTTAATGTATGACTACAGTGCATTCCGCTGATACAAGCATTTTCAAAGCCTAAAGTTGAGACATTGAGCAGCTGTTTCCTTGTAATCTGGGCGGAGTTTAAAAATATATTTGGTATTGCAGTGAAGACTTTTTAACCCTTTGAAGGCCTTTGATGACAGTAGCTAATTTCCAGCCAATGCCGCTTCTTGAAAAAATTTGACGAACCTATCTTGTCGACTGTACTTTGGAGCTGTTAGCAGGGTTTTTGATGAAGTAAGCACGTAAAACAGTTCTGCAGTTATCATTTGATACGACGGTTGGCAGTAAAGGTTTATTGTGGTTGCACTTGGTCTGCGTGCAGAGGAAGCTTTGGGAGGCATGTAGCCCAGAGCCATAAAACACGATCTTGGCAAAACATTTGGGTGTTCCTAGGTTAAGTAACCCTCAAAAACAGGGCCTGACAGCTAAAGATTTGTCTCTTTTGACACATCACCTATGTGAGCGGGCATCAGAAGTTGTATTGTAATCACTGATTGCTGCTTTAATTAAATGAAACTCACTAAGAAGCTATTGTAGTAATCACATTAGAGAACCTGTTGCAGTTGCAGGAGTGGTTGGGAAGGGACCTGGACGTGTGGCCTTGCAACTTGTTTCTCCTGTATTTTGCAGATCCCGAAGCAATAGAGCGCAAAAAACGCAAGATTGGCGAAGGCTACTTTGACCGGTACTTTCAGGAGAGTGTTCTTCTGGGTGCATCTGCCGGTAAGTACCGTTGTTGGTGGTACCATTAAGATTGTACTGTTAAGGCCGTACCGTTGAAAGTGGTACCGTTTGTGTCCTGGGCTGCCTTTGTTTTCCCATCATTGGGGGTACCATTAAAATTGTACTGTTGAGGCGGTATCCTTAAAGTGGTACCATTTGTAGCTTGGTGTCCTACAGTATGTGGGTCTAGAGCTAGAGCAGGGCTTCTGTGAGGGAGGAGGCTACTCCCTCGCAGTGCACTCTTGCAATCAGTGCACTCCTACAGCAGGTTTTGAAGACTTGGGTCCAACTCCATTTGTTTAGTAGATGTCAGCCTAACTAATTTATCTTAAAGTAAGCCCCCGATGGAGCTTCATGGATTACTTTATACATCCTAGTAATAGATGAGTAAAGCTGGCAATTGACATCTGCATTTGTGCGATCGGCGCCACCACCCGTGCCTTCATGAGAGCTAAGTGGTGCGAAGTAACATGACTCATTTCTTCGATCGTCAACAGCAGTGACGACTGTATACGGAGACGTCACTCTTGCGCAAATCCAAGCATAGTATGAGGCAGGGCATTTTAGAGATTCTTTAAAGCCGCTCTAAGCCTAATAAATGTTATTTTTGGGGGGGGGGAGGCTTGGAAGTGTCACATACACTTGCGCTTTTGCATAGAGGTGATTAAGATTTTCTTTTTCACGCTGATATCGTCTACACTTATACAGTGGAATCTCGTTGATACGATTCTGCATAATCCGTTTTTTTTTCTTACCGACAATTTTTTTTATATACAATTATTTTCGGATCTTACGATTTTCGGATGATACGTTTTATTTCCTGGTTCCCGTGAAGATCGTATCAACGAGATTCCACTGTAATGAATATTGAATATAACAAAGGTATTTTCGTGTCATGTGCAACTTCGTTAGAATGAGGTTGCCTAGTTTGTCTAATGGCAACATGACTTTGGCTTCTACGCTTAGTTTAAATCTTACACTATCTTTGGCGACTGAATAAGTAATAGTGCACAATCTTTACTTCCAAGTGATATCTTGTAAGAGGCGTTCTACACAATCTGTCTTTCTGTTCATTTTTCATTTGCCCATGATAGTACATGGTGAGTTGGCTAGATTGTGCTTGAAACATTATCTTCCCCCTTCCCCTCTGTTTTTCTTTTCTGCACATAATTTTGGTGCACTTTGCATGCACAGGTGATTTGTAGGTGCAGGGTAGTGATATGGAATGCTAACCACTCCTTGCATGCACCACAATATAGTGCTTTTGACCTTGTTTTGTTATTTTGAGTTGTGCGGTTATGGCTGTGCCCTTGTCTGCATAGAATTAATGAAGCTTTAGCCTTTCCGCAAACATGTT